>NC_079515.1:21223165-21585927 GCF_000801105.2 Raphanus sativus | reverse complement strand
ATATATATATATATATGGACGATTGGACTGATCTAGGCCGGACATAGTCCATGACATAGAATTGAATCTAATTGATCCTCAAATTTATGTCTAATGACATCCATGATCTACAGCTTTATCATGGACCAAATCTTATAATATGGTCGGACCCGTTGGTCGCATATGGACTCATATTGCGGTCTCCTACAACTTTTGTTCAAAGATGAACTTTGATCTTATAGCTTATCTTTATGATAGCTTATTCATTCCTACCACAACTTGGTTGGTTCATGCTGAGAATTTTAACAACCATAAGTATTACCAAAATTTGATTAATTTGTGGTGATGGTCTATAACCTTTTCTAAGGTTTCATGAATAACCATTTAACCTATCTTAGGCTGGTTTAGTATAATAACACAAGGAATTTAAAATTCCTCTATAGACTGATTTGAACTGTTCTTATAGAACTCTTTCATTTGCTTATATGTAGGAATTTAATTCAATCCCAGGACAACTCTGTTCATGAGAACTTCTTTTCTCATCTTATGATTCTGAGCTCAATATAATTTTGGTAAACCTTTTAGGTACCAATTATCATTTAGTGAGTCATATATAGCATACTACATCTTTTAAATTTCTTCCAGACATTATATGTAGTGACATATGTAGTAGTATCCACCACTTTGGATTATATAGACCTCCCTTGGTCTGTCTCACGATTTTATCCGTCTTTCAGGATTTATTTATTCACTGGGCATCATATGGCGTTTACATATTCATGGCCAATTCAATACGCCTTTTATTTATCACTTTAGAAACCCCACGTTTCTTTCTTTATTCATTATTATGAGTACTCTTGCGTGGGTTCATGATCCTCGATTCATTATTCATGTGCTACATGTTTGCGCTTTTTCTATGAATGTATATGTCGACACATTTATATATATATATGGTTCCTTCCAGACATCAAATAATTCATTGAGATCTCATCATTATCAATGTCTTCAGTACCAAGAGGCTCAACGTCCCGAGCCCCATTAGTAGGTACCTTAGGCATAGCCATTTCGGCCTTGTCTGGACAATCTATGACCTCGGTTTCATTTGCACCTTTCTTTAATTTCCGAGGTCTTTTATCTTTGGAACCAATTCGGTCTTATATTTAGACTTTGTAGCAACTTGGTTGTGTCTTTAAGACATCAAACCGTGTGGTGCTAAGCTGGGATGACGTAGTCATTCTTTCTCGGGTCAATGTGTCTGGCCTTTTATTTTGCTATCATTGTAGCATATGGACGTCTATAAATCTTTTCTAGTCCGAGGATCTTTGCCAAGACAATGATGGTTGATACCATTCTTTACCAGCTTATTACTTTTCTCCTTTCAATGTTGGATATTGGGATTCATAAACTTTATGTAATCCTTGTTCCTTGGCCTATGATTAGATCACCCATTTTGGCTCAAGGTTTCTTTTAATGTTATGGAAAAAGTATATTCATAATATATATCCAACATATATTCCCAATCCTTCTTATGAGATTCTAAGATCATATGATCTTTAGATGGCACATATATTTGTAGTGGATTTATTCATAATATCTTAATTCATAATATCTTAATATGATATATGTCTGGACTCATGACCCGTATTTGTATGAGGTGGGAATATTTATTATCACTTATATGGCCTGATATAATATCTATGGCCTGATGCAAGTTAATCTTTTATAACTCATGGTGTCCCTAAGCATATGGACTTTTGAACTTTATAGGTAATGGTCATAATATCATAAATTCAATCAATATGTAATATGGTTGTGGACCATGTTTCACGGATTTTAGTATGGTCATGTATCATGGGATTTGTCCTAACTCCCCCTCATGAACATACTCTAATTCGTGGTGCTTGAGACAATAAATTTCCTTGTGCATAGATATAAATTGCACAAACGTGAGATCTTATGGGATAGCGTTTGTGCCCTTTTAAATCTTTGCATCATAATTCAGATGGCTAAGTATGGAAATGCCATCTAAGTGATAAGTTTCGTGGGTCAATCAAACATGATTATGATTTTCCTGGCTATTTGCCTAATATCATATTGATCTCTAGATCAATAGAGAATGTAGTCTCGACCACTTAGGCAATTTTAATTTAGGTACTCTTATTCCCTTTTGCCCATTGTTGGAAACCATATTCTCTTCTTAATTTCAATGGGCCTTATAGGGTGAATATAATGCCTTTTAGGCAATGCCTTGGTCGGACCTCTTTTCCTTTCTTTCAAGGAATGTTCAGTTGAGTTCAAGAGTATTTTATGCATCATAATAGAGCCTAGATGGCCGAGCATGTCGTGCCATATGTTAAAGGCTTCGCTGAACTCTTTGGAAAGTGATTTGGGGTATTAACCCGCAATCATATTTATCTTGGCTCAATGAAGGCCTGTAGATATAGTAGGTATAGTCTCTAGGACTTTCCTTTAGCCTTGGGCATTTTCATAAATCATAAGGAATCCTTTCTTTCCTTTGCCCATAGTTTCAATATATATAGACCATTCATATGAATGTCTTTGAAACTTTGATAAATTCCACTTTGATTTATGTGGAATGTAATGCATTAGAGATTTTTCAGATGTGTGCCTTTAGGCATCATGAGGTTGGACTAGCCATAACATTGAATAAAATATCTTTTGTCTCTTAATGTAATGTGGCTTGCTCCACTATAGAGAACAAAGAAAAAGTAAAATGATGTCGAAATCTAGTTGGCTTCTTTAAGGCAATATGAAGTCTCATTATTCAAGCTGATCATCATTCTCATGGTCGAAATCATTCGCACCATCTAGATGGACCCAATGGGCCATAGGGTTCTTTCCCTTTATGCTCTCCTGGTAGAGTTCAATAAGGTGTTTGGGAGTTCTACATTGGTTGGCCCAATGTTTGTTCAGCCCACACCGATGGCAAGCAAATTTTGGTCGAGGCATGGGTATTAAAATCGGACTTATACCCACGGCTATGTTGATAACCTTGGTCTCGGCCTCGACTATGAAGTGACTGTGGGTGATATCCACGCACACTCTTGCCATCTTCCATGGCCTTTTACATGGCCATAGTTTGACTCTTTCATATGGCTCTGTGGCCGTATATGCCTTAGGCAATGCCTTAAATTCCAGGAGGCCTCATCTCACTATTCCTCATGAGTAACTCATTGTTTTGTTTAGCAAGCAACAAACAAGAGATTAAATTTGCATATGTAGAGGAACTCTTTTCTCGGTATTATTGCTGAAGCAAAACATTGCTTGTGGAATGTAAAGAATTTCTTCTCTAACATGTCAGCATATGTGATAGTCTCTCCACACAGTTTCAACTTTAAGACTATCATAAATAGAGCCGAGTTATACTCATCCACAGACTTATAGTCTTGGGTCTTTAGGTCCCTCAAATCATATAGGGCCTTTGGTAATAGCACCGTACTATGGTGATCATATATGGATTTCAGTTTTATCCAAAGGTCCAGTGGATTCTCAATAGTGAGATATTGATCATTGAGACTTTCAGTAAGGTGATGACGTATGATTAAGAAAATCACCTTGTATCTATCTCAAAAGTGAGAAATTTAGATATAGTCACCAAGATTTAGATTTCAAGATGATTTTCAACATCTGAATATTTAACATTGCTTTCAAGCATCAAGAATTTATGTAAGCAATAGAAGCCTTAATTTATATGATTTAATTTATATGATTTAATAATGATTTAATAAGGCTTTCCCCCCAAATCATATAATATAATTGCTTTAAGAAATTCTAGTATGACAATGATCAATTGATCATTGCATCTAGTGATCCTTTTAATTAAAATTCAAATTGGATTGATTATATATATGTATATAATTTCATATAGGGTTTCCAAGCCCTTTAGAATTTGAATAAGGATCAATCATCATTTTATTAAATGGGATCAAGGAAGATTAATGAAATTAATCACAATGGTCGAATGATAAATGCATGGATCAAGAACTAATCGGATGTATGTTCTGTCATTAAGCATTGGACCAAAATAATATAAATGTGATTCTTAATGATGGGGATATTTGGTTTTCAAAGATCATAAAATAATAACCGATCCCATCCCTCTTTTACAGGGTAAACCAAGACAAGAAAATGTCTAAACCAATTTCAATTAGATTTTTAATCAATTGGTTTCAAAGCTGGTTAATATTTTAATAAAGACAAGCATGCTTAGTTCTTAATAAAACTATATAGAAATGATCAGTTCATGATATGTGAATGATCTAACAATTTACTTATCCATGTTTGATCAGTTTAAACAGGTTTATAATTTCAATCAAAGCAAACATGCTAAGTTTAAATGAAAACCGATTTGGTATAATTAGATGCAAGCAGAGTGAATCATTTAGATGCAAGCAATATGAACCATTTTAATTTATATGAACTATTATCAGGATTGTCAATGATATGCAAACATAAAATCAGTCTTAGCAATATGACAATTATGTATGGTCAGATTTTATACAATATGACAATTGCATCCAAAGTTGGTTCAAGATGATTCAAGATGAACAGATGCAATCAAGTATGCAACAAGATTACTATATAATTTAATCATCAGGTTCAAGCATTGTACTAGATCAATATTTAACTAGCAACCTATATGATCAGTATTCAATATGATATGAAATCTATTCAAGGTTGGTTCAATTATCAACCTATATGATCAAATGATTTCATGCATATTTATTCTATCTTATGACATATGAATTTAAAATCAAGACTATATGTTATAAAACTTTTATAAACATTTTCAGTCAAAGATATGCATTCATTAAAATCAAGCAAGCATTTATAAAATCGATTTTCAGTTTATAAAATCTGATTTTGCATTTAGAAAAGTTTTAAAACTCTTGACAGATACAAAAAAAAATATTATTGGTCAAGGAGATGCAATGAATGATTTAATTTCAATTTTATGGATGGGTTGACTGAATTTGGGAGATCTGACCGAAAGTGACACAGAAAAGGATTCATGGATTTTTGTTTTGGCCAGATTATACATTCATGTTTATCACATCTGGTAAATTGGCCAAAGCATCCATAGGTTTAAGCTATCTCTAATAGTTTATGGTTCATAAGTTTTTTTTATAAACAAGATTCATATAGATCTTTAGGTGATTTAATCTGTTTTTGAGATACTTAGTACCTTTAGAGAATTATAACTTTTATGGATTCAAAATAATTCAGAATAAGTTTCTTATGGATCAATGGATCATAGAATTATGGATTCATATAGATCCTTAGATTTCTTTTCAGATATAATGGTGTTCTTAGATTTTATGGATAGATTAGTTTACCATTTTACACCACAAGAATCTGAATGGACCACCATGAGAGAGAGCTGATCCACGGATGAGCTAGTTGAGAGAGAGGTGGAGGAGTTGGCCGGAAAAACCATGAGTCGGCGGCGCGGATTGTTTATGCGATTGAAGACGCGTCAGAGATCGGATCGACAAGCCGTCTTCGGCAATGGATTCTTCTCGTCTTGGCCTTCAGATTGATAGGTGGATCGTCGTCTGGCTCCACAGGGTTTGAGAGATATGGTGGTTTAAAGTTGCGCCTGGAATTAGGATTTTCTTGCCGGAAAAGATGGCCGGAAAAGAGAGCTCAGGTGGAGAGAAATTTCTCTGGTGGAAAGCACTTTCGTGCTAATAACGTGTTGTAATCTGTGTGAAATGTGGAGAGTGAATTGTGAGGAATGTTGTGTGTCTTTCTCATTAGCCAACACCACTTTATATAGTGGTTTGATACAAGAGTTTACAAGTGCTTTACAAAGAATAAAATCTACACATTAATTACATTGACTACATTGATGTCATACATGAAGACTTGGTCAAGGTGATGATAACGAGGTTGACTGAGTCTTCTCATCTCGGACTGGTTTGTAGATGAACCGATATAGATCGGATGTAAATCTCCTTGGACTTCCTCTTGTACTTGTTGGACTTGTCTAGTACTTGGTTATGGTCCATCCACACAATGAGTATTATAACACTGAGACTTTTTTTTCTTCTTTTTTGATCAAAAGATAAGAGGCTGAGAGCCTGAGACTCAACACTCAAACTAGGAGGTTGAGCCGAACCGGAAGGCCTGACTACTTATGTAAAGTACTTTTGTGTTTAAACTGAAAAGAAAAAGAAAAATAAAAAGGAAAAGAAAAAGAATCCAGAGAAACTAAAGACTTCGAGTTGTACGAAAAAAAAAAGAGACAAAACACAAAGAGTTGCAAAAGTTGGAGTTTGGTGCTTGAATGGATCGTCTTCGTTTACCCAGATCCGACCGCATTCCAGAGGCTTCAATATGTGAATTGATAATTTTCGGGTCTTTCTCGTTCATGTTCACGGGATTTTTCTCGGGCTCTACCCTATACGCATGTTTTTGTACTTGGCCAGATCCAAATTACAATCCACATCATATTATGCTTCCGAGGCCTCTCTACCTATGTTTTGGCCTAGTATTCGGATACATGTTCATTCGGATCAGCCAAGAGATTTACGTGAACATACATAGGAAGGTGAGTAGATTGATAAACTATGTGAATTCATGGATGGTTAATCATTCAACAAAAGAAGAAGAAAAAGGAAAAGGAAAAGAAGAAGAAGAAGAAGGTTGCTGCCCAATCTGCCTCGAAGATCTGCAAAGAGGTTCCAGTGGTGGTGTTGTTAGGCTGCCATATTGTTTGCATAGGTTCCACCGTGATTGCGTTGATAGATGGCTTCTCGTGCGTCCTCGTTGTCCTTCATGCCGCCGTTTTGTTGCGGTTCCCAATAACTGATCAGTGAGTTGGATATCTTTATGTAGTGTGTCCATGGATTTAGGCTAATCTTAGTTTTTTTTTAGGGTTACTTCTTCACTTTTTTCTCTCTCTAAATAAACCTTAGACTGTTACCCCAGCCTAGTCTCACCTGTCCTTGGTTTGTCTCCTTAATTGTGAAGAAACCCAACTTGTTATTGTCTCCTACACTCTTTGTATTCTCCACAGGGGAGAAAACATTTGGTGTCTTGATAAATTTTTTTTTTTTTTTGGTTTATGGTTATGGACAAGGGAAACGATGCAGTTGAAGTAAGTCCCCATATGAAACTACGTTCGTTTCTTAGTTATTAAGATTAAATTTGCTGTTTTCAGGGGTTTTACAGTAAATTGATTGATGAGACTGCATATAGAGAGAGTCCATGTTAGAATCAAATATCCTCAAAATGACAGCTGAGAACCGAGATGAAAAATTCTTGTGTTGATTATCATGGACTAGACTCACTTGATCAAAAAGAGATTCGTGAGATTCAGTAATGCACTTGTAGCTAAACTTGAGAAATACTTAGACTAGAATTGTCTCTTAGCCTGTTTATTGCTAGGGAAAGACCGCCATCAAACTGCTTTGCTAGAAGCATCAGGTCATTCGACTTCTTCGGCCTTATAGCTCTAAACATTACAAAGGCAATGAATCGGGGAAGGGAAAGACATTACAGTCTGATTTGATCCTTGGATGTCGCAGTCTGAACAACTCCTTCCATACGAACACAATAGAGATATGATGGTAGCCGTTTAAGAGATTTTTTTTTTGTTAAACCTAATTTTAAAGACTACACATGATATATTTTGAAGAAAAGAAAAAATAAAAAGAAAAAAAAAATGGGACCCATATAGATAAGGTTGAGACTAGGTCAAGACTCAAACGAGGAGGTTGAGCCGAACCGGAAGCCAAAAAAGAGAGAGTTGCAGAAGTTCGAGTTTGGTGCTTGAATGGATCGTCTTCGTTTACCCAGATCGGACCGGATTCCAGAGATGTCAATATGTGAATTGATATTTCCAGGGTCTTTCTCGTTCATGCTCACGGGATTTTTCTCCGGCTCTAGCTTATACGCATGTTTTGGTACTAGGCCAGATCCAAGTTACAATCCACATCATGTTATACTTCCGAGGCCTTTCTACCTACCTTTTGGCCTCTTATTTGGCTACATCTTCATTCGGATCACCCAAGAGATTTACGTTAACATACATAGGAAGGTGAGTAGATCGATAAACTATGTGAAATCATGGATGGTTAATCATTCAAAAGAAGAAGAAGTCGAAGAAGAAAAAGGAAAAGGAAAAGAAGAAGAAGGTTGTTGCCCAATATGCCTCGAAGATCTGCAAAGAGGTTCTGGTGGTGGTGTTGTTAGGCTGCCATATTGTCTGCATAGATTTCACTGTGATTGCGTCCATAGATGGCTTTTGGTGCGTCCTTGTTGTCCTAAATGCCGCAGTTTTGTTGCGATTGCCAACATCTGATCGGTGAGTTGGAGATCTTTATGTAGTGTGTCCATTGATTTAGGCTAATCTTAGGTTTATTTTTAATTGTTAATTCTTCACTTTTTCTCTCTAAGTAAACCCTATCTTGTTGCAGAAGCCATATACTTCTTCTACTTCTTTTTTTTTTGCTTAAAAAGCCATATATATACTATTTGCAAGTGCCTTTTACTTTTACAACTTGTACACATGATCCAGGCCTATAACAAAAGAAAAGCAAAGCTCGATCGCTTCATTATTTATTCTTCTCTTAAGACTCTCTCTCTCTCTCTCTAGCGCTAACTTAGACGAAGACTCTTGGAACGGACTCTTCCGGCTTGATGTCAACCTCTCGTACCTCCAACTTTAGCCCTTTGCCTCCTCCATTTGCCAATGGATGGATCCCATGGTCTGGTCCTTTCATATAAGTCCTTGCCTTTCTCTCCTTCTCTACCGATATCCCAAACCGCTTCTCCATCTCTGCATGTTCATCAACGCAAAGTTTGTATATATGATAACATCATACATGCATGATTCCCTAACATAACAGGTAAATAAACACACACTACTACTTAAACGAATAAACTAAATGACCGAGTTACCCTTTAACATCTCCGGATAAAGTTGTCCGTCGCGAGTAACAGCCATCATAATATTAGGTAAACCAATTGGGAGCTCATGCCCCAAATCCACTTGCCAGAAATGGTAAACTTTTCCATAACTCTTAGCCACTTTTTCAACATCTTGGCGTTGAATTGGTTCGGGAACACCGGGCATGAACAAGAACCCGCCTTTAACCTCCCACTCGTGAGAGTGCCAAAGCTTCTTCTCATCATCAGGTAATGTCATGAAAAGCTTCTCTGTCACTATGTACTCCAAACCTATCAGACGAGCGTTGGCATCAGGACCGTCGTAGATCAGACACTGACGCATGTCCTCGTTTATGTGACTGCAGAAATGATGTGCCTCCACTTGTCGGGTCATGTCATATGCATAAAAATGAAACCTAAATGCGCAAAAAGATAGTCAACCTTTTTTGATTGTTTGCGAGGAAAATAGACACTCGAGTTTCATCCATGCATGTACATAACTCTAAATTACCTATGTTCACATAGGTTCTTATGAAAAAAAAGAAAAAAAATCTTAAAAAGCATATCTTCTAAACCTTATTTGTATTTTTCAGATGCAAACTTTTTTTCCTTTTCCTTTTTCTTTTTTTTTATTTTCTTTTATTTTTTCGTAAAATTGAAAAAAAAAACTAGCATAGATTATTGATGTGCTTAGTTTCTTTATTGGTAGAGAAAGAAAAATAAACAGTACTGTATATAGATAGTAACTGACCAAGTATTCAATAAAAGATATATACACACTGCGTTTCATATAATTAAAAAAAAAAGAGAAGTTTGATCGTAAAATAGAAGAATATTGATATGTATATTGCTGCAAATAGACGATTGCTAATCAGTTTTATTGATTTAAGAATCGTACGCGCAGAAATGGTGGTGGATTTGGTTAACCGGAGCGAAACTCTGTACAGCTGCAGCGGCCGTGTCAACCATGGAGGTTCCTGTCTTCGTTGGCTCTCCTGGAACCTCTGGTCCAGCTTTCGTCGACAAATGGACTGCCTTCTCCATTGACCAAATTAATTCTCGCGTTCTCTCTTCCAAATTCTGTCTGATTACTTAACTAAGAGGCAAGTGAATGAGTCTGGTCTTAATATAAGAAGTCGAGATGTGCATGGACCTTGGCACGTGACGTGACAAACGTTGAAGGTATCACAGAGTATGCGTAGCTTATTTGACTTCAACTTGTGATATATAGAACTGTACAAGTAACTAGTGAGAAATGTTTTGTCAAGATTATTAAGATGTGTCAAGAGATTCAGAAACTTATGAAATAGTGAACAAATATGGTGATACGTGTAGGCTTTGATATGCTTACACAAAAGATTTCATGCAAAGAACTTGATGCATATGTGTATTACGAATTAATGTCCGAACACCTATCATATTGGCGATATTTGTAGGGAGAGAACATGAACTTGTTTAGATGAAAATGTGTTTGGTTGTTTTGTTTGGTGAGCTGAATAGCACATGAGAGAAAAGTGTGATCAAAATGTGTTTGGTCGTTTTGATCGAAATGTGTATGGTCGTTTTGTTTGGAGAGAACGAGAGAAGATGAACTTGTTAATGCTCAACATGTTTTGACAATACAAACTTTATATAGAGACAGAGCCGGTCCTAAGAATCTAGTGGCTGGAAGCAAAAATAAAAAAAAATGGCCACTTTTTAAAGAAAAAAAACAGAGGAAAACAAATTATTAGCAGAAATGAGGAAAGTGAAGTTCGAACCTAGGTTAGTAAGACTGTGGACACACACTAGACCACTAGACTAAAAGACACATTGATATTTTGTGGCCGAAATGTTTTTATATATTGCTCGGCCGGACGCAATCGCTTCTTCCGCGTGGTCCAAGGGCCCGGCACTGTATAGAGAACACCCACTAGTATACAAATGACTACACAAGTCTCGTAACTACACATTTTGATACACAAGATTACAAGCTTCTTGATACTCAACAGTCCCGTGACTACAGAAGATTACAAACCAGAGTATAGAAGTCACTAGACTACACAAGTCCGTGACACAAGAAAAACACTACACAGTGACTATAATTATCTAAATTTTAGTATAGAAAACATAAAAATATATATATTAGAAGAAATCTAAAATCCACTGGCATGGAAATATGGGCTTAGTAATGATAGCCCATTAGATTTCGATGGTTCGTAGCCCATAACATATGCAAAATCAAAAGGCCGAATTTTCAGTCCATGTGCTTCAATCTCTTCAGCAATTACGCGACCTGAGATTCCTTCACTCACTTTTTTATGTTGGTGAACGAATGAACAAAGGGTATTGTGGATTTGTTCAAATGTTCTTTGTCTATATCTTCTGGAACGTTTTTTTTTTGTTCATTTTATATGCAATCATATTTGAATTATAGTTTCTTTTTTGTTAAAGAAATTATAGTTAGGATTATTTGTGGAAACTGCTTTATTAGTAGAAGACAGGTAACATCAAATACTTATAAAAATTTAGAACATTATTTAACCAGATCATATAAACTGGAATAAAGGCGAATTAGAAGAAACTGATGAACCCAAATGCGAAAAGAGCAAAGAGAAGAAGCGAAAGCTTGAGAGAGTCTGAAGAGGAAGGCGACGAAGCTGAAGTCTTTGGTGGCTCCCTCGGGTCTCCTCCATCGCGCGGTCCGGGAAGATCCGTGTCTGCTCAATGTCAATAAACTTGAATAAATTAGTACCAAATGATGAGAAAATGCTTAGAAAAAACACTTTTTAAGTATTAAAGAAAATGTGTGCTTTACCATCATCAGTCATGCCATCAGGATCCATCCAACTTGTCGGAGAAGTGGCCGGAACGAAAGAAGCAGGGCCTGCTAGTAACGTATATTAATGAATAGTAATAATGAACTTAGTTAACGCTCGGGTCACTAAAAGTATCTACTGAACATTTACGGGTCCTTCGGGATAACCTGGTCTAGGCGATGTCAATAAACTCGATAATGTAAGTAACAATTTATGAGGAAAATGTTACTTTACCTTCAGGATAATATTGGGTTTGGGTAGGAGGAGAAGTGGTTGGACCGAGAGACACAGGCCCTGTAAGTCATAAACATTGAGCTTATATATTAATATTTGGAAAGTAATTCGTAAAGAGATTAAACAAACTCAGTAAAATTATCCGTACAATTTACCTGGAGAATAAAGAAGTGATGAAGAAGCTGCGCGATTTCACAAATGTTTACGTTAAGACAAAAAAAACAAATCGAAATTTAAAAGTATAGATATAAAACACCAGAAACAACAAAAATAATAGATTCAATATTTCAAAAAAAAGAAAAAGAGGATACGTACCTTCGCATTGAACCGGGATACCACATGCACGAGGAAGGGAGATGGCTTGAGTTCGGTTAATAGGAAGATCGAGTGGCACGTTTGCGGTTACAATCAGACACAAACAGTCCATACCGGTTCCGGTTAACGATTTAAGGGCCCCACAACAATCCGAAGTTGGAGAACTAGCACCTCCAGTTAGAAAATGCATGCACCCTGTAACGCTAGAAAGCATGGTTGGTGAACATGGAGTGTTGATTTGAGCAAAACTCATCAGTATTGGAGACTTTGAAAGTCGAGAGAAGATTAGAGCTGAGATTAGAAAACATTTCAAATCCATTTTGTTGTGTTTAGTGGTTTTGGCAAGCTGAATCTTTTTTCTCTGTTCAAGACCAAATTGTCATGAGGTTTTATGATTCCTTGGGCGAATGATATATATAGAGGATAGAGGAAGCTAATAAGGTAATAGAGGAAGCTAATAAGGTAATTTATGGAAGTTGGTTTTGATTTTGACTTTTGAAGCTCAACTACCTTAACTAAATTTACCACTGAAAGCTAGTTTTCTAGCCTTTAGGTTTGGTTCTGTAAACAAAGTCCATCTATCATAAATGTTTAATCATATAATCATATCATAAACGTTTGGTTATGTATCTTTCAAATCGAATCTCATCTCGTTTGAGGATATATATACGCAAATATTAAGGTCGTATAGCAATAGCCTATTAAGCTGTAGATTAAATTTCATGATTAATATATATAGTAATCGTAGCTAAAACAATGGCTAAGAAAATGTGTGCTATGTCTCATAAGAGATTACGATGATTTGGTTACATATTTTAACTATTAATTAAATCAATAACACTATGGTTTCTTGAAGCCAAAACGTTTAGAATTCTTCTCGAAAAGACATAAACATACAAAATACATCGATGATTCGAATAAAACCCATATAGACTAACCCGAAAGGGCATAAAGCATACAAATCATGCACTTGAGTTCGTTAGTTAAGACGTACATTCATTGATTATTTCTGGTTATGATAGAAGTTCCATGAATAAATTAAATTAATACTCCAATATATTAATAGTTCTTGCAAATGTAGAAAGAGCTTGTGAAGTGTTTTGGATTAGTCGTAAGGAACCATTAATCAGTGTTTGACGTTTCGTTAAATTATTGCTTATGCATGCAATTATAGTCATCGTTTGCTTTTCATACGTACACATATATAATTCTAATTCATTTCCGAATGAAAGGGTACGTTAGTCATTTACGTGAAACAAACCCGCCAAAGTCAGGAGACCGTTGAGGACTCGACATTTAAAAATTCAAACTGATGGTAAAATAAACAAATAAAAACAAAATCGGGGAAAACTAAAAATATAAGGAAGTTACAAAATCACCCAACAAAATTCAGAGGAAAGATCTCAATCTCATCCTCGTCGGAGCATACCACCACCCCGTCGAAGACAACCACCGTCTCGACGGAGGATTCATCAGAGAGAAGAGACAGTAACTGCGAGATCTGCCTCGACAGTCTCAACGCAACGCAAAAAAAAAAAAAAAAAAAACGCAACGCTCGATTTCTTGACTTTTAAGCGTACAGAAAAGCTCCCTCTCCAAGCTCTCTTACGTCTCTAACTTCAAATCCACTCCGACGACTTCGTTTGACGCTTCGGTTTCTCCCCTGAGATTGGTAAAGAAACCGAAAAAACAGAGAGTGGATCAGTGATTTGCTCTGTTCTGAAAGTGGTTGTGCTGGCTCTGTGTTTGGAGTTAGGGTTTAGTCTGATGCGAAAAAGGATTTTAGAACCTGAGTTTACAGAGGAGATGGCGAGGAGAGATCTCATTCTGGTCGTGATGTTTGGCGAGAAAGTGAGAATCTTGGAAGATGAGTTAATGGGTTTTGCTAAAAGTGGAAACTTCTTTTAGCTTGCAGAGGTTCTAATTATGATTGGAGAATCAATCAAGTTAGTTTATAAGCTTAACCCTTTAGATTCCAATTGTATTTGTTATCAGGCCGTCTTATCAGGCCGAGTAACTGAGGTAATCCATTTAGATTCAATTGTCAATGCTTTGTTTGTTTAGTATTTGTGGCTTGATTGAGTTCACTTCGTCTCATTGTTCTCTTTATGTTTTTGATGTTCTTCTTTGAAGTGGTCAGAAGGGAGATTCGGTTACTCGGTACGTGAGGCCAGGCCAACACTTCGTGGGGGAAAACTAAATGGAGCACGTCGGTTCTGCAACTAGATCCCGACACATGGGTTCTTCAGTATTAGCCTAAGCTCGGTGATGGAGAGTTCGAGTTTGTTGTCACTAGCAACTTATTTACTGAAGCACATGATGTTTCCAAGCAGCAAAGAATGTTAACAGGGAGCTTTTCTGGATGTCTTCAGCCTCAGTGAATTTGTATACTGGAGCGGTATCAGAGGGTAGCACAATGAAACCAACTTAAAAAAAGTTAAGGAAAAAAAAGGGTAGTCATGATCATGTATGTCCTTGTGACTGTTACTGCCTAGCTGTTTCATATTTGAAAGATGTCATTTTTTGGTTAAGACATCTTTTGACAAGATGTGTTTTAGTATATTCATGTGTATATCAAGTGAGATAAAAGCTTACAAGAATCACTAATGTCAAAAAATCTTAAATCACTTCTGTGAAAACACAGTGAGATTTATAAACTTCGATCATTTTTAGCTGAAAAGAAAACTTATCATTTTCGTTAAAATAAACAAATTGACTCTAAAACTAGCTGCTTCATAGGGGTTGGTAAGTCCAAAATAATGTAACATTGCAATCAGGCAGTAATTACTTATTTAGAGGGTTTAAACTTTAAAAACGATCCTGAATCGGACTGGGACTTATGGCAAAATCTACAATGGAGTGTTATGGTGAATCTTGATGTTCACACTCGACAACTTTCACAACTTCAAGAATCATGTGAAATCTTGATATGTCTCCCACAAATGGAGCTTTTTTGTCGACAAGTTTTTACATGTCCCTACAATAACAACCCTTAGTGATATAGATTGATAGAGAGATAGATACCCCCCAGCCCAAGGAAAGCAACCACACATTTCGCATTTGATGAGATTCCTCTTATGATAAATCCAATAAAACTATATGATGATTTCAAAATAATACAAAAGTAGAAATTGATCCTAAAGTACATTCCAAAGAAAATGACAACTTGTGGGCTAAATAATGTTGTACCCTCTATCTGACACCTTGACACCACTTATTATTTACACACCAAACAATGACAAGGTCATAAAGGTCCCTAGTATTAAAATAATATTTATAACTTCCCATACTATTGTCGAACTAGTATGTATGTAGTATCAATATTTGTTTGTATAAATATTATATGGGTATCGTTGTGTGACTTTTCACTCACCCAGATCCCACTTTTGACAGTGGCTATCATCGATATAGATTGATAAAATCCAAGTATCACTGTTGGTTAAAGAAAGTTGTCATGTATAGATTTCTCAAGTAGTATTCAATGATATTAATTGGACATTTTTTTTAAAAAATAGCAAATATGGATTCATTTTTCAAATATTTATCAGCTCTTCCTTGAGAGAGATCAGTTTTGGACAAGTAGGCATGTGGATTCAATTAATACAGTTTATTTGGTTTGATTTTTGGTTAATTCGATTTTAAATATTGGACCTAACAGAAAATTTTCATTTCAGTTAGATTTAGTTAATTTCTGTTAAAAGTTGAATAAGTTCAATTAGGTTGTTTGGTTAAATTCGATTAGTTTAGTTTTGGTTAATACGATTCGAAATTTAGTTAGTTTCATTCGGATTTTTTGTACGGTTTTATTAGAATTTTATTGAGGAAAATAGAATATCAAAATAACTGATTATCGATCCAAACCAAAAACCAAATATTAATAAAATAATTAATGAATTTAACCACATTCTAAACCAAAAGTTGAACGGAAACCAAAAATTTTGGTTCTGTTCGGAAATACTCCCAGGCCTAGGGACAAGCATCGACGATTTAATTTGAGAAAGACATTATTGGACTATAATTTAGTTCTTGAAACGAAACAGTCAGTAGGGTTTCTATGTAACATATAAAAAAAACTAAAATTGGAATTTGTTTTAAGTTATGCTTGTGGAACGATTCT
This sequence comes from Raphanus sativus, assembly GCF_000801105.2. Lineage (NCBI taxonomy): Eukaryota > Viridiplantae > Streptophyta > Magnoliopsida > Brassicales > Brassicaceae > Raphanus > Raphanus sativus. Next base: position 21,569,568 of record NC_079515.1, on the reverse strand, counting down.
TGTGAAAGAGCACATTCACCTAAAAATTAATCGGGCATCATGTCATCCGGTGAATGTCTTGCTAAGGAGTAAGTAAAACCAGATTTAACGGTTCAAAATAGTATTTTGAAGTGAAGGAAAAAAACAAAGCTTAGTTAAGATGAGAAAAATTCTGAAGTGAAGTGAGTCAGTGTACTTTGCGCAAACATCGATCTCTCGTCTTCGAGTTATGAGACGACCACACTTTAGGCAATCCAAGAAATTGCCTCCTCGTGAGTATTGCTGTGTTTGAAAGGACAATGATTTTTCTTCTTTTGCATTTTTTACTGGGTATATAATTTTGGGAGTTTTGCAAATATGATTCAAAACTCAAACTCAAATACAAAATTAATCCAAAGTTTTTGCGGAATTTTTATTTTCCTTATTCACTCCAAAAAGTCAGATTATTCACAAAAATATCATTGTTATTCTTTTTTCGAAAATGGGTATTTTACTCTTATCTCTTCATCTTCTTCAAATATTTACAATATTGTCATTGACATCGATACACCAACCTCCATGAAAAACCAATTTGAAGTTTTTAATGCACATAAAATCAATTTACATTTTTTCTATCTCACTTATTATGAACTAAAAACAACATGTGTTTCACTTTCTCTCTTAATTCATCCTAAAACATAAGATTTTGATTCTAATTTTTAATGGTTCAAATAGCCATTCAAGTTAATGATTTTTTGTGGATCGCTTTCGTTTGAGCTTCTGTGTGTTTGGAGAAGAACTATGTATGCTAAACAAGTTATATCGCTGGTCGAAACTATAAAATCATTTTTTTCCAGATATGTTCGTCAGAAAACTTCCGTGTAAATCTTCTGGCAGTAGACGACTTACACGGAAGTCTTCTGGTCAATGCAGATGTTAGTTTTGCAATTGATTTTATATGTATTTTTAGATACGACTTCTATGGAAGGCTTCCACTTTTTTTTGTTGACAAAAAAAATTCGAAAAAACCAGAGAAGACTTCCTGGTTAGTCATTTAGGATAAACAGGTTAATTTTGCATTTGACTAAATTGTGTCAGAAATTTAACATTTTCTGGACGACTCCAGCAGAAAAATAAAACTTCAATATTTAATTATAATTAGACGACTTCCATGTAAGTCGTTTCAAGTTACTTTTGTAATTGAAAAATAAAACGTAAATATTTAATTTTATCTAGACGACTTATATGGAAATCTTCTGTAGACGACTTACACGGAAGTCTTCCAAGATTTTATTCCGAGATTTTGGTCAAACCTTGGTTATTACAAAAGACTTCTACTTAAGTCGTCTACATGAAAACTTTCATGTAAGTCGTCCAGATAAAATTAAATATTTATATTAGTGATAAGGATAGATATTCATGAGATAAGGATAGACTTGTATCGATAGATGTTATCCCCTTGTATTTAGGATCTCAAGTCTATCTCTGTTATTGTATAAATACTGAACACGTTACAATGAATAAACCAACACAAACAGTTTGACATGGTATCAGAACCTCCTCTTGACTCTTGATATCGATTTTTTTATTCTTTCTTCTTTGCTCGATTTCAATAAGGAATCATGAGCGGTGAACAATCTATTGTTGCAGCCAAAGACAAATTGATGTCGCCATATTACTTGCATCCCGCTGATAACACGGGGCAAGTCCAGACGCCAATCCTCCTCAACGGTGCAAACTATGAACGATGGGCGAAGTTGATGACCAACTCACTTCGCGCCAAACGAAAGCTAGGGTTCATCGATGGAACTCTAAAACGACCGTCCAGCGATTCTGAAGATGCAGAAAAGTGGGACATGGTCAACGCAATGATCATCGGATGGATATACAGTAATGTGGAGCCCAAGCTACGACCTTCCATCTCTCTTGTCGATAGCGCCAAGGCTATGTGGGCGAGTCTTCAGCGACGTTTCTCAGTCAACGATGACACTCGCATCCACCAACTTCTAGCGGACATAACAGCCTGCAAACAAGATGCTGACACGGTTGAGATCTTCTACGGCCGACTCAAAGTGATGTGGGACGACCTATCTGACTTAGAAAAAGGTTTCACATGTTGCTGTGGAAATTCTGAATGCAACTCAATGGTACAATATGAAAAGAGTCAAGAGAAAGTACGAGTTCATCAATTTCTTATGGGATTAGATAACTCACGATTCGGGACAGCTCGATCAAATCTGCTCAGCAGACAAACCGACATCACTCTTGACACTGTGTACTCCCAAATAATTCAAGAGGAACGACACTTGAACTCAATGCGATCACAAGAGGAACGAGCCCCAGCACTTGGTCTCTCTGCAACAGCATCCTCACATCAGATGGTCTCTCGTCCTACTGAGCAGGCATCAGCGACAAAGTTCACACGACCTGCAACGGCATGTACACATTGTGGCAGAACAGGACACGACACATCTACTTGCTTTCAGCTCGTTGGTTTCCCTGAATGGTGGACCGACAAGAGCAAATCAAACGGAGGCAGAGGATCAGATAGAATGGTGCGGGGAAGAGGACGTGGTGGTCGTGGCTCAGGCTCGCGAGCAAATAACACAACAGCTCGTGAATCTGAATCACAAACACACGGTATTCCCAACTTCACTCCAGATCAATGGACGTCTCTGGCAAACTTCGTGAACAGCCAGAAACAAAGCACAACTGAAAAACTTTCGGGTAAGAGAAATAAGTTATACTTGTATGGTAAAGACAGCAAGTATGATATTATTATTGACTCCGGCGCCTCTCACCATATGACCGGAGACATCAACTTGCTCACCAATGTCTCAACCATACAACCTTGTCCGATTTCCTTACCAGATGGCAACCTCACTTAGGCAACAAAACACGGCAACTTACATTTAGGACAACGTCTTATACTCACAGATGTTTTCTATGCGCCGCATTTGTCTATTACTCTCATCTCTGTTGCTCAGTTACTACGTGACATTGCTTGCTTTGTGCTATTTACCAAAAAGTTTTGTGTGATACAGGACCTAGCTTCGAGGACTTTGATTGGTGCGGGTGAAGAGCGTGATGGGGTCTACCACTACACTGGTGTAATAGCGGGTTTTGCTGGACGACTCCAAAAACGAGAATTGTGGCATCGCCGTTTAGGACATCCATCATCAGCTGTGCTTTCTAGTTTATCAGAAATTGGAGGTTTTTCTCATAATGTAGGAGCTTTAGAAAAGTTTTGTGACGTTTGTGTTCGGGCTAAACAAACCCGTGGTGTTTTTTCTCAGAGTTATAATAAAGCTGATGATAGTTTTTCTCTCATCCATTGTGACCTATGGGGACCTTACAAAACCCCTTCTCTAAATGGCTCACGTTACTTCCTCACAATAGTAGACGATCACTCTCGAGCCGTCTGGACAATTCTGTTACTAGAAAAGAAAGAAGCACCAATGGCAGTTAAAAACTTCTTTGCTTACGTCCAGCGGCAGTTTAACAAGAAAATTAAAGTTGTTAGAAGTGATAATGGATCAGAATTCATATGCCTTCGTCGATTCTTCTCTGAACAAGGCGTTATACATCAGTCATCTTGCGTCGAAACACCGCAGCAGAACGGCCGAGTAGAGCGCAAACACAGGCACATTCTCAATATGGCTCGTGCCTTGCTGTTTCAAGCCAATCTCCCAATCCGTTTTTGGGGAGAAAGTGTTCTAGCTGCCTCGTACCTTATAAACCGTACACCTAACAAACTTCTGGATTACAAGACTCCTTACGAACTACTCCATGATTAAAGCTCCTTCCTACGACAACATAAGGACTTTTGGAACTCTCTGTTTTGCTCGTAAGATAACAAGAAACAGAGACAAATTTGACGAACGCGGTACGAGATGTCTTTTCCTCGGTTACCCTATGGGAAAGAAAGGTTGGCTGGTGTTTGACCTTACGACAGAAAAAACATTCATCTCAAGAGACGTAATTTTCCATGAAGAGAAGTTCCCATATATTGACTCTCCTCCAGACATTGAAAGGGAAGATCAAGCTGTTTTGACCTTAACGCATCCTGCTATCTTTGATGATGAAACAGAACAGTCACAGGCCACTCCAGTCGAATCTTCCTCAGGGGGAGTTACTGCTACGACTGATCCTCCAACAACAGCCATACCTGACTCAGAACCTGTTGCTCCAAACGCAGAAACAGAACTTGGTAGAGGAAGAAGACAGAAACAAACATCAGTACTACTAAAACCTTATGTTACATACGCTGCTCAAGTTCAAGACTCCCATCACGCTCCTCAACCTACAGTCTCACCATTATCGTCCTCAAGTAAGAGTTCTTATCCCTTAACTAACTACGTCTCCTTCCATCGTTTGTCTCCTGTGCATCAGGCTTATCTCACCAAAGTCGCTGCGGAACATGAACCGATAAGCTATAATGAAGCGATGCGTGATCCAAGATGGAACAATGCCGTTATTGTGGAGGCTGACGCACTTGACAAGAACCACACATGGGACGTTACAGACTTGCCTCCAAGGAAAGTGGCCATCGGATGTAAATGGGTCTTTAAGATCAAGTATCGAGCTGATGGAACTATTGAGCGGTTCAAAGCTCGACTTGTTGTATTGGGGAATCGACAACAGGAGGGAGTTGATTACAAAGAAACCTTCGCACCTGTAGTCAAGATGACCACGGTTCGAATTCTTTTGGAGATTTCTGCAGCAAAGGGCTGGGAGCTATTTCAAATGGACGTGCACAACGCATTCCTTCACGGTGATCTCGACGATGAAGTTTATATGAAACTCCCACCCGGCTTCACAGCATCATCTCCAAACAAGGTCTGCAAACTAAGAAAATCTCTTTATGGTCTACGCCAGGCTCCGCGATGTTGGTTCGCCAAACTGTCCACAGCGCTAAAAGAGTTCGGGTTCCAACAGAATTATTCTGATTATTCTCTGTTCACTCTCAAGAAAGGTTCTTCCATCATCTATGTCCTTGTATATGTTGATGATCTCATTATCGGTGGCAACGATTCTACTCTGATCACTCACTTCAAAGAGTACCTCAATCGCAAGTTTCACATGAAGGATTTGGGGATCTTAAAATACTTTCTTGGCATTGAAGTTTCAAGGAATACAGAGGGTATTTATCTTTCACAGCAGAAGTATGCACTTGATATCATCAGTGAATGTGGTCTTCTCGGTTCAAAACCCATCGACACACCAATGGAACAAAATCAAACGAGAGTTTTACTCGGAGCCTGCTAAGTACAGACGACTCATTGGACGCCTAGTCTACCTAACGGTAACAAAACCTGATCTTAGCTATGCTGTTCACACACTGGCTCAGTTTCTTCAAAAGCCACGTCTCAGACATTGGGAAGCAGCTCTCAGAGTAGTGAGATATCTTAAAAACGATCCAGGACAAGGCATTTTCTTAAGCGCAAAGAACGATCTCACCCTCTCTGCCTTCTGTGACTCAGATTGGGCTGCTTGTCCATTAACCAGAAGATCTCTCACTGGTTATGTCATCATGCTAGGAGGGTCACTTGTGTCTTGGAAGACAAAGAAGCAACAGGTTGTGTCGCGCTCGTCAGCTGAAGCCGAGTATAGATCCATGGCAATGACTCTTTGCGAACTCAAGTGGATCATCGAACTTATGCGTAGCCTTGATATTCGACAAACATCTCCTACATCTCTCTACTGTGATAACCAAGCTGCTCTGCATATTGCCGCCAACCCGGTATTTCACGAAAGAACCAAACATATAGAGGTGGATTGTCATTTTATTCGTGATGCAGTTAAAGATGGTTCCATTGTCACACGTTATGTACGGACAACAGACCAGTTGGCTGATTTACTGACTAAGCCGTTGGGAAGACAACAGTTTCACTATCTACTTGGCAAGATGGGCGTTCGAAATCTCTTCGCACCACCTTGAGGGGGAGTATTAATGATAAGGATAGATATTCATGAGATAAGGATAGACTTGTATCGATAGATGTTATCCCCTTGTATTTAGGATCTCAAGTCTATCTCTGTTATTGTATAAATACTGAACATGTTACAATGAATAAACCAACACAAACAGTTTGACAATTTATGTTTTATCTTTCAATTGAAAAAGTAACCTGAAACGACTTGCATGGAAGTCGTCCAACTATAGTTAAATACTGAAGTTTTATTTTTATGTTGGACGACTTCCTTGTAAGTCATCTAGGAAAAGTAAAATTTCTGACGCAATCCGGTCAAATGCAAAACTATCATGTTTATCCTAGAAGACTTAGTGGGAAGTCTTTTCTGATATTTTCGAGATATTTTTGTTAACAAAATAAGCTAATACAGACTTCCAAAGAAGTCTGTTGTTGAGTAGACTTCTCTGAAAATATTCCTTTGTAAATTTTCAATGGCAAAAATGATCCAAATGGACGACTTCCTAAAAGAAGTCTTCTACGTTAGTTTTTGTAAATTTGTTAAGTAACGTTAAGATGTGTTTTTTTTTTAACTTTCAAAAGTGTTAAATAATTTCAATAATATCAAGTCATGTGTTTTAATGTGTCTTCTTATATCATAGGATATACTTTTTAAATTTTATGAAATTTGAAATTTCAATTTTCACTTAAAATTTGAGTTTTCTGCTTAAATTTCCCTCTTATATTGCAATTTTCTGTTTTAAATTTAAGTCTTCCGAGAAGACTTTCCAAAAGTTTTCCAAAAGTTTTCCAAAAAATGTCCTAGAAAACTTCTAGTGAAAGTGTTCTATCTTTGAACTTATGTAATGTTTGATCTTTTGTGAATTTGACTAAGTTTTCTTGAAAAGTTTTATGTGTTAGTTGTAATAAATTTGACTAGTTTTTTAGTGTTATTGTGTGTTTACTATTGAAGTTGTATCAATAACCTCAATAATGTCAATTAATTTTGGCAAGATAATATTGTTGACAATGAACATATTTACCAAATTGTTTCATTAATATCTCTTCAAATTTACAAAAAAAAAAATTCACAATTAAAAGAGTATACATACAAATCACAAAACAGACCACAAACAAAATTATTATAGATCAATCCTCCGTAAAGACAAGATTGCACTACACTTGATATGAGAGAAGACTCGTCAAAAGACTTATAGGAAGTCTTCTAGCGCATTATATGTCAGAAGACTTCCAAGAAGACTTCCCAGAAATTTTCTAAATTCTAACTCAGATATGAAAAACCTGCAAATTCAAAAATGTTTAAATGGTTTCAAAAAGAGAAAATAAATGTAAGATGAGATAAATCTACCTTAAAGAACACAGAAAAATACATATCCAAAAAAATTTAGATCTACCTTTAAAAGAGTGGAAGATGAGAACCATGTGATAAAAACCTGCAAAAACAAGATAAATTAATAAGAAAGATATGAGAAATTGATATAAATCTTGATGTTTTCATGTTTAAAGAGATTAGAGAGAAGTTGGAGAATTTTAGTTTGAGAAAAAGTTAAGAGTTTTATGCAACAAGAGATTACTAAATGAAAAAAAAATTAGACATGAAAACTTACCAAAACACTCAGATCTATTATGAAAAAAAAGACATGGGAGAAGATTCCCTTAGAAGACTTCTAGGAAGTCTTCCGGATCTGAAAGACATGCATATACAAACCCATATCTAAAAAACTGTATATCCGAAAATTTTGAAATAACTTCAAAACAAAGAAAATGAGTGAAAGATTAGATAGATATACTTTTATAGAGTACACAAAAATACATATACAAGTGGAAGATAAGAACCATCTGATTAAAAACCTGCAAAAAAAGATAGATTATATAGAAAGACACGAAACAAAAAATGAAAAATTCAAATAAAGTTTGGTGTTTTCATGTTTAAAGAGATTAGAGAGATGTTGAAGAATTTTAGTTTGGGAAAAAGTAAGAGTTTTATGCAATAAGAGGTTATTAAATGAAGAAAAATCAAACATGAAAACTTACCAAAACGCTCAAATCTGTTATGAAAAATGAGACATGAGAGAAGACTTCTAGGAAAGTCTTCTAAAAAGACTTCATGGAAGTATTCTAAATCATTATATTTTAGAAGACTTCTGAAAAGACTTCCCAAAAGTCTACCAAATTCTTACAGACCTGGAAAACCTGCATATCCAAACCCATTTCTGGAAAACCTGCATATCCAAAAACGTTCAAATGGCTTCAAAACAGAAAAAAATGAGTGGAAGATTAAATAAATATACTTTTATAGAACACAAAGAAATATATATCTAAAATTTATAAATCTACTTTTAAAATAGTGGAAGATGAGAACTATGTGGTTAATAACCTGCAAAAACAAGATAAATGAGTGAGAAAGACATGACAAAAAATGAGAATTTGATATAAAGTTCAGTGTTTTCAAGTTCAAAGAGATTACAGAGAGGTTAAAGATTTTTAGAGTGAAACTTTACATTTTGTTGCAGCCATTTGAAAAGAAAAAATAATGTGTAAATTTTTCTTTATATATGGAAACAAAAATTTTCATTTAGATCAAATATATTTGATTCAGAAGACTTTCAGTGAAGTAAATTGACCCGTAAATACTATTCATCAGAAGACTTCCTCAAAGTCGTCTAATCCGTAAAAACTATTCATCAGAAGACTTCGTGAAAGTCGCTAGACCCTAAATATAAACCATAAACTTAATTAACTAATTAAACACTTCATTAACCTTAAATTCAACTTAAAATGTTTACTATACATAGAACTAAACATATATATGTTAAAATTTAATTTTCAAAAAAAAAATGTTAAAGTTTCAAATCTAACCCTAAGAAAACATACAATAGTACAACATATATTACCAAACCGTAAAAAAAAATGATTCACTATATTCACTCATCTATGTTGAAAACAATTAATTTTACGACATCTTAATTTATATCATTTACAAATGTTTAAAATTATATGATTTCAATTTTTTCTCCAGCAAAATATTTTTCATAAAATTTATAAATTTATTTTTAAGATATATCTGAAAGTCTTCGAAAAGACTTACAGAAACTCATAAGACTTACAGAAACTCATAAGATTTTTCAGGATTATATTCGTAAAAATGAATTCTGGTTTTTTGTTTGGTCATAAGGGACTGATTGTAATTTCGCAATATTTTTAGGTTAATTTTACATTTGATTGAAGTTTAGGTATATTTTTACATTTAAAATCAAATTTTGAGTTATATTTGGCAAATTCTCCTATAATTTTCTTGAGTTATCAATATGAAATGAAGTAACTTCATCCACGAATTTTGTTTTTGCCATTATAGAATAAGTGGAAATGCAAAAAGATAATAAAACATTACACTATTTTGGTTTCTATTATTATATACTTTTCCACTTCCATATTATTGACCTTCACTATTTTACTTTCCAGTATGTAGAAAGAAGAGAAAAGTTATATACAGAAATGAACTATTTCCTGATTTTTTTTATAAATTTTATAGTAAGATCCAAAGTAATGTACTATTATGAAATCTGGAATCATTATTACTATTATTATTATATATTTTGTCATCATCTGGAATCATCTATACTATTAAAACTGAAGTACAAATTAAGAATAACCCTTAAATTTACACAATATTTACAGTTCTATGCCACTGAATTAATTATCAAATCTAATGTTAAGTATTTATTGTATTTCCTTATTTAATTAAAATTAAAACTACTATTTTCTATAATCTAGGTAACCAATAAATTTACCATATTTTGATACTCTATGCAATCAATTAAATATAAATTTTCGTTAACACGATCACTAACAAATAACCATTCACAAATAATATGACAATCCAAAGAAAATGTTCGAGAATCGAGATTCTAACGTCTTCGATTTGATGTTCCTTCGGCTAAACTAGAAATAAAGTTTAATGTTACTCGAATATAAATTTGTAAATATATTATTTTATTTATATGAATATATTTCATATAAATAATATCCCAATGAAAATCGAATATGTTAAATGCTGAAGAATATAAATTAAGTATATAGCACCAAATTTTAAATAGTATATATAACATTTTTGTCATGCATTTAAATTTTGGTCCATGAAAAAATATATAAAGTATATTTGTGCGGTTGGACATGTCATATATTAAAAATCTTAATGAAATGGTTGACGATTCAAAACTAAAATAAAATTACTCAATATAAATTATAGAAATATTGTATTTAAAATTTTCATAATAAAAATATTTAATAAATTTAAATTATAAAATATATACTAACATTTATTTAAAATCAATATTTATTTATAAATATGTGAAAAACACATGACGTTTAAACTAAAACGCCTCAATACCACTAAAAGAGTAGTTTTACTCTTTTTAATTATTCAGGTAAATATAATAATATACAGTTAGCAATATGGTTTTTCGGGTCCCCGTTCAAGTATGAATCGTTTTTCAGGTATTATATTTTTGAGTTTTGAAATTAGGCTTCGTTCGAGTATTATAAATTTTTTGGTGTTTTTTAAATTGGATCCTTCTCGTCCAAGTGAATTCAATTCTGATGTATTGGAACCTAAAAATATTCAAATAACTAATATATGTAAAATTTCAAATATTTTTTCCAAAAATAATTATATTACCAATTTTGATTCAGATATTTTTTATTTAAACTAAAATAACCTAAAAATTATTAAATAACCAAAAGTAATCATATTTTCCGTTTTGGTTCGAATTCGATAATGATGTATAAGAACCTAAAATATTCAAATACCCAATATACATTCAGTTATATAATGACACATCTAAAATATATGATATTAATTATGAAAAACAAATATCAGTTTTTAAAAAATCAAAATTAAAACCCGCACGGGTGTGCGGGTCAAGCTCTAGTTATCATTATATAGCATATTAGATATTGAAAAAGATATAAATATCTTCCTCTGTATTAAATTTTATTTTCCTCTTTCAAATATGAAACAAATAGTTTTGTGGTCCTTTAGTTTTACAGGTAGGCTTCCTCAAGATCTGCGTACCATTCAGATTAACAATCTCAACATAAACTATAGACACAAAAAAACTTATTAAATTACAACATAGTTCTGATTTATTTTCTAGAGTACATGATAATTTTATATTATCTATACTATTAAAAGAGGATCATTGTGAAAAAATCTACTTATAAAAGGTTATTGCACCCTCATTAATGGCATAATAATAATTTAGTTAATGGTCTTACATATAATTCTAATAAACCAATACTATATTGGGAAATCGGCCAAACAAACACTGAACTTTGCAGGAATTGCCAAAACAAACCTGGACATATGGGCTGGCCAAAAAAACACCGAACTTTCATTGACTTTTTAAGTTTATTATAAAACTTACCATTGACTTACCAAATTAACACACCGTTAACTGAGTTAACAGAAAATTTATACGACGTTAAATCTTGGTGTTAAACTATACGACGTCGTTTCATGTCTTTGGGTGATTAAAGAGAAATGAGCGAAACGACGTCGGTTTCTAATAGCTCCGTAATTACAAAAAATGGGTTTTACATGGGCTCGAACTCGTGCACTCGAGTATAATGGGAAGGGTGTTTGCCACTGAGCTAGTGGACTTTGCAATAGATTTACGAACATGGTTGTTTATATTCTCTTCGAATACGAGTTAAATGAAACAAAAAAAAAACGACGCCGTTTTCCCTGAGATTGGTATAAACCCTAAATTCCCAAATCGAGAACATCATCATCACTTCGCGATTCAAGCTCGATCTCCCATCACCACCATCTTCTCCCTTCTGCGTCGATCTCCCATCACCACCATCTTCTCCCTTCTTCGTCGATCTCCCATCACCACCACTTTCGTTATCGAAATTCCTCATCCCTCCAAAAATCACAACCTCCTTTCCATTTCTTGTGAACATCGTCTTCACCATCTCCTGTCACCACTCTCCAATGGATCTTTGAAAAATCCTCAATTTCGATTTGGAAAATTAGGGTTACGATAGATTGATTTAGATCAAACATCGGGGTTGTATCAATAAAACCAAATAGTTATGGTACTCTTTCGAAAAGTCCACTAGTCCAGTGGCAAAATCCCCCTATAATGACCACGAGTGCACGAGTTCGAAACCACCTAACAACAATTTTAATTAAACTAAACTAAACCACATCGTTAGATCAATAAAAATAAATATGTATGATATTATATCGAAAAGTCCACTAGCCCAGTGGCAAAAGCCCCCTATAATGACCTCGAGTGCACGAGTTCGAAACCACCTAACAACATTTTTAATTAAACTAAACGACGTCGTCTTGAACCTATAATTAAACAAAATAGTTGGATGAAACGATGTCGTTTCAATAAACGGCAGTAATTAACGGTGAGTTAACACTGTCTTAACTCTCAGTTAACGGTGTGTTAATATGGCAAATCAATGGTATGTGTTTTAATAAATGTAAAAAGTCAATAAAAGTTTGGTGTTTTTTTGGTCAGGTTCGAGTACAGGTTTGTTTTGGCAATTCCTGTAAAGTTCGGTGTTTTTTTGGCCGATTTCCCATTAGTAATGCACTACCACTGAATTATATGAAACGTGCGGATCCACTAATCTCAATTTATTATACGTTAGTATTTGATCCATGTGCGGGCACTCTCAATTTCATACCCGGGTAATGTAATTAAGCAACACATAATGGTTTTATTATTATACATTAATTAATCCAATAAATTAATTTCTGCCTATATTATTTAATTCTGTGACTACTAATACCTCAAATCTAAGTTTGTGTCTATATTTACTCAACCCATCATAGTTAAAAAAAATAAATAATTTTTTTAACTTAAATTTTTTTTTTTCACTTTATATTTTAAATCTATACTATTAAAAAAAAAATATTTTAAAAAGTCTACTTATACAAGTTTTTTTTTTTGAAACTTAGCTTACTTATACTTATACAAGTTTGTTACACTTATTCATTAAACTATTAATACTTTAGTCTTACCTTTAATTGAGACTAACAATATATCCCCTATATATTTTTTTAACAATAACTCAGTCAATATCAATCTTATTTAGTAACCAAATATTTCAGCTGATTTATCAAATAAGTGGATATTGGTTTATATACTGATTGGCGTAATTACTAATTGGGTTCCTGTACGATAATACCAAACATAATCCCATCCACGGTTAACCGTTAACCAGTGTAAATAACATTATTATTGATTGATTCCCTAAGGGGGAATTGTTCGGTACACATTTTATACACAACAACTATATATAGGTTTTCACTAAATCCAATTTTATTATATTTTGAATAAATAGGTTTTCACTAAATCCAATTTTTTTAGAAACACATCACTTGGTAGAACCTCTGATAGAATATTATATGAAGAACATAAATCAATCTTAATTATCTATGGTCATTGGCTCTACCGCTGCGACCAGGTCCGAATCGAATATAAAAATATTACTTATATCTTAATTCGTCTTAAACCACATATTTACTCGAATATAAAAATATTACTTATACTTAATTCACCTATAAACCATATATTTACCCACTAAAAGGAGTTAAATTAATAGGTAAAACTAGAAAGCTTTATTTGCACCATTTAAATGTAAATGCACTATTAGTTTTCAACATTCGATTTTGGTTTGAGTATTTTGGTTTTAGAAATTTAGGAACCGTTCATGTATTTACAAAATTTAATTTAGTTTCAGTTGGACTATTGCTTTTTATTCGGTTTAGTTAAAGTTGGGAATCAGCTAATTTTAAAAAAGACTTGGATCTAATTCAGTTATGGTGTGATTCTGATTTTGGGTAATTAATAGATTAAAATATTGAATAATTTGGATTTTTAGTTTAAATATCGGGTAATTTGGGTTCTTTGTATTAAAATATCGGAAAATTCAAATAATTTTTGACATTTTAAATAAATTATATTCGGGTAATTTGGTTTTTAATGATTCGGTTTATAAATAGTATTTTAAAAATATTTTATTATTTAGAAATTAAATGCAATTAAATAATTAAATATGATTAATATTTGTAGGTAGATAATTTGTATTAAAAAATTCAGATACCCATTTGGTTCTCGATTCGGTTTCGACATTTTTGTTTCAGATATATATGATATTCTTGGTTGTTTATGAAACTCAGTTTAAATTTTTAGTTTCGTCTTTTCAGCTTGGTATAATTCAGTTCGAGGTTCCAGATAAATGTGTTTAAAGCTATACACTATATTTATAAAAAAAAATATTTAAAATCAATTTATTTAATTTCAAAAACAAACCCGCGTTTTTCAAGCGCGGGTCAAAATCTAGTTATGATTTAAACAACAACATACTATGGATTTTGTTACCTACATAAAAACTAACTTTAGCAAACCAAAATTGGTAATTTTTGTAAGTTTGTATTTCATCTAAAATAACTAGGAGAAATAAAGATTAATATCATTTGGTTTTAACCCTAACACCAAGGCACGATGCGTAGAGTAAACAAGTATGTAAATGAATACATGGTGCTACATGTTTTTTTTAGAACGATACTTGGATTCATCCCTCGGATAAACTTATGAATTCACTTCTTTCCTTATTTCAATTATATTGCCATAAATATTAATGTCACATAAATAAATAAATTATAAATTACAAAAGAAGTAAACTTTAAATAATAAACTCTAAATTCGAATCCTAAACCTAAATCTTAGATCTTTAATTTTAAACCAAACCCTAAACCCAAACCTATACCCTAAATTCAAATCTATACCCTAAATCTTAAATCTAAATTTAAATCCTAAACCCTAAACTCAAACCATAAACCCTAAACCCAAACTCTAAACTCTAAACTCAAATTCTAAACCCTAAATCCTAAATCTTAAATCCAAGCTGTAAATCATAAACTCAAATTTTCAAATATCTTTGGGTTAATGATCATCAAATGTATTTTCAAATACATTTAGGGTATAGAGTTCGGGTTTATGGTTTACAGTTTGGGTTTAAGGTTTAGGATTTAGGGTTTAGAGTTTGGGTTTAGGGTTTAGAATTTGGGTTTAGGGTTTATGGTTTGGGTTTAGGATCTAAGATTTAAATTTAAATTTAGGATTTAGGGTATATAGTTTGGGTTTAGGGTATAGGTTTGGGTTTAGGGTTTAGTTTAAAATTTAAGATCTAAAATTTGGATTTAGGGTTTGAATTTAGAATTTATGATTTAAAGTTTACTTTTTGTAATTTATAATTTATTTTTTGTGTGATATTAATATTTTTGGCAATTTGATTGAAATAAAGAAAGAAGTGAATTTATAAATTTACCCCAGGGTGAACCTAAGTATTGTTCTTATTTTTATCAACATGGTGCTACATGTTTTTTTTTTATCAACATGGTCCTACATGATATATAAAGACATTCAAGATTCATCCTAATACTATCAAACAAATTAGTCCACCTAGCTAATCCACTTGCTCAATACATCTTCTTGTGGTCTCTCTCTAACAAAAACACCACGCCAAGAATCATGTGGAAAAGCTTACATCATTGCTTCCCATCAAATCTCACTAATCCCTCCTCATCTCCCTCTGCCGGCTCCGACGATGATCACAACCGTCCATCCATTCTTCTCATCAACAACTTTAACCTCCTCTACAACGACTCTGCCGCCGCTGGACGCCGCATATCCAAGAGCCTCATCGACGCCGCACCTTCCTCCACAACGACACTCACTGCCTCGATCTCCACCGCCGCTGATTCTTCTTCCTCCTCCACCTCCTTGGATGAATCCGATAATTACAGTTTTTCCCCTGATCACTCTCCCCCTCCGGACTTAACCGCCGTTCTCGCCTCCCGTCGCTTCTTCTTCTCTTCCCCTGGCCGTTCCAACTTAATCACGGACTCGCCGGATCTTCGCCCCCTGCTTAACTGCAAAACTGCCACTGGCACGAATACTACTGCTCCTAGGCTTCTCACCGGAGGAACCGCCGTGAAACAATACGTGCAATCTCCTGATCCTTACAACGACTTCCGGCGATCGATGCAGGAGATGCTTGACGCCGTTACAGTCGCAGGAGATGTTCACCGTAACGAGTTCTTGCACGAGCTGTTACTCAGTTACCTCTCACTGAATTCAGTAGATACACATAAGTTCATTATCAAAGCTTTTGCCGACATTCTTGTATCTCTCTTGTCGGACGGTCACCGGAAAAGCTGACGTGACATATTTTCATGATGTGTAGTAGAAAACTACTCATGTTACGTTTTTGGGGATTAACGCTTTAGGACAAAAAATATTTATGTTAATAAATTATTGTGTATACGAGAAAATCGAGCGAGGCCTGGGGTTTTGTCTCGATCGCGTGCAGTTTGGGCATCATTATCAATAGGATTTTGATAGTCCTAAAAATAAAAAAAAAAGCAAACGAAACATGAAAAGGAAGAAGGACGAGTACCAGAACGTCCTTTTTTAAGATTTTTTTGCTTTGGTCCTCCTTGGTAAACGTGAAGGACGAGCATGAAGGACGTGCCGATAATCATGCTATTAGGTTGCTTTGATTTATTTTGTTTTACCTTTTAAAATTAGATTCTGACCCGCCCTTTAAATTAAATTTTATATTTGTTTTTTTCTTTTTAATTATATTTGTGTTTTTTATAATAATATTTGTGTATAAATCTTAAGATGTTAATAAACACATTCTTATAATCAACACGTAATTATGTCGATAAAGATGTCTCAAATGCTTAGTTAAGATGTTAAATAGTAAATATATCTTATTTAAATTCATCTCATTTTTGATCGGTCCATTTAAATCCTAAACCCGTTAAAAATTATTTAATTTTAGATCTTAGTAGGTATTTATTTAAATCTGTATAATTATATTGGTTAATTTAAATGGATTAGATTTATTTAAAGTATTTTGAATACATTTACAAATTTATTTAGTTATTAAAACTATTTTTATTTGATTAATATATTTTTGATTGATGAAATAACCCGTAAAAATCTATAATCATAAAAATATCAATTGTACCCCGTTTTACTATATTATAAAATAATATGAATGTTAGTTAATTTGTAATATGTTATTTCTACCAAGTAAACATACTTATTCAATTTTATTATTTAAATTTAGAAAAGTTTTTATTTTATAAATTTAATTTTTATTTTCTAAATTAAAAATTTATTTATTGATTTTAGTAGTATTATATCCTGAAATTGGGAATATGTTTGTGAGTGAAATATCTACATTTGCATATTTAAAATTTAGTAATTTATTTAAAATTCGTTAAGCTCAATACATTTATATAGGTTAGTATTCGGATGTTAACTAATGATATCCAATATCCTAGTGATAAGATACGCTGCTTTTATTAACCAGGTGCTATATTCGATTCCAGCAAGTCTGATTTTGTGTTTTTTAATTTAATTTTTTAATAAGTGGCATAATTGTAATTTTTCATCATCTTTCCCATATTTCTTTTTTAGGGCTTCGACTCTGCAAGCTATTTCCATGGCGGCTATGAGCTACTTTCATGCAAAAACGTCAAATTATTGTGTGATTTCGTGTTATTTATGTCTCAAATAGATAGATATGCCACAAAATATCAGTTTTAAACATTAAAAACTCATAAAAAAGATTTACAGCCCAGCTCCGATTTCGAGCAGGGTTATACACGAATTGTTAGTTCTTCACAATAGTTTTTCTGTAAAAAGATCGTATCATTTTACTTATTATATTGCATTATAAAACCAAAAACAGCTATGGTTAACCATGAATATATAAATTGATTGTCTGGATTTTACTTGTTATATTGGAAGATAGAAATTAGAGAGTGAACACAAAAAATGGAAGATATAGATTAGAGATCGTGTGAACTGATCTGCAGGAAGAAATATAACTGATTCTATTTTAACAGTTACCATACAAAAAGATATATATATATATATTCATATAATGCAGTTATAAAATTTAAAGGTGGACATAACCTTTATCAACCGGTTATACAGGAAAATTAATAGAATACATAAAACATAAAACATGTATAGTGAAATTTGATTGAGAAATTATCGTTTTCTTCTGAAATTTTGATATTCGTTTTATTAATTATTTTGATGTGATAAAACTTTCGTGTCAGGTGTAGTGCCATGACAAACAAAAAGAAAGCTATGTTGACTGACAATTGGTACTATTTCTTCTTTCATAACGTATCAATTATGTATAGGATCTAAGAAAATAGATTGACTTTCTTATGTTTTTCTTGTTGCTCTCACTTTTTTTTCTTTCTTTTTTTTGACTAAAGGGTTAAACCCGGATCAATGATGACACAAGTCTAACATCCGGGTGTAGGTACAACCCACGGATAGACTTTCTCCTAGACATTCAAATGAGCCGAAAACAATAGCTCATATCCGTGTGGCCGGTGGGATTTGAACCCGGATTCACCTTATTAGGTTTTTTAAATCTATCAAGCGCCACTAAACCACCACCATCGATTTTGTTGCTCTCACTTACATTCACGTCGAAACAAGAAACTAAAATAGACATATGATAAGTTTTATATAGAGCTATTTTATTTTTATTCATGATTTTTTAGGTTGAATTCGTATTCTACTTAATTTATATTTTATCCAAGTACATATAAAATTGAATTTGTATTCTACAATATGTAATCATCATACATAAAATATATCAATAATCTAGTAAAAATAGTTAAATATATCTCTATAAACTTTAACCAATATATAATATCATAAATGAAATATTATTTTCATTTTCTACATTAAAAATATTTTTAGAAATATAAATTCAAATTTTTTTTAAAACTAATAACTTTACAAAATTACTAAAGTCTTGAAATTCCAACATTATTAATTTATAAATTTGTAGTGTATCTAAATATAAATTTGAATGGTTTAAATAATAGAGGAAATTCCTTGACAAAAATGTATATATATATATATATACATATATATATATACATATATATATATATACATATATATATATATCCGTAAATTAGAGCATCAGTCTTAAAAAATTTAGAAAATCTTAGCCACATTCATTTTATTGTTCATTTTTTCTCAAAAAAACATGAAGCATATCAAAACATCTAATCTATTAATTCCCTGTCTTTTTATTTATTTATTACACAAAAATTGTCAGTTAAATTTGAATATACTCTAGAATCATCATTTGTATTATTAGATCCCTATATTACATTCCTAACATTAATGCGCATCTATTTATTATAATTTGTTATCTACTCTATTATATCTAATTAATAAATATTATTCTTCATCTCTCTAATACTACGTAACATCAACGTTAACATTTTTTGGGTAAAATTAACATTTAACATTTTATTAGTTATGTTTTATAGTATAACATATAGTTTATAGTTTGGTTTAAAATACATATCTCACTTTTATATACATTATTGTATTAACAAATGGAATTTATATTATATGGTTTTTGTCATCATTATATGGTTATATGTACTTTATTATTTATAAACTAATGTTTATTATATTTTCAAGCTTTAGTCTTTTTGACATTTTAAACCAATTAAAAAAATGCATAAACCTCGGTTCCATCATAGTTTATATTATTACTTTGTACTGAATTATATTCATCATAGTTAATATAATTTTTTATATATTTTATGACGTATAAACAAACTAGTTTTCAAATTTCTGATTTTTCATATATAAACTAATCAAATATTAACTGAGTCCTTTTATTAAAGACTAACTAAAAGAATATACTTTCAGTTTTTTCTAATAAAAACTAAAAACTAACTCTTTATCCCGATTTACAAAAATAGTTTAATAAAACACTGTGTATCATTATTTTTTTTATTTTTTTTGATTAACCTGGGGGTATCCCGGGCCTATGGAAGGGTCCAGACTAATCCCCAAGGGGAGGTGCAGCTCACGGATAGACCCTCTCTCCGGGTATGCAAATGGGCCATAAACCATAGGCCCATATCCGTGTTGGTGTCCAGAAATCATGACTTAATTCCCTCCAGCAGGGTTCGAACTCACAACCTAGATGCAGGAAGGAGCCCGTCCTTACCATTGGGCCATGATGTTCTGGACATAAGTTTTTATTAATCAATAGATAATATTAATTTATCGAATCATTATTTAGATTTTACTTTGTATAGAAATATATTCATCATAATTAGTATAACTTTTTACACCAGATCTATAAAGTAGTTTGAAATGTTCATATTTCAATTTCTAAATAAATCAAATGTTAACTAAATCATATCAATAAAATTATATATAAGAGGATATACTTCTACTCTATTTAAATAGAGTTTTTAGACTGGTATTTGACTATTATTAAGGTTATCATTAAGATTATAATACTCCAACTAAAATGAACACCACTATTAATTATGATTCAATAGGTATATATCTACCCAGGTATCATAGGTTAAATTTCAACTCAATAAGTTGAAAGGATATAAAAAGAACTCAATGAGTCGTTTTTTTTTATTTTCCATACGAGGAAAATATAGATGGAATAGACTAGCACATAAAGTGTATTTGATGAGTTGATCTAAATCAAATTTCACATTTTATAAAGAGATTTCTTTAAAATTTGAAACATAAGAATAAAAATCACAATCATTTGAACATCTCAAGGCTAACAAACCCATAGATTGGGGAAACTGACACACACACAATGTCTTACCATATTCTACAAACACTTTAATCTAGGGTACATATTTAAAAGGTTTTAATCTTAGGGTACATATTGAAAAGATTTTAAAGCAAACTATGAAATATTTTAATCTTCACAAAATTTAGATAATTTGGAAAACAAGAAAAAAAATTGCAAAAAGAAAATCCTGAAATGACATCTTTGATTATTGACTTTTACAAAAAAAAAAATTCATATAAATGCTAAAAAGATGGTTGATTGAAAAATATATTATGTGTTTAACGGGGATATCCAAATTTCTTAACTACGAATGGTGATACGAGTAATATATTAATCACTGGTATCCAATTCACAAATATTGAGATCTATTAAGTTTGAGATTCTTCCCATGCATGAGATATTACACATAACACAAGGCGAGAAAAAAACAATAAAGGCGAATCCTAAGATGTGGATAGCTAGGTCCATGCATATTCAACCAAAATTACTGAGCAATTGTTCACTACGATAGATATTTCAATGATGATAAAAAAAGAGAGATATCTCAGTTTTTTTTTTTTTTTGCTAAAATTTGGTGGAAGAGAGATATCTCAGTTAACCAAGCCAGATATATCTATACTATTAAAGTAATATCCTTTATAGTATCCTGCCATTTGTTTTAGAGAAAATTATAAAATTATGCCACTCTTACATTTAAGGCTAACAACATTAATAATTTTTAATATAATTACCATATATTAGAATATTTGCATTCCCTACACACCAAACCTTACATATTTGCACTCCATACACTAAATCTCCACAATTTTCTTCCCCCCATCACTACCATTCTCCCCCCTCTACACCCCCCTCTATGGTATCTGCATTGTTTTAGAGTATTCAGCCAATTAACTCTATATTTTTACTCTCATAAATCGTCACTTTCCAAATTAGCTAAACTACTTCATTATTTTCATATATACCACTTTTCCCTTGCTATATTTACATGATCTATGTTATTTAAAAATTATATTGTAGTTAGTGATGCATTCAACAATTTTGGCCATACTAATTATTATAAACAATATATTTTTCATATACTAATGTTGTAGTATACATAATGCCTTTGATGTTATTATGTCCATTTTGTAAACATGTGAGGAGACAAGTTTTCTTTTAGATGGTCCTTATCTATTTAGTTACATGTATTTTAATAATTAAGTAATTAAAAGAAAAAAAAGTTTAGTTAAGCATAAATTAAATAAAAACTCACGTAAACATTTACTATGTTTGAACTTTGGAAAACATTAAAAATAACATTGTGATCTCTTTGAGGTTTTCTATATTTTTAATTCATAAAAATATAACTTATGAAGATTCAGTTATATATTTATAAACACCTATAAATCTATTTAGTTATTTGATCACACATAAGAATTTATTATACTAAAAATTCCAATAAACTAATGACATAGATGATTTACGTAGAATATTCCTAGATATTATTCTAAAAAATTATATTATTCCATATATATATGAGAATATATATATCAAAATTTGATAGTTTTGTTACTGAAAATATATGAATCATTTAAATTTAACAAAATTCTAACATATAATATCATAATATAAATACTGATCTTAAAATAAGATTGATATTATTTGATAGATTAATATAAATTTAGAATGTATTCTAATAATAATTTTGAAACTATTTAAATATTTAGAAGTGTATAGTTTGTAATTACTGTCATTAACATATTTTAAATTTATTAGAATTTACATAATTATTTTTTAGAAAGCATTATAATATATAAAATAATAAACATAATTAAATTATTATATCAGTTAATAAATCTAGGTAAATAACTTAATATACAAATTACTTTATAGATATAAATTGATATCACTAGTTATTATTTTTTGTCTACTAACAATAATTATACATAAAATAACAAAATAATTCATATTCACTGATTCACATATCTAGATCGAAAAATCGTATTAGATCTTATAACTAAATTAGTGTAACAAGTTCAGGTTTTAAATTAAGTGGCTCCTAAATGAGATGGGTTTAATAGAGTGGGTTACTTATCTTATATATATTTTTATTATATTTTTACAAAGTAGAAAATTCTGTGTTTTGAAAGTACAGATCAAATTCTAGTAATCTTATAAGAAAGCATAAGATTATATATATTCGATCTGTGGAAGACTTTAAAAGCACACTAACATTATCTGTTAAGCAAGCCTACGGTTTTTGGCGCAGGAACTGAGCAAATTTCTTGTCTTATACAATGCAAGTTGGTATAAATTAGTGCCTGCTTTTAGGCCGCTTGTCTCCAATTCTCCCTGGCCAAGTATATGTATATATGTTTGTGTGACATATGTGTGCTGCTCACATGTGCCTGAGAGAGAGATAAGTCTAGATATATAAAAGAGTCGATCGTGTTTTACTTGCATATGATATGTTCTTTTAAACAATCATATGATATGTATATAATATACATATTGCCTTTAATTATGTTGTTAAATGATTACGGTGTAAAAGTTACTCATCAGCCTAATTAAACTAATACATATAGTTGACTGAAACATGTGATGTAGCATATGCTGCAAAGGCGAAAATGGAGAGTTTTTACTTCAACCTTCTCAACCAATGATTTTTAGCAGTCGTTGGTAGATGTATCTCTAGTCAAGTTCAACTTCTAGCTCATCTGGTTACCCTTATTTTAATTTTTGTCAAAATAAAAAATTGAATACACTTCATAAACAATTAAATCCATATATCTTGAAAATTGATGATCTAAAAAATTGATAATCTTATTATATTCAATATATTATAATTTTATGTTTTTTGTTAAGTGTAGTATTTAAAATTCAAATTATTTGGATTAATTGTATGTTCTGTGAGAAAAAATATCTAACTTATAATAAATTAAAGTATAAATTCATAATTTTATAGTGGTGGTTTACAGTTTGAAGATTAAGATTATCCGCAGTGAGGATGGCACAAGCTGGAATAGCTCAGTTGGTTAGAGCGTGTGGCTGTTAACCACAAGGTCGGAGGTTCGACCCCTCCTTCTAGCGCATTTTCTTTTATCATCTTAACTTCTTTATCAATCAAGTCTCCTGAACGAATCAATTTGAATGCATTTCACTTTCACAAAAGCTCTGTCCTCAAACTGTTTGAAAGTTGCAATTAAACAGACGAAGAGCATCAAGAGAGATCTTCTCATGGCTTTGCTCGTCGTGCATTCTTGATTGTGTTTGTGCTTTGTTCTTGGCCACATTTGAGTTTTCTTGATAATATGTAGAAGAGAAGGATGACGCAGAGAAGAATGAGTTGTTAATGCCTTTGTTTGATCCTAACGAGAGAACAACGCCTAGCAAAGACCAAAGAGCTACCCAGAGCTTACTTGAAATCTGCAGCAGAGGCTATGAAAACGATGAGGTATTCACTAAAGACAGTGCCAAGTTTACAAGAATTCTGATGCTGCCAAGGATTGGATTCGTGATTATTTGAGCAACTGGAGAGGGCAAAAGAGCGTAGCTGGAGAAGTAACATTCTTCCTCTTTTGTTTTCATCTTTTGGCAGTTGATAAATGAAGCTGAATGATATTTATAGTAATTTATCTAAATGCACCATGTAGTTTGGGATTTGATCAAATAAGCCTCCTCTGGTGAGGAAACTGATCTAACTACAAAGAATTTACATTGAAAAACTGAAATATTCATGGGCCAACGGAATATACAAATGAAGCCCAAAATTGTTTATTTCTATTGGGAAAATAGGCTGTGGTTTATGCTTATGTGTTTTAACAAAATTAAAATGTCCACGGGCCAACGTAATTATTATGTCTCATTTTACATAATCACCTTCATTTTATTGTTTTTTCATACCTGCTATGTTTTAAACATTATATACATGCTATGTATGTTCGTGTCATATTAATAAATCAATCCCAACATTTACCTTCTCCAATATATATATATGCTTATGATGAATAATTAATTGTAGAACTGGTCATTGTCATTTTTCGAAGGGAAAAAAATCAACGTTTTGTAATCCTTTTTCGGCATATATTAATTATTCATAATCAAATTAAGCAAAAATGTTCAACTAGATGATTAGTATGTGACTGAATTTGTGTTGACTATCTTTTCCGAACGCGTATGGAAGAAGAGAGAACCAATTATAATCCTTTTCCGGAACATATTAATTATCCATAATCAAATTATGCAAAAATATTCAACTAAACGATTAATATGTGACTGAATTTACGTCGACTACCTTTCCGAACGCGTAAAGCCGTAAAGGAGGAACTATGTATTGGCTATCAGAGAAGGCAGAACACTTGATTCATCTGTAATACATTGTTTGATCAGTCAAAGATATGTAAAATGTGAAATGATGCGGAAAAAAAATCAAATGGTTATCAAACGCCACTAACTCAGTGAAAGTATCATTGCTTCTTGTCACTGCTGGATTTCAAAATTTGAAATTAGAGATTAGAACCCAACAGAAAGGAGAAGATAAAATCGAGTTTGTAGGAAGTTTGGTAACATATGTTTATCAAAAAAAAAAAGTTTGGTAACATATGAAAGAAATGTTTTGAGAATGAGAAGAAAGAAGTAAGAGTCTCGAGGGGGTCACGTGAGTTGTTGTTGACATAATGCGTCAGACCAACTTAATTATAATATTTCCAAAAGTGGCTAAGTCAATTATTACTGTAATAATAATGCCACCACTGTTCAAAATCTATAATTAATTCCCATTTGAACAGGTTAAGATTGTAATTCAGAACTAGTCGTACATAGTTGATTGTTTGTACTTTTAACTGAGGTGAAATTCAAATTTTCAGTTTAAGAAGAGAATGGTCTCGTTTTGCCTATTTATTGATAAGTCATAATTTAAAATAATTAAATTTCAAAAAATACTATCAAAATAACATTAAAAGAATTATCATTAAATAAATTTAAAGAACCGGGTGTTCGTGATCTAGTGATAAATGATTTACAGTTATAAATTCTGTCATTTAGGTTTGAATCCCGTCAACATCGATTAAAATGGGATGAAAAACAATTTTATGGATACATTTGGCTGACTTTCCAGCTTAACTCCGATGGACGGTTTATCAGGTGATATTTAAATCTGTTTCAAGAACATCCGGATATCATGGTCATAAAAAAAACTTAAAGAAAACAGTTCATGATTAAAAGAGTTTGGTCAACAATGCATACAGATTTATTTGAATTAAAGGTTATTTACAATCGTCATTAAAAGATAACCACACTTAATAATACTACTTAAATGCAATAAGTGTGTTATAAATGAACATACAAACATAATCATGTGACTTTTCATGCGATTGATAATGAAAAGTTTGAAACTAACTCAAAGTCGTCGCATTGTATAATAAATAACTTCCTCCTCCCATGCAGATTATATTTTATTTATAATCCGCTCTTCCATAATATGGGTAAATACAAACAAAAGATATAAAAGTAAATGGATCACTCATGAATAATTAAATATGTACTTTTTATTTTTTTGAAAAAATATGTATGTACTTTATTTGATTTAAGTATGGTTTTATTTTCATCTAACATATATTTTGATATTCCATTCAATTATTTGTTCACGGGCTTCCTCTTCTTTTCCTCCAGCTTTTCATCTCTGTACATGCCTCTGTTTTCTTATTGATTTCCAAGATGAAGTTATTAGTTTTGATCAAAAGTAAGACTTCTATCTTTTTTATTTTCTGTTAAGAAAAATTGGGACATTTGTTTTTGAAAGAATATATTATAAAGAAAATATTTAGTTTATAAAACAAATATGCATCTATTATCTTGAAGAGGAAAGAACATTTTTTAAAATGTCGAGGATGTGAAGAATTTGACATTTTGCTATTTGGGTGTGACACGATTTTGTTGAATTGGATGATCTCCATCATTAGGATAATATTTTACTTAATTTCTAATTTTTCATCATTTATATTATAATTCTCTTTTTATTCTTTATTGGATAATTCGGTCTGTTTCGTTGAAAAAAATACTTAAGTGATGATTATTTACTTAGATTTTGGATTTTGGTTTTTATTTTTTTTTTATAATTTCTAGTTTTTGGATTTAAGTTTTTTTTTTTGATCTTGTAGTAGTTTTTAGTTTTTTCAAAAGTATAAATGGTGATTTTAGATTTTAGGTTTTAGTTTCTGATATTTGTTTTTAATTTAATTTTAAATTTTCTGTATATTTTTTTCTCTAAATTTTTGACTAGTTGTCTATTATTTTTAAGAACTTGACTTAACTTTACATAAAACTAGTTTTAATAATTAGTTTTATTTTATTGACAAGTTTTTTTAAAAATGTTCTTATATACTAAGTATTATATTGGTTATATTTTATAGGCATGAAATAGTAAAATGATGAAAATTATTTTTTCTAAATAATATTTTTTATTAAAACTAATATTTACGTATTATTTTAATAGTTAACTTTGAATTATTAAATTTATTTTATTGATAAGTTTAAAATTGTATATGAGTTTATTTACGCACTGTCACAATAAAACACAGATTTGAATTTTACAAAACCTTATTTTATAGTAATTAGCATTTAAATTTATTTTTCCTATATTAATGGGTAATATAGGAAAAGAAAAAAAACTGAAACCATCATAAGTAGTGAAAAACTCATGAAAACTTGTTTTTGGTTTTTATGTTAAGAAAACAGTTATTTGAAAAAAATAGTTTTCCTATAATTTAGGGAATTCATTTCTTAAAAAATCTTGATTGGATGAAAAATAGATTTTAGAAAAACAAAAACCAAAAACTAATCCAAAAAACTACAAACAATCAACCTCTAATGATACATAGTTATTGATTATCACACTAACTAATACATATTCAGAATGACTTTTGAGTTTTGACTAATGTGAGAGAGACAATCAAATCGTTTGTTACTAGATTATCATGTAAATGGTTTGAACCAAAAATCCATACTGAAACTTTGTTGCCAGCATAAATAAAAACAAACAAGAGATTGTTTACGCGTGTCTAAGTTGGTATTTACCATTAGGCTATCTCTATTTGGTTAATCTTTTCATATTTGGTTAGTGAAGTTTGAAATGGTATGGATAAGGACAATCAAATGAACCAAGGATTATGCATATGAATTTTTATGGCCAATATGAATAAAATACAAAACTAAACAGAAGCGAATGCCACTATATTCTTCTTGAAGGTACACCTTTGCTGATACGAATATTTGATTTGGTGCTGTTGGCTGTCAAAGACATAGACTTTTAAACTGTCGTTTCCACTTCCTACTGATGAACCTTTGTATTCTTATCAAATACTTATCTTTTTTGAGAAAATATTCTTATCAAATATCACCAAACTTTAATTTTATAACTTGGACCGTAGTGAATTGTACGATATTTTATTTAATAACCATGTGTAAAGATTGTCCATGCCGTGCTATCACAATTTCACAAGATAGTTATTGGTCTCAATTTTCAATGATCTCTTTATTAGTATCATTTTACAAGAGTCTCTTATTCCAATTTTATAAGAAAACCACCAGACTTCAAACTATATTTGGTGGAGAAAACAATAGATCGATAGAATCAAATGATAATCTATACATTATGAAAGCAGAGTTATTACGAGATCAGATAAGCTCGAACGTTTTATTATACAAGTTGGACTATATTTTAAGCTTATATATTAAAACAGAATTTACAAAAACATGTTATAATCATTTCTCAAGTATAGACTTGAAGTATAATTTTTAGATTCGCTTGATGAAAACAATAGATAATTGTATATCACTAGTTAATTTCAAATAAAATATCAATAGATTAATATTTTAATATCAATACTATTAAAAGGGAAGCAGTCTTGAAAAATCTACTTATGCAAGTTGTTTGGACATATTCATTTTGATCTAACAAATTTAACTAAATATATCTAAATTATTAATATGTCGTTTTTTCTTCTATATCCTATTGTTTTTTATCCTATTTTTGTGGACACCATTATTTTCATAAAATATCCTAATAAATGCATGATATCTAGGATTCATATTTTGAATCACTATTAAATTAAGGTTTACGATTCCAAATATGATCATACACTATTTTCCCCTTTATTAAATAAAATTGACATATCCACTTCAATTCAAGTCTTTATGCTAGAGTCCATCGAACAGGTATATGCAAATCAAGCATTGCTCTTTTCTTCCACCTGCAAATAAAAAACATGAACAACTGATTTTAGAGCTGCAACATTAAAATGTTATTAGTAATTATTCAAAATGTCATATAAGAAAGTTTTGCGTTGTAAAAGAAAAAAAAAAGTTTTGATGATGGGACAAAATATTATTACTATTACACGACCACGACCATACTATAGAGTTATTTTATCTGAAGGCATATCATATTAAATTTGGTATACCATATATGTTTGAATAAAATATTTAATAATAAAAATCTTAATTGATCTAGGTTGTTAGAAGATCTCTTAGGATTAAAAGGAATATTATGAAAATAAAATGGCAGTATCTTACAAAATCTTATATTTTTTTCAAATTGATCAAAAATATTTATACAACTAAAGCAGATGACTATTTATGAATCTACCTTTGAAATTTCTAAGTAATTATAAAAATTGTATGTACTTTTTTCATCATTATTTGCAACCAATCAAAAGTCATTATTTTGCAATTACATTAAAGAGTATTTAATATATTCAGTTCTTATCCTTTCTGAAAATTTTGTTTCCTAAATGTTTACACCATATCTTTCTAAAAAATCTTTCACATTATTAATTATTTTAAAACATTTATTAAATGAAACTTCAAAATAAAATCAAGTTGAAATAATAAATGATTAAATCAACAAAATCTTAATACGGGTCTGAATTATTTCAACTTCTTAAAAAATAGTTTCATTTAAAATAAAAAACTAAATCATATAAACTAAATTTAATAAAATTATAGAAAATGTTTTCAAATACACAAATAAATTTTCAATACAAGAGTGTTGAAGATAGAAAATATTTTATTTAAATTAAAAAAATCAGTGTAAAATAATTTTAACTTCAATTTAAATAAATAAAATCATATTACAGGTTAGAATTATTTAAAGTCTTCTAAAATTTAGTCATATTAAAATTAACAAAAATAAATCATATCAGTAAATTTAAGATAAATTTCATAAAAAGTTAAAATATATAATTTATCATATTTTTATTACGTAGAATAATTTTTCAACAAAAAATATACTCGCTCTTTTTAAGGACGTGTCAAAATCTAGTATTTTCTTAATACTTTTGCAGGACGCTTGAAATATCACAACCGATATTAATTGACTTTATTTTACTTTATTTGGTCCGATGTTTGCTCTTTTGATTTTTTTGTCGTTTTTGTTGTTTCTTTAGGAGTGACAAAGTGATTGCATTTAATTTCTTTGAAGATTAATAAACTGAAATTAAAAGTAAATTGTAATGTTAAATATGCGTATTTACTACGCCGGGGACAAAAGTGCTGTGAATTAAATCCGATTCATAGCACGAGATACATCTGCCAGTCAACCTATGGAGTTGACCCTTTCTTGTTTCCTCCTTAAAAGTATGTGATATATGTATATCTTCACATGTACTACAGTACTACGTATATCATCAGTGTATATATATCAAGACTATGGCATTAATATATTTTTTTTCTGGTAAAATGGTGTTAATATTTTTCTTGGTAAAAAATGGTTTTAATAATTTTTTGGTAAAAAAATGGTTTTAATATTTTTTGGTAAAAATGGTGTTAATATTTTTCTTGGTAAAAAATGGTTTTAATATTTGTAGATTCCTTCCCGTTCGTTAGCTTTTACCGTCTTCATCCATATAATGTTATTTTGATGTAAAGGATACTTTCATAAGAAATAGCTTGTGTCTGAAGCAAAGTAACATGTTGATTTAAGATACGATACGATGTTATCGTTTCACAACCAATGAAATAAACAATTGTCAAGTTTTGTTTATATGTCCATGCGAGACAAGTTAGCTAGTTCAATCTGATATAAATATCTATTTTATTAAAATTGAAGTACAAATAAAAATTCACCCTTAATTTTTCTTAATATTTACCAACTTGTGCCATTGATACTAAATATTTTTTAATAAAATCGAAAATTAAGTGTAATTAATGGAATATCTTTTTAGATGTTAGTTACCTTAAATTTCAAAACAAAATCTCAATAGATATGCACAATATCTGACAATAACTAAAAAAATAGAAAATCATTTTGCTAATATTAAATCACAACGTATTTTTGTTACATGCATAAATAAATCATTGATTAAATTGTAGTCTATTTATGACCTGATTGGCTGATTCCACTGCATCTATAGTTTTTATTATAAACGGTGATTTCATAACAATATATAGGAATTCACTATTATTAATTTATATTATTAAAATTGAAGTATAAATTAGAAACATAAATAACAATTTTTAATAAGATGTTTGTTTGGAAACTTGGATATCAATTTAAAAAACATAGGTTTTTTTGAAAACATGAATATCAATTTAAAAATAGGTTTATTTGGAAACATGAATAGCGATATAAAAAATATAATATTGTTTGGAAATATAGATAGCATTCTATTAAAAAAGAATGAATTTATGTTATTAAGAAAAATTGGAAATCTTTTATATTATGAGAAACTATATATTTGTGTCAATTTTAAAATATATGAAAATGAGCTTATCTAATAATCTAAAAGTATCATTTGTCTAAGATAATCATAAAACCAAATTTAAACTTTATGTACATATTTCAAATAAAAATAAAAATTTAAAGTTGATTTATATCAAAAATTGATTTAAAATATATATATATATATATATATTCAAAATTATTTTTACTAAAATATTTTCCAACAACCATTATCAAAAAAATGTTTTCAATATATGTGATTATTGAAAATATAATATATGTGATTATTTATATGATAGTACATATAAAATACTATTAATTATATGTTTGGTGTGTTTTAAAGGAAAAAAATAGATTGTGAATTAGGGGTGGGTATTCAGGTTCGATTTAGGTCTGTTTGGGTTTTAGATTTTCGGGATCAAAGATTTCAGTCACATTCGGATATTTCTAAAATTTTGATTCGGATGCGAATTCACATCTTTGCGGATTTGTTCAGATTCGGATAACCCATTTAAATTCATTATATACTTTAAATTTTTCAAAATATTTAAACAAAATAATATAGTACTTATACATTTCAATAACATATTAGAATACTCGAACTCAACATATAAATTGTTTTGATTTAAATATTTGGATAGAGAATCAATAGTTATGTTAAGTATTTTTAGTGATTTGAGTATACTTTAACTATTTTAGATATTTATATATATTTTCAACTATTTCAACCAACTTATAAGTACCATATATATATTTTGTATGTTTTATATACATTAAGTCAAAAATATATATAAGTATATAAATCTATTTCGAATACATTCAGCTATCTGAAATACTTCGGTTAGGAATGAATTCGTTTTAAGTTATCTAAATACCAAAATTTTGATATTTAATCAAATTCGGTTCGGGTTTTATACTTCTTTTGGATCGAGATCGGTTTATTTTTTAGATTCAGATTTTTGCTCAACTCTAATATTGACATGAAAAACAACATATTTTATAAAAAATATACACCCGCACGGGCGTGCGGGTCAAAATCTAGTATCTGGTTTAAAACCCCAACAATAATACGTTGGTTCTAGACTCGTAGTATACTATATAGAATATACGTGGGAAAAGAAGAATATGTTTGTTGTAGTAGACAGACGTCAACAAAAAGAAGAATATATTTGTTGTGCTAACAACAAGATTCATCCATTTCAAAGGGAAAAGGAGAGATTGATGTGATCAAATGTTATTGCTTTTAGAAACTACTACTATTGAAAGTTCAACGATTTTAAAAAGTAAAGTCGAATCCTTGTAAAAATGCCTGTTCCAACGGGCAAGCAGCTGTTATAAACTCTTCCAGGCCGTTTGAACTCCTTTTCCACCTTCTATCCTTTTAAAACATTGATATTTTCTTACTCCCTTTATATCATGTAAAAAAAATGATTCTATGTTTTCAAATAAAATAATTAAAGGGCTCTGAGTAATATCATGTTAAGTCTATTCACTTTTGTTTTTGCTTGTTAACAAAACAACATTTGAGGAGAAAAAAATTGCTAATTAGATTAATATATCAATAAAATATTCAAGACATGACCATGACATTGTGCTAGAGTACTTTTAACGGCGTCAGCTGCCGTTAACCTCAATCACCAAGATATATACAACAAGGGAATCTCTTTCTCTCTCTCACCATTCTATCACACTTCCATATTTTCAAAATCTCTTTTTCCCACACACACTCTCTCTCTAGCTTGAAGAACAAGCTTGGAATATTTGTTGCAACGGGCTAATTTATCAGTCTCTTTCACAGATAAGGAAGAAGGAATAAGATATCTTTGGGGGTTAATATCTCGAGAAAATGGGGAAGAAAGAGCAGAAGGATCATTCAACAGTAGAGAGCGACAACAAAGTTGAAGCTGTTCTTCATCTCCTTCGTAAACATTCTCCTCTCACTCTTAAACAGGTTTGTTTACTAAATTCATTAGTCCACTAATCTCTTCACTAATCTAGCTACTAGTTTTAATTTTATTGTTTATGAGTTTTGTTTTTGTTTTTGTGGGGTTGAAAATATTGCAGGAGAAGTTCTGTAACAGAGCTTGTGTCAGTAGATTCTTGAGAACAAAAGGAGACAATGTGAAGAGAGCAGCTAAACAGTTAAGGTCTTGCCTTTCATGGAGAACTTCTCTTGGCATCGGTATATTCTCTCTCTTAACATGTTCGTATGTATTTATGCACGTATATTTGCAGTCTTTATAAATATATGAATATATTTTGTATGTTTTTTTTCCTATTCCTGATGTTCTTCTACGTATGTTAATATATTTAAATACACGTATATATTTTTATTCGTGTACTAACACGCGTACGTTACATTTTCAGAGGTCCAAAGCTTTATTTATTAAACGGTCAGAATTGAAAAAAAAACAATGGATAGAAACACATAAACGTAAAGTAAGCATGGTGTAGTGTATAGATAGATGATAGATTTGTTAGTGGCTATAGTTTTGATATTTGTATTTCTTTTGCGTAATTAGAACGGACGTTTCGTTACTTTTTCTCGGGTTTTGATGTGTCCCATGTTTGAACATCGAGCGTTAAAGTGAATATCCACTCATTATGACACCCACTTATTTTAACCTCTTCTATTTGATTTTTCAAGATTCTGTTTTACCTTTTTCTTTTAAAATTTATTATATAATCAATCAATATTATACTATTACAGAGAGCTTGATTGCCGACGAGTTCACGGCGGAGCTAGCTGAAGGTCTTGCCTATGTCGCCGGTCTTGACGACGAGTGTAGACCCGTTTTGGTAACTTAATGTTTCTCACCTTTTAATGATTTTGTTTGTTATTTATTACCAAAAACCTAAATTAATAATTTGTTTTCTCTTAGGTTTTCCGCATTAAGCAAGATTATCAGAAGTTACATACGCAGAAACAGTAAGTATAAAGTACACATATACAAATTAAAACATCAAACATCAAATATAAAAAAAAAATCAAAAATCAAATATAAGAAATTCTCAAAATTAATCTGTATTGCTGTATATATATATTTATTAAATAGGTTGACTCGTTTGGTGGTCTTTACGTTGGAGGTGGCAATCTCAACCATGTCCAGGAACGTCGAAGAATTGGTCATCCTTTTTGATGCTAGTAAGTTTGATATCTATCTTTTGTCGTAGAAAATTTATTATTTAGGAAAACAAGGTTTCGTCGTTCAAAAAGAAAAGGAAAACAAGGTTTCTAAATAGGGAGATAAAGGAGAAAAATTGAATATTTTTTTAAAAAAGTATAAGTAACTATTTTGGTTGTCTTTTATCCTCAATGATAATATTGTCACGGTGAGTGAATATGAAATACAAATGTCTATTTTTAACCAAAAGAGGTTTTGTAAAAATTGGGGACCGGAACATGTCGGAACTCCGGCAGGAAAGTAGGAGAGATAACGATATGAAAATGTCCGTAGTGTCCCTGTTTAGTCACGGCCACACGAATCACAGTCTCAATTATTGGCATTAAGTTATGTTAAGCTTCTACGGTAGCTGCAGTACTTCACAACTCTGAATAGTACTCTTTAGCTTTTCATTAAATGT
This sequence comes from Raphanus sativus, assembly GCF_000801105.2. Classification (NCBI taxonomy): domain Eukaryota; kingdom Viridiplantae; phylum Streptophyta; class Magnoliopsida; order Brassicales; family Brassicaceae; genus Raphanus; species Raphanus sativus. Next base: position 21,534,687 of record NC_079515.1, on the reverse strand, counting down.
TCCTCTTCTGATCCTCTGCAACTCCCATAGTACACCATCCATTTTTATTATCATTGTTACTTTTTAATTTAAGATTTTATCAAATATTGAACAAACTTTCTACACTTGTGTTCATATTTATAGCCATCTTTTAAAATGATTAGCTAATATTTCTTCAACATTTTGAAATTGCAGGCTTATTCAAATCAGCATCAGCCTTCATGAACATACTTGTGACTACACTAAGAATAATTGCAGAGTATTATCCTTGTCGTCTTTACAAAACTTTCGTCATCGACCCTCCTTCTCTTTTCTCCTACCTTTGGAAGGTAATTAATTTGACATAATGGTTAACTTAGCTACACATCTAAATTTTTGAAAATTTGAATATACTTAGCATAAGTCAAAGTGTTAGTTCACCTATCTAAAGTAACGTAAGTACGTAGCATCGAGACTTTTAAGTTAAAAGTCAGTAATACTGATCCTCTGCGCTCACGTGTAGGGTGTTCGTGCATTCGTGGATCTGTCACCGACCACGACGATTGTATCGATGCTAGACTTCCAAGACTCGTTTGACTACGACGACTTCTCTTCGTCTTACCCATCACGAGTCTCCTCCCTCCGTTTCGACAAGTCACCAACAAAACCAACGGACAAGATCAGCTCCTCCGCATCCTCTAGGTTCGCCTTCACCGTGTCCCGCGACGGTCTCGACACAGTCAAACCATGGTGCCTCACGCTCACCGACACGTCCTCGTCTAAACTCGGACACACGAGCGCGTACATCTCACCGCTAAACGCGCGTTCTTTCTCCTTCGCGTCACCCGCGGCTAGGCGCGAGCCTATCGATGGACCTAGGAGAAGCTTTTTCGCCTCCACGCCGATGCCAGCTAGGACGACGGACCGTCACTCCAACCGAACCCTCCGTGACCCGCGGATACCTCGCCCGTCCTTCTTCCAGTCTCCGGCGGTGTTTTTCCGGCGAGAGTCGCATGTTAGTAAAACTGAGAAGCCGCGAGATTCGTTCGTCCCTTTCCTCAAGTTCTATCGTAGACCGTACGATGAGTTGACTTATAGGTCAAAGATGCGGCCCCCACTCGGTGGTCTTGTCTCTATTGTTTCTAGCCAGATCAGACGTCGCCACGTGTCTTTATCTCAAAGGTTCTAACTCATGAAGCTATCGACCAAGTTAAAGAAGTACGTAGTAGTATATAACTTTTGTTACCATTTTGTGGCCATTTTTATTATAAAAGTTATCCATTATTGTTGTTTCTATCATATGTATGTTTTAGTTCGTCAAGATGTATTTCTAATAATTTTGATCAATTGTTTATTTATTCAGCAACTTTTTTACTGGTTTGATTTCTACAACTATCTAAATTGTTCCGATTATTTATTTTTGGTAAAAGTTCCCATTATTTTTGAACTTTGAATGCGTTGTATAAGTTTATGATTTGAATTTTAACACTTTAGTAGCTTTTTCAATACGTGATTATAGTTAATAATTACCATGGCCACATTTCGGGATAAGCATGCAAAAAAGTCTTCGTTTTGAAGAAAAGACAACGTGGTCGTGACGGAGAATGGCTCTTTTGGGGAAATTCAAATGAGAAAATGCGATGTTGCCGTTGTTTCTTTATTTGTTAGAGGAGATACAAGTACCTGCATGTGACCCCATTATTTCCTAATCATAAATAAAATAAAAAGCAAACCGTTGACAAAACAATTGACAGCACTACAAAGAATGAGAAAACAAATAATCTTATAGTAGTAAAAAAACTGGAAATAAAGAGACATTAAATCGTCCACTCACCTTTGTTATTTTCTCAGAATCAGTCCCAATGGAGAAAGACTTTGTAAGAAAGCTTTGAGCTACGCATATGTACACATAAACGCTTAGGAATTGTTACTTTGTATCTTTGCTGGATTAGTTTTGTTGTTGTTGTTTAGTTAGATTCTAATCTGCTACTAGTTACTTTGTTACCTTCTGTCAAAAATGTGAAAACTGGTAATAATACTTAACATTTTTACCACAAAATAAACTTTGTTTCTATGTCAAAACCATTTAAGTTTAACGAAAAATGAAATACATACTTAAATGTCATATAAATTAAGAGTGACATTACTTTATACAACTAGTTTCGATATTTGTTAGGAGTATGTGTCAAATGAGCAAATGAATACTAGCTATAATTGATTGGAAAGGTCAATGTGGACTTCCTTCTGTTTTGTAGTAGTTGTGTTTATATGCATGGGTGTTGCTTCTATTATAATAGTGTACTATTGTAAGCAAAATTGACTATTAATCTTAGCAAGAAAATACTTTTATATCTTCATAGAGAAATGCGTATTATGTCTTGGAGCAATTGGCTTCATTGCATCAAGGTTTATAGAGAATCACATTTGTGAAGCGATATGACGTAACCTGGGTTAAGCATTTTCTTTTTGGAATTATGCATATGTATTTTTTATCCAAGTATATTTATTTTTCAGAAAGTTAAATTGTAATGGCCTTTACTTGCATAATTCTCGGGGTCATTTTCTATTTGTTTAACTGTTGATATGTGTGTCTTCTTCGCATGGGGAAAATAACCTAAAGACAGATGAACAGTTTCTTTTTGTTACTCTCTCGACTTTTATTCTTTGTCGATTTCTGCAGTAATGAGTTCTCATTTGTCCCTTTCGTTTGTTACTTTATGTAGTATTTTCCTAAAATTGATTTCTTCTTTTAAACGAAACTATATCTTTGAAGTAAATTGATTTAGCTTGAGGACAAACTCATTAATTTTGTTAGTCTTTTTTTTTGTTATTACCATTATATATCATCATTGGTTAAATGATGATTACTTTTCAGTAACTTTGTCTGCTAGAAAAAGACTAACAAACACTCCTTATTCCGAATTAAATAGAAACTGAAATCCAAGTAATATTGGGAGCATTATATGGATTAGCGACCGTACCCGAAAGTTTCTTCATGATTTAACATATATGCATTTTAATCTTAGAGCTTTTTGTTGATCAATTTATTCCTCAACAACAAAATAATAATCTTATGTTGAAGAGACTATGAACATAATTAATTTATATTCAACGGAAACCAAATCTCTTGATAAAAATAGTTGAAATAATAATGATAAAAGCGAACCTACCAAAAAAAAAATAATGATAAAAGCGATTCTATCATGAAACAATCCACAGTTAGAACTATTTTTAAAGTCTCAACTTTTCTCTTCTATGTTTTCTTCTCAGGACACATATTTTTTTTTTTTTCTTTGGTTCTAAGATGAAAAAAGCAGCACAAGCTTATATGGTTTCTGTAGAAAAAAGAAAAAAACAAAAGTTAGAAATTAACAATGAACTTCTTGGACTAATTAGATTTCTTTGAGACTGGCGGCGACTTCTTCTTGGTCAAGGCATCTAATTCTTTTTCTTGTTGCTTCTTGAGGTATCTCTGCGCAGTTGCAGTCACAATCTGGCAGAAGAAATTCAAAAGCATCAGCCACACGACTCCATTCCACACCGATGCAAATGAAAGATCCCATTTCTTTACCTGAGAACCAAACACAACAATCATCTAATAAACACCTCAAAACACAGAACAACAATGCAATAAACGGTAACTGCTTAAAAGCCAAGAGAAAAACAAGAATCTCTTACATTGATATCAGAAGTCACTGGAGGTGAAGCAACCAAGTACTTCTCTTTCATTAAGCGGAGTTTCGCTGCGAGCGCAGGCAAAGCAGTAGCAAGACCAGGCACAAAGCTCAATATATATATCAGCTCGTTCTCTACCCAGTCAAGAAGCTGATTGTTACAGACACATATAATGAAGACCGTCTGCAAAAAAAACCACAAGAGTTTGAGATCAACCCTGTGTAAGGAGGAGAGTGCCACAAAAACAAAAAGTACAATGGAAACGCTCACAGACCTGTATATGCGTTTTGATGATTGCCTTTCCAATCAACGTTGCAAGGAAAAACTCCCAAAATGGTTTCTCGAATTGTCCACACATGATTCCAGCAAGGTCAAACAATGGGTTAGGTACCTGCGTGTAACGCATATTGCAACAAGGGAATCATAAGCAGTGTTCAAAAAAAAAATTCAGTGTAGACGTCTGGTTAACCAATAATTTCCTATAAATAGAATATGCAAGAAGCATTGAGTTGTTCAGAAGGCATATCAAAAACATACCGAAGCAAGAACCAGAATAGTGAAGAAGTTGAGGTATTGTGAGTGCGACAATAACCAGCCTTTGATCTGATTTACACGTCTACCAATGAATCCAGTACCGTCATCACCACATGTTTCCAGTTCTTCCATTTTTCCACCGGAAAGACTTGCTGCACAGAGACAGAGTATTAGCAATCAATCTTGGTGCTATATTGCACAAACATAAAGAAACAAACATCCAAGTAAGTTTTAGAGTTTTTCACCTGCCCTTGAGATAAAGTAAGGAGGGAGTTCTCCTAACGCGGTTCCTAAACCCCAAAGGATGGCTTCAATCTGAATCTGAGGCAGTATGCTGCTAAGCGGAACTCCTGAAGAAAAAACTGGGGAGCCAAACTCGTGGCAAGGTTTGTCAAGCCAGGAAGGGCTTCTCTTCAGCTGGATTGTGTCATATATTGCAGTTTTTAAATCAACACGCCCGCACGTCATTGCTTTTATGGTGAACAATGCAATGTGAGGACCCAAATAAAGAACAAACGTATGCAAACCAGATCCTGAAAATTCATCAAAAATTATGTTAGTATCCATCAAAACATTCATGCATGTGAAACAAAAACAGCTTTCTATCAAGATCGATACAAACACCAAAAATAAGAAACTGATATCGAATGAGTTAAAACATATTCTTACCAAGACCAATAGAGGATGCAACACCTAAGAAAATCCACCATAGCCCAAATCTAACGTACTCAGAGAGTTCTTCAAGGTGCTGCACGTGGAGAAAAATAAAAGAGATATAACCATTTGTTTCATCTAAATAATGTAAAAATTCAAATAAAGAAGCTCAATGAGCTAACAGCTAAGATCCATTATGGATGTTGATATGTTGTTCCAAGTTTCAATAGCAGTAGACTTAACTAACTCCAACGCAGAGTTCTATTTCCTTTTATAATCACTTCCTTACCTGAAAGCTATACACAGAATTTTACCTTGACATGTGGGCCATCGAGGGTGACAAGCAGAGCTGAAAGTGCCGCAAAAAAGATAACAAAGAGCATAAACAAGCCACCGTTTGCAAGAAGGTAGGAGGCAGATCTTCTAAGATAAAGAAAAACAGCAGCCACAAACAATCTAAACGTCTTGAAAGGCTGCGAGGTCAATGTTAGTTTCTCTAGATCCTGTTGATGCTTCTCACGCAAACCTGTCCAATAAAATAGAGACAGTCACCTAATTAGAAAAACACTCAAAACTAATGAATCAATCAAAACACCAATGATCTGTGTCTAAATCATATCAATCGGATAATCATGTAAGAGAATCGATGAATCATATCAATGGGATCCAATGTAAAGTTTCAAGCTTTAGGTTAGTTAATAAAAGAGCTACAATCGTTCAGACAAACACTATGATGAATCAATTAATAAAAAACCCATGATCTGCTGTCTAATCATATCAATCGGATTCAATGTAGCAATTTTAACCTAAAGTTTCGAACTTTTAGGAAGGAGAGGGAAGAAGGGCACCTGAGATTGCAGGATTTGTTGAAGAAGCACGTTTTCCAGAAGAACCCATCTTTTGCAATTTTTAAGTAGAGTTCTACTGAAACTCTGGGCGGGCTATGATGATGATTCAACGAAATTATGACCGAGGAGACGAGCAGTGGGGGGGGGGGAGCTTGAAATTGAATGGAAATCAATGTCGGATCTGGATGTGGATGTGAAAGTTACGTCTTTTATTCCGATTCCTACTTTCTCCTGTGTTTACGGTGTGTGCGACCCAAAAATATTCAGGTTCCAGTTTTGTTGGGCGTCATGTTTTAGTTTTTATATAATAAGATAATTCAACCTCACATTGGTAATTTAACGGCCGATAGGAATACATAATGGGCTTTCTTTAGGGCCCATTTGGATTTGCAACTTTTAAAAGCCTCTTTTCTCGGTCAAGTTTTATATTTTTTTTTTGTTTTTCCCTTTGCGAGTGTAATAACGTTTTTTTTGTCTTAGAAATTAAAAACCCTCTGTACAACACCTCTAGAGTTTGTCTTTGATTTCTCAAACCAGCATCGCAGATTTCGCAGTGCTATTTGTTTCATCCTAAGAGAGGTGGGTGGCATGGAGGTTGAATTGAAAGCATTGCTGGATGATCTCGATGTCCTCGAGAAATCTCTCTCCGATTCCGCTCCGATCCACAAGGTGTTTTGGTTTTTTTTGCTTCAGATCTCGTTTTTATTAGTGGATTCGTCTATTTTTTAGTGTTTACGTGTGTCATGTATTATGTTTTTCTTTCGTTGTCTTAAAAAAAAAACTGAACCTTTTCACATTCTTTGGTGTTTTAAGAGTTATCCTTGTATTGTGATCTGGATTCTCCTAATTGCATTGCAATCAATCTCAATGCGAATTTCGATTTTCCTTGTCAAAATGTGAAAAGCTTTTGTTGGTGGTGTGTTCTTTGTGTTTTAGAGTTTTAACATCATTTTTCTTTTTTTTTTTGGTCCGGCTCTGCAGCTGCGATCACATGTTGAGAATCTAGCGGCTCTGTCTAAGTGTAACCCTCACCGGCGTTCCAAAGTGAAGGTCTCTGCTTGCTTTTATATAATTCTTCTAAAATTCTTCTAGTTTTAAGTTTGACTGTATATAATCAAAATTCAAAACGTTCTGATCTCAACGGAATTCTATATGGCAGGAGTTAAGTTCGGAAGTGGTAGATAGTAATCCTTACAGTAGGCTTATGGCCCTTCAGCGGATGGGTATTGTTGAGAACTATGAGAGAATCAGAGAGTTTTCAGTCGCCATTGTTGTATGTATCATTCATTCTCAATCTTTATTTCCATGTTTTTCTCGCCATTGCCATAGATAGCTATGGTTATTTGAACAACTTATACATTGACAGGGAATTGGTGGTGTTGGAAGCGTTGCTGCTGAAATGCTGACCAGATGTGGTATAGGTCGCCTTTTGTTGTATGACTATGACACTGTCGAACTTGCTAACATGAACCGTCTCTTTTTCCGACCTGATCAGGTTCTCATTTTTCACTTCTAATTTTGCAATTTAGTCTGTGATTCTGATCTCTGATTAATGGTGACTCTAGGTTGGTATGACAAAGACTGATGCTGCCGTCCAGACGCTTGCTGAAATAAACCCTGACGTAGTACTTGAGGTTGGTGTTTTTGAGATACCGTTTATAGGTCGTTTGTATCATATTTGCTTGTATATGAATGTTTGAATAGGTGTGCTCTATTTGAATTCTCTACTTATTAAGTTGGAGGTCTATGATTTGTATGATTTCGCTTCTTTTTGGCTCTTTTCTACTGTCAACTTTTACTTTCAACCCACTTAACAGATGTCATAATTTCTGCCGTTTCCATCTTTCTCCTAGAGTTTCACAATGAACATAACAACAGTGCAAGGCTTTGAAACCTTCACGTCCAGCTTGAAGAACAAGTCTTTTTGTCCTACCAAGGCCGGCAGTGGCGTGGATCTTGTCTTGAGTTGTGTCGATAATTATGAAGCAAGGATGGCTGTCAACCAGGTATGTGTCTTTTTTTTCTTTCTCCATAAAGGGCCTTCTTTTTGTTACAAATTTTCCACATAGTTTTTACTTCTCCATCAAGCTTTTCCGATCTTTTATTGTAGATGATTAGTTACTTACATAATGATTCAGTTACAACTTTTGGTTTTTGTGAGTGGAAAAGATGTGACAAATGTTCTAGATCAGCTTCTGATTAGAGTTTATCCTTTGATGTATAGGCATGCAATGAGCTAAGTCAGACATGGATGGAGTCAGGTAAATAGTATGCAAAAGCTTATAATTGCATGTCTCTGTGGCTCTTATGCACAAATGGATTATGTTATCTTTGAGCTAACAAAGAATACGATATTTTTGTGCAGGTGTCTCTGAAGATGCCGTTTCAGGTCACATACAGCTTCTGGTACCCGGAGAAACTGCTTGTTTTGCTTGTGCACCTCCTCTGGTATGTTATTTTTTCTTTCTTACATCACTCATACTGTACAACTCGTAGCTTACTCTGCATAAATGCTCGAGGAATCTTATAAGTAGAATATTGGTAGGGTGTTGTTCTTAATTCTACACTTGCATCTCTTCTAAATAATTTATTTGCTTCTGTGGTAGGTCGTGGCATCTGGAATAGATGAACGGACACTTAAGCGAGAAGGAGTCTGTGCTGCATCTCTGCCTACTACTATGGTAATTTTCAATCACCTTGCAGTGCGGTTGAAGAACATTTTGATATCTTGACTAGTTATCATGTAGCAGCCAGTGCTTTTGTTTAGAGCTTTTTGTATATGCTTTAAGACTTGCTTGATTGTCAATTCAGGGTGTTGTTGCGGGGCTTTTGGTTCAAAACTCTCTCAAGTTCTTACTAAATTTTGGTGAAGTTTCTCCCTACTTGGTAAAAGCTCCCCTCATGCATACCACGACCACATATATTATGGTTTATACAAAATCATTTGAAGTTTAATTGTTTTATGGTTCTGCTACTTGACCCCACAGGGTTACAATTCACTGAAGGATTTTTTCCCAACCATGCAAATGAGACCAAATCCACAATGCTCTAACGCAGCTTGTATGGAACGGCAGGTGACTTGAGTAAAATTAACTACATAACCCTCTCAGCTCGTCTTTGTTTCTATGTTGTAAGGTTAAAAAAATTGGAAAACTAAAAATGCAGAAAGAATACTTGCTTGCAAAACCAGCAAGGGACGCTGCTGCTAAAGCTAAGACGGAAGCTGATGCGTTAACAGCCGTTGATGATGGCCCACTCCATGATGATAATGAGTGGAACATAAGGTAACAACAACTCAGTAAATTTAGTTAACAGCCATAAATGCAACGAGAGATCTGATGTGGTATCTCATGTCTTTTTTGTAAGTGTGGTTGACGATGAAAATGAGAAGGATACCGCAAAAGCTTCCTCAAGTTCAGGTAGTTTAAACATGGGGCTCTTATGTACCATTTGTATCAAACTTTTAAGTTTTCTTCTTCTTGTTCTGATAAATCTCTAAATCGGTTTTGTGGTGTTTATATAGATACATTGCCAGAAGGGCTTACTAGGGAGCTTCCAGTCGCAGATGAGTATGAGAAGGCAGTAGATATAGGGTCTGGAGAGGCAGAGGAGGAAGAGTACGACCTTGAAGATCTCAAAAAGCAGCTCGAAGCTCTTAATGCTGCTTGAAGGTCTTTATGGGGTAACAGACAGACTAAAGTTCCTTAGCAGTTTTTTTTTTTAACTTGAAAGAGGCGACAAATGCAATTGTGTGAAAGCAAAGTAAAGAGTGTTTGATGTTTGATAAATTGGATCTCTTAGGCATATAAACTATAAACTTATTTTGAATGATGATTTCTCCTTTTTACTATTGGCTACCACAGATGAAGTTTATACAATTTTGAAGATAGACAATGTTATGTTTTCCCTTAAGAGAGGAAGAGAAAAAGTGGCCTTACTTGGCAAACATGAAAGTGTTAATAATAAAAACGATGGTAAAAGCAAGAAAACACACCAAACCCAAACCACAAGAAATCTTTCATACATAAAAAGAAGAAAAAAAACAATGACACACCAAAAAAACAATGACACACCAGTAAGAATCTTCAATACTTTTTACCAAGAATGATACCTATAATGACAGACACAAGAGCAACTCCAAGTACAATCTTCAATGTCATGAGATGAGATGTGTCAGCTATCTGTGTTGTAACGTTTCCTGAAGAAGACGAATGTGAAGCAGAAGCATCTGACTCCTCCTTGCTCTTACGTTGCTTTGAAGTTGGAAAAGAAAAATCAATATCTCCAGACTTAACTTCTACTTCTCCTTTTCCCATAGTCTCAGTTTCCTGCAAAGTTTGATTTCTACATAAACAGAGTATTTGTATACCAAAGAAACAGTTGAAAATGCGGTTTTGTCTGCATGACAGACCTTAGATTTAGCATCTGCAAGCTGCACTTTCTGTTCAAGATCTTTCAACAGTGATTCGAGATGAACGATCATACACTTCTTAGCTTCAAGCTCTTCTTGTGGACTAGCTTCCAATTCTGAATGCTTCTTAGAGACCGCTTCTTTCTACATCCGCCACAGAGAAATAAAAAGAAGAATCAGAACTCATATTAATCACAAGCTTGAAAGAAATCTGTAACAACAGTTAACCTCTTCAGAAGTAAGCTTGTTTGTTAATTTTTCTACAGCTTCCGTTGAAGCCTCAAGCTCTTTTGCTGTTTGGTCTTTCTCAGCTTCTAAAGCAGACAACATTTCCTGAAAACCACTGGTGTCTGACCCATGATTGGCTAGCTCCTGGTTCAGCTTTAGATTCACCTCAGCTAAAGATCCATTTTCTTTCTCAAGCTCTTTGATTGTATCTTCAAAAGTCTTGAGTTTTAGTAGAGCCTTTTCAAGCTCCATTTTTCTAGTATCAGCAACTTCAGATACTTTTAGAACTTGGCTTTTATGTTCTTCAATTAGGTTTTCATGGGATTGTAACTTTGTAGCCAAGTCTTTAGCTTCTATGTCTCTCTGATTATACCTTTCAGTAGCGGTTTCCTTCTGAGCATCCAGAAAGCCTTCAAGTTCTTGAATCTTGATCTTGAGTTGATTGTTTGTATCTGATAGTAACTCATTCTCCAAGGATGACTTATCAAGATCGTGTTTTAAAGAAAACGAGTGAGCAGATGCCTCAGCCAACTTGTCTTCATATAATCTTATTCTCTCTTTCAGATGTTTCGATTTCTCGGTCAATGACTTGGCCTCTGTGTCTATGATGTTGAGGTCCTTCATCGCCTTCTGAATGCTAAGATCTGAGTGCTTATGCAAATCTTTGATCTCTGTGCTTCTTCTGTTAGCTTCATCTATTTCTCTTGCTTGCTTCTCAAGTCTCTCTTCAGCTGATTTCAGCTTCTCCTCTGATTTCACCAGCTCAGACTGTGATGTTTGAAACAAACCTTCAAGCTCAACACTGCGCTCAGTACTCATTTTTCCAAGATCTTCGTGCTCTGCACCTTTCTGCAAAGCAGTTTTCAAATCTTTTTCAAGATCTGAGATTCTTGCTGATGATTGGTTTAGAGAAGAATCCAGTTTAGTTAGCTTTTCTTGGTACTCTTGCATCTGTCTAGCAGAATCTTTTTCCACCTCTTTAGACACTGCCAAAGCAGACTTTAGTTGAGATACTTGCTCCACCAGAGATTTCAGTTTCTTTTCAAGATCAGAGTTGTTGGACAAAGCTTGGGACAGTAGAGCATCTGTTTTGCAGAACTTTTCATCTGAAATCTTCAGTTTCTTTTCAAGTTCATTGCAGGTCTCTTTTGTTTTAGCTGCTTCACGGGTGATCTCTGCTACAGATGTTTCATGAACTTCTTTCTCTTTCAGCACTTTGGTCAACTTCTCATACGCAGTTCTGATGATTCCTTCTTGGTCTTTAGATAAGACCTTCTCTTTGAGTTTTTCCCTTAGCATTAGATTAATGCTTTCCTGTTCAGAGACTTTACCCTTAAGATCTTTAATAGCCAATAACTCTTGTTCAGACCGGGTTTCAGAAGCTTTGTTCTTCTCAAGTTCCTGGTTCAGTTCCACCTTGAGTGCTTTCACCTTTTCTTGCAATTCATATAGTTCTTTTTGTGAACTTTCACTGCTTGAGCTCCTTTCAATAGGAACTTGCTTCTCTGTTTTCTCACCATCCTTAGTGTCAACCCCTTCTTTGTCAACTTTTATGAACCCACCATCAAATGTAGTATCCTCCTCTTCTTTCTTCATAACTTTATCTTCCTTGGTCATTTCTCCCTTCACATCCTGTAATCAAACCATCACAATACTTAATCTCTTATGCTAACTAGTAAAAATAAAACAAATGATACATTAGATCTTAAAGGCATGTTAAGAACTAAAATATTTCTTTGCCATATCTTCAATCTTACTTAATGTCACCGATACAAAAAAAAACAACTTTCCATGAGTAATAGTTAGGAGTGAACTTGAATATGAATCTTAGAGAGTTTCAAGAAAACTGTAGAGGATAACATCTATGTTCAATGAAAAGAAAAAAACAAACATTAATTTTTTTGTTAAAGTTTCATTATGAACAAACAAATCATTTACCTTAACAGAAACATTGATCGTCTTTACATCCTCAGGTGCACCTTTCACGACATAGACCTCGGAACTCATTTTTGTTACTTTTTCCATCAATCAGTTCCTAAATATACATTTTGTTCGGCCACCGATGAAGATTTTGAAATAGTACTAATGATTTTTTTTTGTAATTCACCATGTTTTATAAGTTTTGTTTCTTGCATAACAAGATATGTGATCAAGTTCAGTTGAACATTCCAACCGCAATATTTTCATCTTATAGAAAAAGGAAATCCTTAGTAGATCACTAAATTGTAAGAAAGAGAAACCAAAATATTTCAACCATTATAAAATAGATTGTAAAATATAATTAGTTAAACAGTGCATGAAAAAAGGTTAAACAGTGTCTCATTATAATATTCAAGTAAAAGGTAGATTTATTTATCCAAAAACAATTTTTTAAATTATTATAAAAAGAACAAAGGCTTTATATGAATTTAACATTTTTTAATTAAATACTTTAAGATCATACACAATTACACATTACATTATAAAGTAAACCAAACTCCAAACAGAATTTGCATCAAACTTAATTTTATTTGGTTGATCAAACCATTAAGCATAAAGCCATAAACATATTCAACTATGTGATCAATGTTCTGTACCGTTTGACATTGACGCACTAATCAAGATTAGATGTACCTTTTTAAGAGTAAGATAACAAGTTAACAGTAGCTTTTCTCAACCAATAAAGAAAATATATACAGGGAAGTATTATTTAATATTAAGGAGTGATTTATGTACAATATATGAACTTACCAAGATGTGCTTAGGGTGTCAATATATAAAGTCAACTAAAAATAAAGGCATGTTAAACCCCACCAAATTAGTATCTTAGAATTGTGTATGCAATAGTTTTTAATTATATGTGTAGTAGTTGACAAGAAGAATATCCAAAAATAAATTTCAAATGAAAACACTAGTATTACTTTAAAGAAATTGGAAACAAATATAATTTGAAAAAAGAAATAAATTCAAGTATACAACTAATTAAGATAAAGACTCACAAAACTATTTCAGTTAACATAATAATAAAAAATGATAAGCAATGCCGACGAAACCAGATGAATAGCTAGTGATGACACAAATATACTAACTAAACAAGAAAAATGGTTAAACACAAAACAAAGAATATCATGGTTATAAATTAGAGATGTGGAAGATACTACTAACATCTTATCAAATTGAAAAATTCTCATTATATAATACTGAACCGGACTTAAAACGATATAACCGAAAAACATTCAGTTTTTAAATGCTATTTATAGATAGATACATATCCTGGAATTTGCAAGTAAGACCTAATTCTGAAAGAGATATCATCAAAAGAGTTACCATGTTTAATGTTACGATCGAATCATGTTTTTTATAGAGAAAAGAATCAGTAATATAAGAATAATCAATGGTTAAATTTTAAAACAACTTACGTATAGACAAAAATTATAATATGCATAAACATAATATGCATGATCTACTAGTACAAGAAGGTGATCCATCAATTGATCATTGATCGATTGAAATCCCTAAGTAGAAGTTGTCATTATCACTATCATATATAGTTATATTTTAAGACAATCTAAAACAGAAAGACGACTTGGACCTATCACCAAATCCAAAAAAAAGACGGTGTATTTTGAAATGCTTACTTGAATCTGCTGAATATGTTTTTCTTTCTCTTTTCTGAACTTTTTGATTTTATTTTAATGTTTCAAGTTCTCTCGCAAATGGGGAAATGAAAATGCATATGGAGAATAAGAATAAGACCAAGAGATGTCAATGGAAAAGATGAAGACAACTCTCTCTCTTTTAATTGTTTTAGAGTTTATAAACGTGGATAGCAGCAACTTAGGTCTCTCTTTGTATTTTTGAAAGGCAACTTTGGTGGATGAATTAACTGTCTAAATTCATCTTCCACGTTTCCACCCCTTATTTTGGTTTTCCCTGTTTGAGTTGATACAATGTCAGATCCAGATTTAAATGGTTCATTGTTGATAATTGGTTTATTTTTTTGTATCATATAGCCTTATCCTAGTTTTCATAAAGTTGAAGACAATATAGTCAACTAGTTAATCAATAACTTTAAATGTGTACCCAACTTCCAAATAATGAGATATTGAAAATGCATATCTAGAATTGAAGTTTTTCTGTCTTTGGTATAACAACAACAAAATGTACCTGTATATGATTTATCCATCTAAATGATTATCATAAAATATATGAATAATCCTTTTTATTAGTTATAGACACTATATATATATATATATGTGTGTGTGTATATATATATATATATATATATATTCTTGTAAAAGTTATGAGCATTTTTGGTTGGTCGATTGAGATTGTTTAATATTATAAGAAAGCAAAGATTAGAAAAGGGTAATTTGCAAGGCATTCCAACAAATCCTTATACTTCATGCAATTTCATGTTTCTCTTTACTTTGTTCGTATAAATATATGTCTATTTTTTGTATTCTCCTATTCATTAAGTTCCTTTTACCCCTTCCTTCTCTCAAAAAAAAAAAAAAATTCCAAATGCCATTTTTCTCCAAGTATCACTTATTCCAAAATATGAAATTTAGAACAATTTCATTACCTATATCTATAGGAATTGCCATAATAGCCATTTTAGCATCCAAAACTCTATTTGACACAGATCCTAGAGCCTTCATGCACAATCCTTTCAATGTTCTGCATACAATCAAAGCTATATCATATTCAGCTATAACTTCCGTTTACAGCCGCTGCCACCACCACTACCACCACCATCATCATCATCACCCTCAAAAACCATCTGATACCAAAAAGAAAGTAACAATATGCGACGATTTCCCCAAAAATATACCTCCACCTGACACGGACACGACTTCATATCTCTGCGTGGATAAGAAAGGCTGCTGCAATTTCACGACCGTGCAATCAGCCGTGGACGCAATCGGAAATTATAGTCAGAGAAGAAACGTGATATGGATCAACTCCGGCATGTACTAGTATGTTTTCGTGTAAACCATATCTTTATTTTTTGCCACTAATTGTCATAACAATCAATTTTGTTATTAAATTTTAGAAAACAATCTATACGTAAAAGTAAATAAATATACTTATTGCGTGGCAGTGAAAAAGTGGTGATTCCGAAGACTAAGCCAAATATCACGTTACAAGGACAAGGGTTCGAGACGACAGCCATAGCTTGGAACGATACGGCCTACTCGGCTAACGGAACTTTTTATTGTGCCACGGTCCAAGTCTTTGGTTCTCAGTTCGTCGCTAAGAACATTAGTTTCATGGTAATTTCATTATTTTTGACAAATAAAAGCAACTAACATACTTGAATTAAAAAGAGGCTAGAAAGCCTAGGATAAAAGATAGTAGTATTTAATAACATCAAGCCTAGCTAGGTTAAATTTTTGGGTATAGTTCTATCCGATGAAACCTGATTAGGTATCCATAATAGGCTAATATCAAAGAGTATGGTAAATAACTTTTGGTGTTGTGCTATATTTTGTGACAGAACATGGCTCCGATACCGAAGCCTGGAGATGTAGGAGCTCAGGCGGTGGCGATAAGAATCGGGGGAGATCAATCTGTGTTTTTGGGATGTGGTTTCTTTGGAGCTCAAGACACTCTTCATGACGATAGAGGTCGTCATTACTTCAAGGATTGCTACATTCAAGGCTCTATTGATTTCATCTTCGGCAACGCTAAATCTCTCTACCAGGTACATATATATTTACATTCTCAGCATCATTTTAGAGGGAATTTAAATAGACTTAATTTATCGACGTCACTATAAACAAATATATATATATGAGCCCCGAAGTTCATATATACAAGTTATATGAAGTTCACGTTAAGATTTGGTTCGGTACTATAATAAGTTTTCCCCTAGTAGGACTGTCGAATAATATCAATGGCGAACCAAGTGAGCCCAGGGTCAAAGTCGGTCAACGGAGCCGTGACTGCAAATGGACGTAACTCAAAGGACGAGAACAGTGGCTTCTCCTTCGTCAACTGCACAATAGGCGGCACTGGTCACGTGTGGCTAGGTCGTGCCTGGAGGCCTTACTCGCGTGTCATCTTTGTCTCAACTTACATGACTGATGTTATCGCATCTGAAGGCTGGAACAACTTCAACGATCCATCTAGGGATGCGTAAGCACATATACTAAACATGCTTTAATTTATTTGTTTTAGCGAAGGATGATTTATTAAGAATAATCCTAATTCCTAAGAGACATGTTTGTTTCTGTGGTTAGGACAATATTTTATGGAGAGTATAACTGTTCGGGTCCAGGCGCTGATGTTTCGAAAAGGGCACCATATGTTCAGAAGCTTAATGAGACTCAAGTTGCTCAGTTCATTAACACAACTTTTATTGATGGAGATCAGTGGTTACAGTTCTCTGATCTTTAGATGAAATCATAATCTCTAACCATATTGTTTATAACAGTAACCTATTGTGTTTACGAGACTGAAATGAAAAATGTGAAATGAGTTGTACATGTAAACTTGTTGAACATAGTAATTTGTTGCAAAAAATAACTTGTTAATATGAAAGAATAGTTGCAACGTACACCTACATGCTGTGACACACCTATACGACAATAATATATTACTAACTACATGAATTACGTGGATTAAGATGATGAAAAATTAACATAAATTATAAAGTTCATACAATAATCATTTTTTTAACTGGAACTTCCAAATTGGAAACAAACTCCTCCTTCGCAGCCACCTCAACCGATCCTTCAATCATTACACATGTATTTTGATGTCGACTACACTGAGAGACATTAGATATTCTACTATTTGAAAACAAGACTAGCCTTTGCACAATGAAGCTTCCATGGGCCTCAACCTGCAGCTATCACTGAAATAAACAACCATACTACAAGAGGTTACCATACGAATCTTCTTAAACTGTTAGAAATTCATCCTGACACTTAACAGAAGTAAAGACAATTTTGTTGTTGATACCTCCTCTGATCTTTGTAGGTTGATGGAAAGCCTAGCCTTGGATCTTCTACTTTACATGATCAATCAGCTATAAGAAAAAAAAAAGCGTAATGCCTTGTTACTCTGTGCGTTTGTTTGCTGTGAAGAGAATGAAGGTTGGTCACTTCCAAGCTCAAAGCCTGGTCAATCCATCCTAAATCAGAAAGAGAAATCAATTGAGTGAGTCAAGAAGGTAAAAACTTAGCACAGCCGAAGCAACATCTGAGCTGAAGAAGTAGGATCTTCGAATAGATATAACGAATTTGAAAGCAATCAAGAAAACCAAAAAGAGAAATAAAAACTTGTTGGCTCTGTATTCAGAACAGAGGATTGAAAAGATTGAAACCTAATCTGCAATGGTAATCAAAACCAAAACTCAGAACTTTTATTTTATTTTATAAGGAAACAAAGAGCAATTAGCCATCAAGCAATTCCATACGATCATGTATTTGTAAATCTTACATTCTTTAAAACGATTATTTATACACAAGTTTTACTAAGACTCGATTTCTAATTGTCAGGATACTTTTGGAAACGATTCCGCTTTCCTCAAGAAGACAAGACAAGTAAAGGTCAAGACTTTATAGAGAATCAAAGACCACCAAACAATTCTACATGATCTTCCACTTAAAAAAAGTGTAGACATGTTTCCTAAATCATACACAGAGAAAACAACAACAAAACAAAAAGATACTAGACACTAAACGCTTCACATTCCTCAGGATCATCACGCAGATCATCATCACTGGTTAATACTGTTTATATGCAATGTTTACTATGATACTACGTACTAGTAGTCTAAACGATCTCACCTTCCTCAAGATCATCAAGAAGAGCATCATCAATATCAGTTTTCAAAACCAACCCAAACTGTTTAAGCAAAGATCGATCTCTTGCCTTACGAGAACCGCCAATGAGAATTAACAGTTCTTTTTCGGCAGACAAAGGATTGAAGTACTTACACTCTGATCTTGCTTCTTCTTCTTCCACCTTCAGCACCGCAAGCCTTGCCTCTTGTCTCATTCTCATTCTCATTCTTGCTTCGATTCTTGCCTTTTCTTGAAGCTTCTTCTTCTTCAGAAGTTGCTTCTCCCTTTTGATCTTCATCATAGCTTCAGACTTGTTTCTACTCGATTTGACAATGATATCCGCAAACCTAATCTTTATCGCTGCCGCACGATCAGATTTTGAGGAAGACGAGAACAGCGGAGGATCACGACCCAGACTTGTTGCTGTCGCCATTGCTAAAAAAAAACCCTAGTTTTCGGGATTGGAAACAGAGAGGAAACGAAATCGAACAGTGATGTCAAGAAGAAACCCTAATTCTCGGATTTTGTTTTTCGCTTACGAGAGAGAGAGAAGAGTGTTTATTTTGTTAAAGGACTGAGTGGGGATTATATAGAGAGAGCGACTGATGCTGCAAAATAGTAATACGCTACCAGATCGAATTTAAAAAAATATTTTTTATTTATTTAGAAAAAAATATAGCCATATTCCAAACTTATATGGTCTCGCCTTGGCGTGCGCATAATTTAGTTTACGTTTATTTTTTCTATAATTATCTTATTTTTTGTCAACTTCTATCATTATCTCAAGGTGTATAACATTGTCATGTTTGGACTAAATTATCTAATCTGAATGAAATAATATATATAATGTTTCTAATATTAAAAATCATTTTTTTGTAACTTAATAATATTAAAAATTATTTTTTCTATAATTATCTTATTTTTTGTCAACTTCTATAATTATCTCAAGGTGTATAACATTGTCATGTTTGGACTAAATTATCTAATCTGAATGAAATAATATATATAATGTTTCTAATATTAAAAATCATTTCGTTTTGAAGAATTATATTTATAAAATTGTAAGGATAAAATAACATGTTAGAAACCACCTCTTTCAAAAATAAGTTGTATACATTAAAGTAAATAAACACAAAAATCAAAACCAATATATTTTGTTGATTTACACATGTTTTTGGTAAATAAAGAAAAATAATTATTTTATTTACTTTGTATGATATATAACTAAATTTTAATGATATTGACAAATATATACTGTATATTTTAATATAAACATTTATTATTGACACTTCTTACTCATATGATTTTATTAACATTTGTATATTTACTGTAATAAAAGTGTAAACCGTTAATTACAAAAAAAATTGAAATTTTAAGACTTCAATAATTTTTTAATTCAAATTTTTTAAATTAACATATTTTTATATAGTATATAACCAATTACTATTTATTTTTAAAAAAATTATATCCGTGTATGCACGGAATAATCACTTGTGTACTTGACAAAGAATTTTTCTTTTAATTAAATGCAGAGTTCATAACTAAAAGGTAGATTTTGTTGCTTAACCAAAAGTGGTAATGCAAATGTATGTTGATAATAATACCCAAAAACCCTAATCGGACCGGCCGGTTCGGTTCAATTTAGAAGAAAAAAACATTAATTGCAATTGCATCTTCTTTCACATTCGCATATTCCTCGGGGAAAATGCTGCTCAAGAGAATAAAGAGGAACAACACACTCGCAGTCCCTTTGTGAATTTCGCAACCTATCGGAAAAGATATGACTAACGTCGACGGCGATCGCGACGGAGACGGACGTTCAACCGCCGTAACCAACTCCGTCACGGAGAGGAGTTCGCCTCCGTCGTCTGATCCTCCAATCCGTGTCTACGCAGATGGGATCTACGATCTGTTCCATTTCGGCCACGCTCGATCTCTCGAACAGGCTAAGAAATCGTTAGTTATACTTTGTCATCTCTCCCGCGAATGTTTCCTCCTCATTGTTTCAGTCTCGATTCCGAATTTGCGTAGCTGTTAGAGTGTGTAATGTTTTGTGGAATCATGGTGATAGGTTAGGATTGATTTTGATGAGTCTTCAAAGCCTTATTCCTTGTAGGTAGGTAGACTCGTTTCGTGTGATTTACATTGTTGGTGGTATTTGGCCCAAGCAGGTTTCCAAACACTTACCTTCTGGTGGGATGCTGCAACGATGAGACTACTCACAAGTATAAGGGAAAGACGGTGATGAATGATCAAGAACGATATGAATCTCTTCGACATTGCAAGTAAGAAGACTCTTCTCCCACTAATTTAATGTTTGCTTGTGCTAGTGATGCTTATGGTTAACCAATTGTATCATGTATGCAGATGGGTGGATGAAGTTATCCCTGATGCACCGTGGGTGATCAACCAAGAGTTTCTTGACAAGCACCGTATTGCCTATGTGGCCCATGATGCTCTTCCGTAAGCTACCTTATATCACTTGTCTTGTTAAAAGATATTGAAATTTGTGAACTTTGTTTCAAACAATTAGCTTTGTTCTTTCTCAGTGTCGACTAACCTTATTTGAATATATATATTTATCCACAGGTATGCTGATGCCAGTGGAGCTGGAAATGATGTCTATGAGTTCGTGAGTCTGAGTTGATGTTAATATCTCATTTTTTTCTGTTGCCGTTATCTGTGACTGATAGTCACTGAGTTTTCAATCCATTGCAGGTCAAAAAAGTCGGGAGGTTTAAGGAGACTAAGAGAACTGAAGGGATATCTACTTCGGATATAATAATGAGGATAGTGAAAGATTATAACCAGTATGTCATGCGTAACCTTGACAGGGGATACTCAAGGGAGGATCTTGGAGTCAGCTTTGTCAAAGTATGGACATCATTTCTCGACCTTTTTCATCTTGTTGTTTTGAAATTTTCCCTACGAAGGAAGGAGTAAACTTTGGATTGTGTTGACTTGCAACAGGAAAAGAGACTTAGAGTTAATATGAGGCTGAAGAAACTTCAGGAGAAGGTCAAAGAACAACAAGAGAAAGTTGGGGAAAAGGTACATATTTTCTCACATTTCCTTTGTAGATTGATCATACCTGAGTCCGTTGTTCTGATTGTTAGAGGTTATCTGCTTATCTTAGTTCTGGAGACACCATTTAGATGAAGAGTAGGCTAAGCTTAGGCCCATTTAGATGAAGAGTAAGCTAAGCTTAGGCCTTTTCTCTACCAATTCTAGTCTTCCCCCTTGAACTTTTGTAGAACGGCCGTATAAAAAATGAATTGTGAGTTAAGCCCTGGAGAAATATAACTGCGTCTTAAACAATTGTAAATCTAAAAAAATATGACGATACTGTGTAACTTAAACTAAAAGCTCGTCAACTTCCGTTTCTGGTTCAGTAGGTATCCTTCTAGGAATGTTCCAGTTTATACCTATTTGTGAGAGTCTGTTGTCAGGATTCTTCTGTTAGATTATGGCACTGCAAGTGGTTGAATTATCTATCTGTAGACTGTAGTAGCATACAGTTCGTGTGTGTGGCTATGAAAACAGTATTCTGTCTTGTGGTGGAGCTCTCTCTTTAAGATCTCTGATACCTGATATCGAAATTTATATGATATGGTTAAGTGGACATAGATTTATTAGCCTCTAATCTATCAAATACACGTTCTAATTCTTGCAGATACAAACTGTGAAAATGGTACGTAATGAGTGGGTGGAGAATGCAGATCGTTGGGTAGCTGGATTCCTTGAAATGTTTGAAGAAGGCTGCCATAAGATGGTAAGTTAGCAAACCTAATACAATCCCCTTTTTCGTGATTTTGGACTAATCTGTCATAAAATAACTTTTATTAGGGAACTGCCATCAGAGACCGAATCCAGGAGAAGTTAATGCGACAAGAGTCCAAAGAATTGCTCGAGAAGGATCAAAACAATCAGCATAAAGACACAGAGGAACAGTTCTATGAAGAATATTTCGAGCATGACATTGTTGACAGCTGTGAAGACGATGAAGAAGAGTACTATGAAGAGCAATGTAGTGCCTCAAAAGCCATAAAAAGTAACTAGAGGAACACAAATTTATGTTGTTTTAGTGTCTATTGTTCACTACTTTTGCAGTAAAATGCTTATCAAATGACTTATTAGTTAGCTACAAAACTTTAGAAAATGTTTGTGTGATCTATTTTCTTATACACGCAATCTTTTTGCCCCCATTTTCTTAGATTTTTGTTGTGGGTTAATTTTTCTAAACCTTCAGTTATTTTTTTTTTTTGGATATTGCCGTAAGATTCCTTCGATGTTCTAATATGTGATTTCAGTAAGTTCTGTTTTTGATTAGGCATATGATAAAATGACAATTTCAAAAGATACTATTTTCTATACGTGACATATACGCCACTAATGTTTTCGACTGTGGTATAACATGAATAAAGATTTAGACCCAAAACAACCCATAATTTTGAAATATAATCCTGTTAATGTTATATTTAGATTCAAAAGCTAAGATCCTTAAAAACAAATCTTATTCTAAAAGTTGAAAAAATCGAAAGCAAACGGAATATCCCGATCTACATGCCTTGCAACCATCCACATTTACCACGTGCTAATTCACTTAGTATGATCCTGAGCACGTTAACTATAAATTAAGAGAACACAAGCTGGGAAAAGCAGAACCTGTTATGTGTGCGATCAGGCTGTGTGCGATCCTAATCTGAAAATCTCAGATCAGATTAATAAATTTTGTTCGTTTGTTTGTTTTCGTTTTTTTTTTTTTTTGAAAAATGCATATAATGAGTCCACCAATGTGCGACCATTGCAACATGGGAAAAGCCATTGTTTATTGTAAGACACATTTGGCTAGTGTTTGTTCTCAATGTGACCGGAAGTTTCACCACTATGTGACTATGGATAGTCCCGATCACTCCCGGCTTCTGTTGTGTGAAAAATGCGTTTTGCATGCCGCAGATGTCCAGTGCCTTGAACAAGGATTGTGCCTATGCCAAACATGCGTTCCAAACGCAAACGTCACCTCAGGCATTCATTTTTGTAACGTTCCTAATAATCATTCTGGTTATAGTTTTCCACGAGATCTCGATCTTGATTCTTTCTCCTCCTCTTTGTCATCTTCTTTAACTGATCTCAGTTGGGGATATCCCTTTGTTCCATTACCTCCAAAAAATGGGGACTCATCATCCTCTTCTTCTATTATTTTTCAAAATTTTGATAATCATACAAAGAATATTAGTGATCAACGAGGGCAAATGCTTCAGCCCGATGATATGGACAATTCTAAGGTATATTCTTATGGTTAGTTTAGATGGGAGTGGGATTTTATTAATATGACGATAAATTTGTGTTCTTATTTTGATGTGTCACTCTACGCAGGATTTTTCATATTCAGGCTTCGAACCTTACAAAACTAAAGATATAGAGAACGTTTGGCTGAACAATTTTGATGACGACAAGTCAGTATTAGATCAAAAAGAATATTTATCCAGGGAAGAATTGATCCTAACCGATCAACTCATCGATGAAATAATGAAACACAATGAAGTAACAACAACCGAGGTATTAGCATACCTCAACATGACTCTGTCGCAAATTGATGTTTTGATTAATTATCTTTCTTGACTTTTTTTGGGTTAAAGATTATATTGGCTTCATCATCGAGTATGTCATAGGTTATACATCAAGATTACAACATCGAAGCTTTGGCTAATGCAAGTTGTGAAGATTACATCACGAATCAAATGATTCAATCAAAGGCAAAGGAGGAGACCAATAACAACGTTGGAAATTTATTCCCTAACGCTCATATTCATGATGAGTGTCGACCATCGCAGTTGATTCTGACCGATGTCGATGAGATGTTAACATGGGAGGAACAATTACTTGAATCTCCTATATACACACCGCAGAATCGATTAGAGGCAAAGAAGAGATATCTTGAAAAGAAAAAGAAACGCAAGTAGGTATTATTTTATTATTGTATCTCATGAAATATAATATTGCACTTAACGTATAGATAGCACCCAAAAAAGTTATACGTACAATCTTAAGGTTATAATGAATGCATGCAGGTTTGGGAAGAAAATTAGATATGAATCTCGAAAGTCTTCAGCCGATACGAAGAAACGACTGAAAGGAAGATTTACAAAAGCTGATGCAGAATATGATTATGACCCACGAGCTAATAATACAAACAAATAGGCTAATAAAACCATGACCCAATAAAAAATGGTTGCAACCATTTGATAATCTTCCTTATGTACGTTTTCAAAATTTCATAAACCAGTCAAAATGCGGGCGTACGTGAAGACGTACGGGGGCACGTGACCCCATCTGATTTTTGTTTTCCTTAGTAATTTCTAATAGCTTATGTAATGGTTTCCTAAACAAACAATTATACATATTGAAAAAAAATTACGTGCTCCCGTCTACATGTAATCTTAGATCCGCCATGAGTAAAATACTCCATATACAGTATTCGATTAATTGAGATTTGAAAGCTTTTATTGTCAAGGGATAAGCTTTTTACTTTTATTAGTTTGATGTTATTAGTTTTCTTTACCAAATGATGCGCACTTTTAGAATTTGTTTTGGTAGAAATCTTTTTTCAAGAAAAATTGTTTGAAATATTATAAATTGTATACTAATTTTCAAAAATACACTCAAGCAAAATATTATAATATCGGTTAAGGGTTTAATAATTATTTTTTGGAACTAAGGGTCGTGACCAAATAATGAAAATGAATAATGCATTTTTTACTATTCTTAATTTGTTTTATCATTATAAGGAATAATTTTTATTTTCCATTCATTCTCATTCCTTTATTTTAGAAAAATATAGAACAAATTTGTTCATCGCCAAAATTAATAAAAATAATATTTTTCTATGTTTTTTAATTTTATTCTTCCGCGTTTTTTCTCTACTCATTCTTAATGTTTCTATGATGGTCATCAGTTACATCCTAAATATTTGAGTGGAGTTAGATTTATAAAGTTCTACAAATAATTATTATCATTTATAAAATATTTATGAGAGTTAATTTAGTTTTTTCATCACAAAACTAAAGTATTTATGAAAATAGTTATCATTTGAAAATAAATTTGAAAAGTGATATCAATTTTTTTTTGTAAACTTAGAATTCTCGCTTTTTTCAACTCAATGTTCAATTCATTTATATATTATGTTATATTTATGAGGATTTTTTCTAGCATGTATCTATTCTATTAAAATGAAGTCACTAAAAATTTACTGTGCAAAATCATAATATGATCATTTCATTAATTACGTAATATGATTTATTTACATTAATATATAACATTTTATAGAAGTTTAAGAACTAACCCACCCCTAGATACTAAATCCTAAATAAAAATCACTAAACCCTAAATTCAAGTGTCATTTTAATTTTGATTGAATTTACTTTTGGAAAATAGTGGCCAACTTAAGGTATTTAAGCATTTTCTCTTAAGAAAAATGAAAATAGAGCAAATTAGGAAAATGACTTCTTTTGTAGCACGACTATTGGTTATGGATATAAAATGATCTGAAAGGGTGGTGGCTCTTCACAGTTGACGGGCACTGAAAGATGAGCTTCGGTTGGCCGTAGCGTTGGGGGTTGTTACTTTGTTAGTTGTGAGGATCAGCCGGTGATTGTACCGATGATCAAACCCAAAGGACAATCAGGAGCGAAGCCACGTTGATCATTATGGCTGTAAGTGCATCCAGTATATTTTAGATATTTTACATTTTACATTGGAGAAATAAGAAGAAAGTGGCTATTTGGTCAAGTTGCGCCCATAACTTCACTCCAACCTAGGTTCAAACCCTTTTACGCTATTTTTATCAATTATTTTGCACCCAGTTTAAAAAACCCCTGACTTCGCCCTGGGGTACAATAAGGGGCGGTTAGGAGGGGAGCAGGATGAAACAACTGTCTATGACCCCTATTTTTTAAAAGAAAATTCAGCAAAATAATTATCAACAAATGGCCCCCGATTTCTTCATTTATTGTACTTAGACCCCCAATTTTTATATCTCTTCAGAGATAAATCTTTCTGTGTTTTAGGCCCCTAAGATTGAGGGACCACTATTTTACCCTGAGTACAATGGCAATTTACCACCGGGATCAATGGGTTCAGGGCCATCCCAATATATCTAGTGGCCTAAAGCATAACTATAAAAAGTGGTCTATGATGTTTATCAACTACAGTATATTTTATATACAACTAGGGTCAGCCCGCCCTACGGGCGGATTATATTTTATTTTTGTGATCTAAATTATTATTTTTGTATGATTAATTGTTATAGTTATTTTTTGTTGTAATCAAATGATTTTAGTGAAAGTATTCTTTTTCTTAAATTGTGTAAGTACTAAAACATCAAATAATATATTTTTATAATATATTTTCTTGTGCTTATAATATATTTTTTATAATCATAATAATTATAGCTAACTCATATATTCATTGTTTTCAGTAAAATAAACCGTATCTCATATTTAAAAAAGAAATTTCATACAAATAGGTAAAACAGCTCTTATGAAAAATGTTGCATGCATACCAAAACTTTTATGAAAATATTATTATTGAATATACTATTTTAATATAAACAAAACAATATATTTCAATTTAACTTTAGTTAAAATATTATTCTAGAATAAAACTCAGTGTAAAAGATAATCAAGATATTCTCAATAGATATGGTTGAGGTACGTTAGATTTCTGGTTAGTGAATATTGTTCTCAATAGATATTGTTGAGGTACGTTAGATTTCCGGTGAGTGAATTTTGTCCTGGTAATCCCACCAGAGACAGAATTGTTAATCTGCTAATGTGAGCGTACTTTATAGAACAGTCTATTTATAGGGGTTCAAGTCATGGTTTTGTTGCTAAGAGCTGCAATGGTCAAGTCCTATTAAAAAAAGAGATGAATGAGCTGAGCTGAATCTTAATCAATTAACATCAATGTGTAGGAATCTCTATTCCATATAGGGGTCACTATTTACATTAAACTTGTTTTCTCTTCACTCCATTTCAGAATCTCCATAGCTAACTTGAGAGATGAATAGGTACCATAGCTAACTTGAGCACACTCTTGCTCCAAGAAATATACAGCTTTTCCCGGTCAATGAAGAGTAACCCACTTAAACTTAACTGCCATGTAATGGAACGCTAGCTGAACCAAAGTGGGGATACCACTGTTGAAACGGTGGCGACTGACCACGTGATTATAGGTTCTGGAACTCATAGGACGTAAAAAGTGTTACATCCCTTCCGCCATGTGGAAACTTTTTGAATTCTGAGAATGATAGATTCTTATCACATAAGGTTTTCAATATACTATTACATAAGATAAAAAGATAGTGGTACTTAAAACTATACAGGGTAAATATTTATACCTTGGAGAAAGATTACTGGAACCAAAACTTTTTTAATATTACTACATATATTTACTCGAACCGTTATAGCTTGGCTCACAGATGGCACCTTCTTTCATCAGGTGCTTCAAAGTTTTGAGTCAATGAGTCCCGGTAGTATCTTGGACCAAGGTGGACCGTAAAAATTAGGAAAATTCCTTGAAGAACGACTTACTTGGTTCACCCTGTCGATCACAAAAAAAGAGATATAAGGGTCGAGTCAATGCAGAATCAAAAGCCTTGAGTGAAATCATATAAATCCAAGAGTATAATCTAACTCGATAAACATGCAAGAATATTTTCTCTTATAAGTAAAAGTATTGCATAATATAGAATGTTAATATTTGCGAAGTGGTTTAGGTAAAGTACAGAACTTTATAGAACTCATTGTGATGAGAACCGCTCCAAAAGGTTTTCAAAGGTGAAATGCAAGTATGATCGATACATATTACTGAAATCTGCGAGTCTCAGCTTGTAATCTTCTTTCTATTGATCAAACCACATCAATTTTATTGAATCCAATCAAAAACAGAAACTCTAACTATGTTCTGTTAAATTCCAATGTCTCTAATTCACCTATTTGGCCAATTACAGATTTCTGTAATTACTGGAAAACAGTATTAGAAAACATTGTTCTCTCAAGGTAACGATTGGATAGTCATACCTGGGATTTTAATAGCAATCAGAGATCTGGATTTTGCCACTGTATGTGGAAGAAGACGACGCCGGTGATGCTCTCCAACAGAAGAACCTTCCCTTCAATTTAAAACAAACAAACACGAAGTGGTTCGCTGAAATATTGTTAGACACGTAACTTTAAAGATCTGGAAAAACTAAAACATGAAGAGAGTCACCGGAATAAAAATCATATAAACTTAAATACCAAAACGAACAAACACGAAGGGGTTACACAGTATTTTGCAAACTCAACAATCAGTAGAGGTTTTATTCCTAAAATCAAAACCAGAATTTAAAATCTAACAAAACATAAAGAGGTTCGCCGGAATCTTTATATATAAAACGAACAATCATGAAGAAGCTCGCCGGAAACACACAAAATTAAAAAAAAAATTGACTCTAACAAAACACACAAAATTCATAGAAATTTTTTGTTCAACCACAAACCGTAAAAAAAAAGCTCACATTGACATCCACAAAGAGCATGTCGACCCACATCAGATCCCCCCACGTTTCACGTTTCTTGTATCCCAGAACCTCAGGAGCCGGGCCTCCACGACGGAGGAGCACTTGCCGGTTTTGATGTCGGAGTAAAAAGCTCTGGAATTCGCCATTTCAATTTTTTCAGTCCCAGATGAAAGAGATAAGAAGAGGAGATGTGATCCCACCTCTATTTATACAAATCTTGGCACCGCCTCTAAGATCATTAGGAAGCTTTGAATACATCATGATAGAGCCACTAAAGGATTTAGAGGAAGCCATTAATCACACCGTTGCAAGACATAAAAGGAAGCCCAGAAGTCATCGGATCACCGCAACACATAGAGAAGAGACGAAATCCATTTCACCGCAACACATCTTTCTTCGCCGGTATTAGAATTTTAACTTCCAAAAAGCCTATTAAAAAGGAAGACAAACGAAGCCCATCAAGACAGTTTAATGACTCGCTGCGTTTTAACTCTAATGGACACGTGTCACAAAGAAATTGAGCGAATTTCTGACGTGGACGCTTACGTGTCAGCAGGAGAGAACCAACTCTCTTTTATATATATAGATATTTTTTGTTTAATTCTGTGTATGAATATTAGACCATTAATGATACTTTATCTATAATGTTTAGTGTTTTCATCAAATAATGGATCACATTTTAGTAGTTACTTGAACCATTATTACATCCTAACATTGAATAACAAAGATAATACTTATTCTGTTTTATAATAAGTGTTATTCTAACATTTTTTTTCATTACACAAAAAGTATTTTTTTACAATTACAATGTAAATTATACTTACTTTCAAATGAAAATTAATTGTAAATTGCATTGATTTTATAAATAATTTTATTTATCTCAAATATTATTAGTTAAAGAAGTGTAATTAATAACAACTTACATATATTTTTACCATTTTTTTAATTTATGTGAAAAATATCAAAATGATACTTATATAGAAACGAAGAGAGCAGCAACAAAAGATAAAATACAATGCCAACATAAAACAAATACAGAATCGTTCAAAAGTCTAAGAAAGTCACAATATAGAAAAAATAAGTTGACTAAGAAGTTAAGACAATATCTTTTAGCCACTGAACTATATTAATACTTTAAAAATGTGGTCTCAAGAATTATAATTTTTTCGTGGCCTGAAGCTCTTGCTTCATCAGGCACTGGGATAAATAGGTTTTCCGATCATTGGAGAAACAGTTGACAAGCCTTATCGATATAAGGAGATCTCACCATTCGTCAAGAAGAGGATGTTTAGGTCAGACATACACGTACTCTATGTAAATTCTTATTTTCCTGGCAAGATGTAATTTAGTATGACTTTATATGTATTCAAGTACAGGCCATTGTTTCGAACGAACAAACTTGGACCCAACCTCATATTTTAAGTTTTAACATCTATTATTTGAGCTTGGAAACTGCAGTTAAAGGAGATTTTTGGAATTCCAAGGGACATTAATCACTTATCCTCTGTTTTCTCTGACATCTCTTTTTCTTGCATTCCTCGTGATAAAAAACGAGAGACTGACTTTATTAAACGGGCACTAGTCCTTTCTCTTCCTTTTAGTGGAGTGTTGTAATGAACCCATAATTGAGTTTGTTTGGGCTCGATTTTAATGAAATATTAGGTGCACAGAAAAGAGTAATTTTTGAAGTTCATCCACCAATAGGAGTTCACCATTTTGTATTTAATATCTTAAAAAAAAAAAAATATTGTCATATTTTTAAAATTAAAAAATAA
Source organism: Raphanus sativus (assembly GCF_000801105.2). Taxonomy (NCBI): domain Eukaryota; kingdom Viridiplantae; phylum Streptophyta; class Magnoliopsida; order Brassicales; family Brassicaceae; genus Raphanus; species Raphanus sativus. The sequence continues at coordinate 21,504,268 of NC_079515.1, read as the reverse complement.
GAATAAATAAAAAATAATATTAGTTGGAAACAAAAAAAACTTTAAAAAAATAATTTTAATATCATCGACAAAACACTAAACCCTAAACCCTAAATGTTATATCCTAAACCTTTAGATAAATCTTAAACCCTTGGATAAATCTTAAATTCTAGGGTTTATGATTTATCCAAGGGTTTAAGATTTATCCATGGGTTTAGGGTATAGTATTTAACGTTTAGGGTTTAGTGTTTTGCTGACGATACTAAAATTATTTTGAAAAAATCAAGAATTTAGAATTTATCCATGGGTTTAAGGTTTACCCAATGATTTAGGGTTTATGATTTAGGGTTTAGCTTTTTGCTGATAGTATTAAAAGTGTTTTAAAAAAAAAAAATCAACTACTATTATTTTTTATTTTAATTATTGAGTTTTATCTTTTTTTTTTGTGTCTTTGAGTTTTATCTTTTAATTTAAAACAAAACATAATATAACTTGATAATATTTTATTTTTGTTTTTAGAAGATATTAAATATAAAATGGTAAACTTCTATTGGTGGGTGAACCTAAAGGTTCATCCTAGGGATCTAGTAAACCCAAGAATTACTCCAAAAAAATAAGTTCAAACCCAAAATGGTAAAACTACAAATTTTACAAAACATAAAATCACAGATGTTAAAATATCAACTCTATTAAAATAGTCATTCTAATTGAACAATACTTGGGTTCGCCCCTGAGGTAAACTTATGAATTCACTTCTTTCCTTATTTCAATTATATTGCCATAAATATTAATGTCACATAAATAAATAAATTATAAATTACAAAAGAAGTAAACTTTAAATCATAAACTCTAAATTCGAACCCTAAACCCAAATCTTAGATTTTTAATTTTAAACTATACCCTAAACCCAAACCTATACCCTAAACCCAAACCTATACCCTAAATCTTAAATCTAAATTTAAATCCTAAACCCTAAATTCAAACCATAAACCCTAAACCCAAACTCTAAACCCTAAACACAAACTCTAAACGTTAAATCCTAAACTTTAAACCCAAAATGTAAATCATAAACCCAATTTTTTCAAATACCTTTGGGTTAATGATCATCAAATGTATTTTCAAATACATTTTAGTGTATAAAGTTCGGGTTTATGGTTTACAGTTTGGGTTTAAGGTTTAGGATTTAGGGTTTAGAGTTTGGGTTTAGGGTTTAGAGTTTGGATTTAGGGTTTATGGTTTGGGTTTAGGGTCTAGGATTTAAATTTAGATTTAGGATTTAGGGTATATAGTTTTAGTTTAGGGTATATGTTTGGATTTAGGGTTTAGGGTTTGGTTTAAAATTTAAAATCTAAAATTTGGATTTAGGATTTGAATTTAGAGTTTATGATTTAAAATTTATTTTTTTGTAATTTATAATTTATTTATAATGTGATATTAATGTTTATGGCAATTTGATTTAAATAAGAAAAGAGGTGAATTTATAAGGGTGGGTGAACCTAAGTATCGTTCATTCCAATTCTCATTTCGAGTTCATAATATAATTTTTTTTTAAATGAGGGGAAAATATCACTACGTAACCACTTCTTTTGCAGATTAAAGATACGTTCTCGTGGTGTTTTAACTTCACCTATGGACGTAAGTTATTTAATCGTATATATATATATATGTATGTATGTATATTTATACATGTCTCTAGTTACAAGAAAATAAATATATATATAATATTCTATATGGCTCGGATCTTGTGACAATGCACATGTTGAAGGCAGCAAAATTTACGTTACTAAACGTTGCTTGTTTCGTTTCTTCTCTATATTTTAATGTGTAATCGTATATGCTAACCAGAGAATCAGTGAAAAAAACAAGCACATGACAAATCAAAACAACGTATTTATTGAACTAGTTAGATTTGTTAAAAAAATTTACGAACGCGATCTAGTTACGCATTTACTAAACCTCCAAATAATTTATTTTTTGTCAACGAACATCTAATAATTTAATATATCGTCATTAATCTAACAGAACAACAACAATATTTGTTGTTAGGGAAATTAAATTGTATTCCATTTGATTTTGATAAACACGTATAGTTACCATTTGATACACACGTCTTCATTATCAGAAAAGTTGTGTAAACTTATGGAGATTAGTTTGATTATCAAAATACAAACATCTTGAGAAATTTTATAGTGGAGAAAGACCTAACGTACGAGTCCAAAAAGGCTCCCACACGCAAATGACTTATATATTAGGGAAATAAAACAAATAAGCTCCTTCTTTGTCTATGCCTTTTACATTACTTCATTAACTCTCCCCAAGTGCAACCTTCCTCTTCCGCAGCCGCTACAACCGCCATTCTCCACCGTGAGCACCACTTAAATATAGCCACCGTTCTACCATAATACATATGTTTTGAGATCTTTCGATCTATTATCTTATACGTAAACGTAACCAACCAAGATATATCATTCTTTGTATATATATATTTTTCTTCTTTTTCGACCCCTAAGTCCAAGGAAATGCGTCTCTTTCGACCCGCATCGAAAACTCATCCTTCCTCTTCTTCAACTGTGTCGGCTCGTATGATAAACTGTATACTACTTTCTGTTTTGATTTCCTTGGTCTACCTTCTCGTCTCCCTGTCGGTATCAACGCTTCAGCCTAAAGACACTATTAAAGCCTACTTCTTATCTTCTCAAGATCAAGATCATAGCCTAACAAAGATCGATCACATCGTCTTTGGGATCGGATCGAGCACGAAGTGGTGGCCTAAACGTAGAGAATATGTTAAGCTTTGGTGGGATGCTCAGAGAATGAGAGGGTGTGTCTTTGTTGACCGTCCCTTGCCATATTTGGAGAATCACACAGATTCTCATCTCCTTCCTCCGATTTGTGTTTCCGAAGATACTTCAAGGTTCAGGTAACTAAGCAGACCATTAAAATAGTCGTTGATTGTTTAGCAGAAAAAGAGTCACTGACTAAAAGTCGTAGGAGCAATTTTTGGCTTATTAAATTATGAACAATACTTGGGTTCACACCTGAGGTGAACTTATGAATTCACCTATTTCTTTATTTCAATTATATTGCCATAAATATTAATGTCACATAAATAAATAAATTATAAATTACAAAAGAAGTAAACTTTAAATCATAAACTCTAAATTCGAACCCTAAATCCAAACCTATACCCTAAATCTTAAATCTAAATTTAAATCCTAAACCCTAAACCCAAATCTTAGATTTTTAATTTTAAATCATACCCTAAACCCAAACCCTAAATCCAAACCTATACCCTAAATCTTAAATCTAAATTTAAATCCTAAACCCTAAACTCAAACCATAAACCCTAAACTCAAACTCTAAACCCTAAACCCAAACTCTAAACGCTAAATCCTAAACTTTAAACCTAAAATGTAAATCATAAACCCAAATTTTTCAAATACCTTTGGGTTAATGATCATCAAATGTATTTTCAAATACATTTTAGTGTATAGAGTTCGGGTTTATGGTTTACAGTTTGGGTTTAAGGTTTAGGATTTAGGGTTTAGAGTTTGGGTTTAGGGTTTAGAGTTTGGGTTTAGGGTTTATAGTTTGAGTTTAGGGTATAGGATTTAAATTTAGATTTAGGATTTAGGGTATATAGTTTGGGTTTAGGGTATAGGTTTGGATTTAGGGTTTAGGGTTTGGTTTAAAATTTAAAATCTAAAATTTGGATTTAGGATTTGAATTTAGAGTTTATGATTTAAAATTTACTTTTTTATAATTTATAATTTATTTATAATGTGATATTAATGTTTATGGCAATTTGATTGAAATAAGGAAAGAGGTGAATTTATAAGTTCACTCCAGAGGTGAACCTAAGTATCAAGGCGCCTTTAATGTTGTACTACCAAAATAATGTTAAACTCCGCGTTTGTAAAAAAATAAAATTACAGCTACTTCATATTAGCAAGAAATTTATTCCTACAGTATTACTTGAGTTTAACCTTTTAAACAGAGGGTAACTGGTTAGCCCAGAAAATGAGTATAACTAAATTAATTAGCCTATAGAACTATTGATCATGCATGCCCTACAGATACACTTGGAGAGGCGGTGACCGAAACGCGATTCGAATCGCGAGGTGCGTGTTAGAAACCGTAAGGATGTTCAATTCCTCCTCAGAGGAAGTAAGATGGTACGTTTTTGGATACGACAATACTATATTCGTCCCGGAAAACCTTGCAAGAACGCTCTCCAAGTACGACCACACATCATGGTATTACATAGGAGCAAACTCAGAGATTTATCACCAGAACTCTAAGTTCGGACACGACATGGCGTTTGGCGGTGGAGGGTTCGCTTTAAGTAGCTCGTTAGCCAACGTTTTAGCTAAAAACTTTGATTCTTGTATCGAACGGTATCCACATTTGTACGGAGGAGACTCTAGGATTCATGCTTGTGTGCTTGAGCTTGGAGTTGGATTGTCTAATGAGCCTGGCTTCCACCAGGTTTGATATACTTTTTAAATTTTAAATGCTGATTCTTTTCTCAAAAGTATCCGTTATTTATTTAATTTATGCAGTTTGATGTGAAAGGAAATGCATTGGGAATATTGACATCACATTCAACGAAACCATTGGTGTCTCTACACCTTGTGCCCCACATTGACCCAATTTTCCCAAACTCAACAACTTTTGGCGCAGTACGCCACCTCTTCTCTGCTGCAGAAGTTGATCCTCTCCGTATACTTCAACTCTCCGTTTGCTACGACCGTTGGTACTCTTGGACCATCTCTGTCTCTTGGGGCTACAGTGTTCAGGTTAGTTAATAATCATTTTCTCTTTTTATATAAGAAATGTTAACTTAACATCCATATAGATATGACTAGTTGGAATGTTGCTTTAGTTTATTAAGTTTAAGAGCTTTAGCTAGGTCAAAATGCGTAGTCCTAGCTAGATACATATGATTTTAAAATAAAGTTGCACTACAATATAAAAACGGTTTCTGGATTGAATAAATTTAACATTATTTTTTAAAAAAATTTATAGATGATTTTGCATGCAACATTGACTAATTCGGATTTGGAACTTAAGTTAAAAACCATTTTTCGTCTTTCAAATTAGAGATTAAGCTAGACGTATAATTAAGGCCACTAAACCAAATGGATTTGTTGTTTCAAATGTCAGATTGAGGGTAGGCATATGTATCTACGGGATGTTTTGAAAACACAAGAAACGTGGAAACCATCCGGGGGGTTGGCAAGTGTGTACACATCCAACACAAGAGAGGTTCATCCTGATCCTTGCCAAAGACCAGTCACATTCTTCATGGAACATGTTTCTTCTTCTCCTGTTGATGGAACTATTAGAAGTGTGTATAAGCAAGCTTACGAGAATTGCACTTATGATCCCATTTCATCTCCTCGCAAACTAGAAGAGATTAGAGTGTTTTCTACAAGACTCGATCCCAATATGAGACAAGTAAGTCAATTTACCTTATCTTAATTTTTGGAATATTTTTTTAAAAAATACAATTTCGTTCTTCTATATTGATAGTTAGGAGGATGAATAGATTTTGAAAGAAATATAGCGTGTTAAATATTTAAATGATACCATGGAAATCTAATCTTGCCTTTTCTATTTATCTTTAGTTTACGATTTTAATTAATTTATATTTATTGGATGTGGTAGTTGAAGGCTCCGAGAAGACAATGTTGTGATATATTACCAACTTCTTCCACCGGTGGAAAAGTAATGGAAATTGGAATTCGAGAATGCAAAGAGGATGAGTTGATTTATATACATTCCTAGTAGCAATGTACCTAATATTCCCTCCTTTTTGTTTGTTTACGTTGCTATCAAATTCTTGCAAAATAGTTTTTAGTTATTAAGCTGCTAATTTCATAACAAAATCAAACTGTGTTGTTATTCAACTTTCGAGATTGCAGTTAACTATTTTTGATATATCCACCGGCTCTACTCTTATACTATAGAGAAACTATGAACATATAAAGTTATTGTTTTTGGTAATTATGTTAAGGAACCTATGAATATCCAACAAAAGATGAAGTAAATATATTATAAAGTTACGAGAACTGTTGAGAAGAGATTTGAATGATAGGAAAAGAATCAGTAAAAGAAAAGACTTTTGACAAATACAAATGATCGATTATTCACCTAAAATTATTCTATCTGAAAAAGAGTATAAAATGGTTCAAGAATGATATTTTACTTCTGTCACAAGAAAAGAATACAACATTTTGTTTTAGAATTTCTCACTTTTATAAGCCTTTTAAAACCTAGCGTATTATAGACAATTTAACGTGGGCCAAATAAAAGTCCACTGCTAGGAATAAAAAAATAAATATTACACTTTGTTTTCTTTAAAAACAAAATTGTTTCACGATATAATTAGTTTAAACACTTCAATGCAATTTTTATTCACTAAATAATGTGTGACAAATTAAATTATGTTGGCTATTTTATAATTGGTTAAAATTTTATATTAAATGATATTTTTAATAAATAATCACTTTCTTAATATTAATGTTTTTAGCCAAATCTATCTGCAATTTGAAACAGGGAGTAATATTTTTTTGGGTCAAATATTTAAATGTGTTAATTAAGTACTGGTATTAATTAAGGAAAATGAAACTTAAATATTTATATACGACTTTCCCACCATTTATACCTCAAGCCTAGTAAGCATCGCGTGATCCCAATCTTAATACTTTCGCCATCGGCAATCCCTCGAAATTACATCTCTGCCATCCAACCTCCTCCTCCTCGATTCGATGGAACCGACGCAATCGCCGTCGGAAACGGAGGTTCACTCCGGCGAGGACTTCGTTCACATCGAAGAACACTCCAAGCCTGCCGGCGATTTCACTCTAAGCGACAGCATAGTGAATGTGGAGAAGGAGGACGCGGTTGAGGAAGAAGAAGAAGAAGAAGAAGAAGAACAGAGAGACTCCGATTCCGTTGCTAGCGTCGGAGATGCAGCCGGTGGTGACGGCGGTGGCGAGTGTTCATCGTCGGAGAAAGTGGAGCTGCCGGAGGAACTGGCGAAAAGCGTAGTGATCCTGACGTGCGAGTCGACTGGGGAAAGCGGAACATGCGATGTGTATTTGATCGGGACTGCTCATGTATCGAAGGTATAAGGAGCTGTTTGTGGATTTGGAGACTCTTTAATTGCATATGTTATTAGAGTGTGATAGAATAGTATTCAATCAATTGATCATGAAGGGATGATCCTGCAATGTTGTTGTTGGTTACAGGAATCCTGTCGCGAAGTTAAAGAAATAATCAGCTTCTTGAAACCAGAGGTTCGTCGTCTCTTTACATAATAATGTTCAACGAGAGCTGAAGTTTGTTATCTTAATTGTTTTGGTCTAACCACGTGGCTGGCTGATGATTTGATTAATAATAGGCTGTCTTCGTGGAGCTGTGTGCAAGCCGAGTGTCTATTCTCCAACCCCAGACTATGAAGGTTTGCTTTCTTTGCACTTGTGATTCTGCGTCTTCCTTGCTTACTTTTCGCGTGTTATTGTGGCCATCTATCATTGTGTGAGATCCTGGAAAAGAATGTGCATAGCTGTTTTTTTGGTTCGAAGATGATAGACTTTTTGTTGTTGTTTGTTAACGATAAAGAGTGATGCCAAAGTTCCTTTATAAGTCTCAAAACAGAGGATTCCATTTATCAAATGATGCATGGGGTCTCACTTGTTTTATGTGCTAATGCTTTTGTTGATGATATATTAGAGAGATACACGATTCTCACTCTTATAACCCTTTTTGCTTCTTCTGAAATCCTACTCTGTTTTGGCTTCTCTAGATTCCAACCATGTGGGACATGATTGAAAGTTGGAAGCAGAAACAGAACACGTTTGGAATACTCTATGGCTGGTTTCTTGCAAAGGCAAGTTTCCTTAAATCGATGTATTCTTTTGTTAGAAGCTCTGACTTTCTGAACTATATCCTGCCCTTCTCTTAGATCGCAAGTCAGCTGGAGGTTTTTCCTGGTACTGAGTTTCGTGTGGCATATGAAGAGGCCCTTAAATATGGAGGCGGTGTGATACTTGGGGATCGTCCTGTACAGGTTTTATGTTGGTCTACAGTTTCAAAGCATTCTCTTAGTAACATGGGAGTTGCATTCTCTTACATACTCATTTGATTTCAATATGTTTTCCGACGCAGATCACGTTAAAAAGAACATGGGCAAAGATGCCTCTATGGCACAAGGTAAAGTTTCTTTACTCCTTGATGTTTCAAGCTGTCTTCTTGCCGAGCGCTGAAGAACTCGACAGAATGGTAAGCCTTACTGTATACATGTTTTTTTGTTATGTAATTTACTGTGGTTCATCGTATCTTTGTATATCTCAATCTATGATAAATTTGGATGGCTTCAGCTGAAAGAAATGGACAATGTGGATATGGTGACTCTGGTGATTCAAGAAATGAGCAAGGAGTTTCCATCTCTCATGGAGACTCTTGTACATGAGCGAGACCAGTTAGTGTTCTTCAATCCCTCTCTATCTAGTTTCTCGGATTCGTTAATCTTGGCTTATCATGATCCATCATTCTGAAAACTGCAAATATAAATGAAACTCTCAGGTACATGGCATCCTCTTTGCTGAGAGTTGCAAGTGAGCACAACTCGGTCGTTGCAGTTGTCGGCAGAGGGCATATTAATGGAATCAAGAAGAACTGGAAGCAACCTATAACGGTTTGTTATTGTATAACTTGTCGTTGACAGTCTCTGAATTAAGGAAGAGGAGTTTAATTCATTTCATTTTCATGAAATCTACAGATGAAAGATCTAATGGAGATACCTAGCGACGACTCAGTGTTTACAGTGAAGAGGATAGTATCATCAGTGGCGATTGCAGTAGCAGGAACAGCTATAGTTACTGGCATACTTCTATCAAGAAGAAGGTGAAAAAGATTATGATGAGGGGCAGAGTTCTTCTCTTCATTCTCCTGAGCCATACAAAAGGAATGATACAAACTTTTACAGTCATTACTCTCTTTTTCTTGTCAACCGTTATTTTTCTTTTAAACAGTCAAATGTATCAACAATGGTTATATTTTCGGCAAATCTCTAAAATAGCACTTTTTAAGTTTTTGTCAAAAAAATAACACTAAAAAAATAAAATGACTAAATAACAGTTTTTTGTTTTGAAAATTTTAATATTCTTTTTAATTTTTAAATATTTAAACACATTCCTAAAATCTCATCCTTTGATTTTCTCTTGTATATTCACATAGTAATTTTCTTTGATGTTTTTGGATCTTCTCGTTTGTAGATAAGTTTATCTACAAAATGGAAATGTACTCAAACCAACTTCAGTGTGGTGATTTCTACAAGACAAGAACAAAAAAAAACTGATATATCTTTATCATTATCAATGTCCACACAAATCTGAAAAGGTCACATAACAATCATCGTCATCATCATCCTCATTATTTTGCGCGTTGTGGGATTTGTGGCGAGGGCAGTGTCTGATTGAAATATGCTATAGAGAACCTATGAATATGCAACAAAAGATTATGTAAATATACTTAAAGTTACGAGAATGGTAGAGAAGTGAATCGAATAATAGGAAAGAATAAGTAAAAAAGAAGAAGACTTTTGACAAATACAAATGATCGATTGTTCACCTAAATTATTCTATCTGAAAAGAAATGTTTGAAGAATGATATTTTACTTGTCTCACAAGAAAAGAATCCAACAATTTGTTTCACAATTTCTCACTTTTATAAACCCGTGAATTGCAACAGATTTTGTTTGATGTTTTAATTTAATAAAAATTTAAAATAATAAATCATTTATATTTTATACTCAGGTAATATTTATATATTCAAGTAATATTTTCATGTAAATATTGTTGTGTTTTGTAAAAATAATATGTTGAAGCTTAAACCTATATGTATATATATATATGTGTGTGTGTGAAATATTGGTAGCTATTTTTGGTTATAATTTTTAACATAAATTATCTACTGAAAATGGAAAGTTAGTTATTTATAAAAAATAATAAGAGTATTGTTACAATTTTATTTTGTTTAGACTTTTAAAAAACAAATATTTATTTATTTTATAGTTAGTTTTTTTTGAATGATTTAATTAAATATTTTTTTGTACTTGTAGGATTTTATAATTTATTTTAATAACTTTTTCTTAAAATTTAATATTTATCTTATTATATAAATATTGGTTCATCAAAGTTGCTAACTAATGCATTAAATATTGATAGTAATTTTCGTTTTTTAGTTATAAACAAAAAACAATTGTAAAAGTTATTTGAAATTAATTTTTTAATTTTTGAAGAAATTGTGACATGTATCAAAAATATGATACAATTCTCTTTTGTTTAGGGCTTAAAAGAAATTTTGAAAAGGAAAATTCTCATTACAAAAATAATATTTTACAGTTCTTTTTAGGATTTAGAAATTTTATTATTATTACATAGTCTTTTACAATTATATATTGCTAAAAATAAGTGATGGTAATTTTCATTTTTTTAAATTACACAGAAAATAATTGTAAAAAGCTACTTAAAAGTATTTTTTCTTGTTTTTGTCATCATGTACTTTTTTCTTTTTTACAAAAAAAATAATTTTTATTTTTAAAAATATTACGAAGAGAATTATAAAAGAGAATCTTTATTTTTTACACATGTCACAATCTTAAAAAATTATTTACATATGTCACAATCTTAAAGGAAATAAAAAATACTGTCAAATAGATTTTTACAATTGCTTTTTCTTAGAAGCTAAAAAAAAATGAAAATTACCATCAAATAGTTTTAACAATATATAATGTAAAAAATTATGTAATAATATTTTTCTATTTCTAAAATCCTAAAAGTAACTTTAAAGATTACTGAAAAATTTGTCCTTTTCTTAATCTTTTTAATTATTAAAAAAATATAATTTTTGACAATCTTTAAAAATTATTGATACATGTACAATGTTATTTGGCAAACTTTGAAAAACCAAGATTTAACGTGGGCCAATAGAAGTCCAATGTTCACTTTTATAAGCCCCTTAATAAAACTAGAGTATTATAGACAATTTAACGTGGGCCCAATTGAAGCACAAAGTTGGGAATAAAATTGATTAGTGTATTAATTAAGGAAAAAGAAGCCCATTTTGTTTGGTAATAAAATTGATTAAATGTTAAATACGGCAAGTATTACAGACAATTTAACGTGGGCCAAATAGAAGCCCATTGGTGGGAATAAAAATGATTTAAATGTTAATTAAGTTTTTAATTAAGGAAATGGATTTTTAAATATTTATGTACGACTTTTCCCACCAAACCATAGCACCATGCTTTTTGCCTTAGCTAGTAAGCTTTGCCTAAGATCTCAGTCTTATTATACTTCAGTTCGCCCTCCGCAGTTACATCTCTGCCATCCAATCCACCTCCTCTCCAAGTCGATGGAACCGAGGCAATCGCCACCGTTGTCGGAGACGGAGGTTCACATCGAAGAAGACTCCAAGCCTACTGGTGATACGTCCTTAAGCAACAGTATAATGAATGTGGAGGAGGAGGAAGAAGAACACAAAGACCCCGATTCCGTGGTTAGCGGCGGCGATGCACTTGCAGCTGGTGATGATGGAGATGAGGAGAAACTGGAGGTACCGGAGGAGTTGGCGAAAAGCATTGTGGTCCTGACGTGCCAGTCCAATGCGGAAAGCCGATCTTGCTATGTGTTTTTGATTGGAACTTCTCATGTGTCAGAGGTATTCTCTGAAGCTAAGGATTGAAATTGAATTTGCGAGTTTCAAGACTGATGGTTTCCTCTGAGTCTTAGCTCTTTGTTTTTTTTTTTCTTTTTTTTTTGAAATTATCGTTTTGGTGTTCAGGAATCTTGCGAATTAGTTAACTCAGTGATCAGCGGCTTGAAACCTGAGGTTCGTATTTTTTACAATATATGTTTCACCACAAAGCTGGAGTTTGGTTATCTTAAGTTTTGGTCTAACTCTCTAACCACGTGGCTGACGATGATTAATAGGCTGTCTTCTTGGAGTTGTGTTCAAGCCGAATGTCTATTCTCCAGCCTCAGACTCTGAAGGTGTGTGCCTTTTCGCACTTGTTATTCTGCTATTTGGCTCTCGTGTGAAAATTTCTGGAAATCCTACTCTGTTTTGGCTTCTCTAGATTCCAACCATGTGGGACATGATTGAGAGTTGGAAGCAGAAACAGAACACGTTTGGAATACTCTGTGGCTGGTTTCTTGCAAAGGCAAGCTTCCTTAATTGATAATATTCTTTTAATGGACAAACAAAAACTTTACATCCTGTCCTTGTGTTAGATCGCCAGTGAGCATGAGGCTATTCCTGGTTCTGAGTTTCGTGTGGCATATGAAGAGGCTCTTAAATGTGGGGCCAACGTCATACTTGGTGATCGTCCTGTAGAGGTTATTTCAGTTTCATTTAGTATTGTTATGCATCATATATTACATGGAGTCGCATTCTCTCACATTGTTCCAGTATATTTTCATTTGATTTCAGTATTATTTCCGATGCAGATCACGTTTAAAAGAACATGTGCGAAAATGCCTCTATGGCACAAGGTAAAGCTTCTATACTACGTGATGTTTCAAGATTTCTCCTTGCCTACCTCTGAACAACACGACAGAGTGGTAAGTCTTTTTTTTTTTCTGTGTCTTTCTACGTATGTAATTTACTGCGATTAATCATATCTAATATATATCTCAATCTATGATAAATTTGAATCGCTTCAGCCGCAAGAAATGGAAACTTTGGATTCGGCGACACTGTTGATCAAAGAACTAAGCAAGGAGTTTCCATCCCTCATGGAAACACTTGTGTATGAGCGAGACCGGTTAGTGTGTTCTCTTGTCATGATTCATAATCTGAAAACTCAAATAGGAGTGTTGGAATTAGGCTATTAGCAAATATAGGGATGATTAATGATTTGATTGGTGTGGCAACATAAATGAAACTCTCAGGTACATGGCAACCGCTTTGCTGGATGTTGCAAGTAAGTACAAATCGGTTGTGGCAGTTGTCGGCAGGGCGCATGTTAATGGAATCAAGGAGAATTGGAAGAAAACTGCATCGGTTCGTTGCTGTGAAACTTATAATTGACAATCTTAGTATTCGTTTTCGGTTTGTGGTTTATTTCATACTTTCATGGAATTTACAGATAGAGGATCTTATGGAGATACCAAGCGATGGGTCAGTGTTTACAGTGACGAGGATAGTATCATCAGTGGCGATCGCGGTGGCTGGAACAGCTATTGTTGCTGGCATAGTTCTTGCAAGAAGGAGATGAAGTAGACTGTGATGAGGGCAGAGTTTTTTCTCTTCAATTCTACTGAGTGAGCCCTATACAACGTAATGATACAAGCTTTATACAACAATGGTTATATTTCAAATAATAATTTCTCTTTTTCTATTGGCTTTTATTTTTCTTTTAAACACTCAAATGTATCAGCAATGGTTATATTTCACATAATATTTTTTTTTTTACTGAAATATTTCACATAATATTTTCTTTAATGCTTTTGGATCCTCTCGTATGCAGATAAACCCTATCTACAAAACGGCAATGTAGTTAAACCAACTTCATTGTCATGATTCGTACAAGACAAGACAAGAAAAACTAATATTTTTTTATTGATGAAACTCTATAACCAAATGCATACACACAGATCTGTAAAGGTCACATCACAATCATTACAATCATCATCATTATCCTTATTATTTTTCGCAAAATAAACACACAAACTCCCATACTCTTAAGTTTTGCACCACTTAACTATTTGCAACGGAACATTGCCTTCTAACCACTCCTGCTGACCCAGTCTTGACATTGATCCGACCCATTTTCTCCATTGACTTTGCAAACTCAGAGAAGAAGCTCTCAACCGAACCTTTCAAGATCTGGTTTATGTTTGAGAGCGTTGTGGGATTGGTGGTGAGAGCAGAGTCTGATTGAAAAAGACCTCTACGCTTGAGAAGGAGCTGGTAATAACTAAGATCAAACGTTTTACGGCTTCCTGGATCCATCTCCACTATGGTCGTGTTATCGTTGAGGCTAGGACATTTCCTAGACTTGAGATTGGCTGCGTATTGACTGTCTAAGGCCGGATCTTGGTCTCCACGACCCGTGAAGTTGTAGAGACGGTTTGTGAAAGACGAGCAATGAGATACACCGATAGTGTGAGCCCCTGTTATAACACAACACATTATTTTAAGAAAAAGCTTGAACCGTATGCTAAAATGTTGTATAAACAAAAACGTAGGTCAAATCTTTTGAGACAATATAGTTGCATTTGAGATTTAAAACTTTAACCAGTTTTCTAAAGAGCAGTGTAAATGAGGCCATAGTATCCATTATAGCAGCAAATCTTCCGAAACTATTTTTCAAAATTGATTAAAAAAATATCGGTATAAACGGCGCATAGGTGCCATTTAAGCACTAGTCCACTACAAGTCGCTTAACTAATATTTAAAGATTTTTGAATATTAAGGTTTAAACTTTACCAGAGAGTAAGACAAGGTCCTTAAGATCAAGTCCTTGGTTTGCAAAGAGTGTCTGAAGATTGGTGAAGTTACTGGTTGGAGGAGGAATGTTAGCTAAGGCCTCTGATGCGTTCGATATCCTCCCATCTCTTCTTCCGGTTGGTACACTCCAGCTTGGTCCTCCCTACAGCATACCATAGTTTATGACGACAAATACTAGAAATAGTAATTTACAATTATGTTTTGTGAATCTATATGTTGCTTACGGTGAAAACTACGGCGTCTCGAGATGCTAGAGCGATAATATCAGCGCAAGAGACGACTCCAGGACACTGAGCTTCAAGCACAGTTTTGATTGCCTCGATGAAGCCAAACCCTCTAACCGTTAGGTTAGGCGTTGCGTCTCTCTCCGCATTTCCTGACGTTGAGTTTATAAGCACTGATCCATCACAGCCCTACATGTACATATATTGTATATCCTTGTCACTAATTCAGTAGCCAAATAGCATGCTCTATAAAAAGATGAAAATGGTTTTTACCCGAACAAAACAATCGTGGAAATGCATCCGTAAGAGAGCAGCGGCAAGAGAAGGAGCATTAGAAATGTGGTTTGAAACAAAATCTTGAACAATCTTTTCGGCGTTTGGACAAGTGTTGGCATAGAAGTTCATCTGTAACTGAGCTTGGATTGGCCCGACCAATCCCACAAGTAAAAGAGAGAGGGACAGAGCAATAGTTCTCTGGCAATTCATCTTTATATTTGTGGTTTTTTGAGACAATGTATATTTTGGGAGGACTATGTTCAATGTGTGGTGTATTCAAACGTTGGAACTTGGAGGTTGTTATATAGAACATTTTGAATGGTTGGTAATGCGTGCCTGGGTGCATGGGTCCATCTAAGCTAACTAACATGTGCTCTTACGTGTTGTCTTTTTTTCTGTTATTTTCTGATTCATAATCAGCGTCACTCACAAAAGAAATTGTGGGGTTTGAGACCCATCAATATATAAATGTTGCGACAAAAAGGAAAAAGAGTATATAATGTTTCACCTCATTACATAAAAGTCCTCAGAAAAGATTTAAATGTTTGATTCTTGATGATGTTTGGACAATAGAACTTTTGTTTCATTTCACAAATTTGCCAGTGTACTATTTGGGTTTTTTCTTCTCAATTCTAATTTTACCAAAAACTTGATGCTATTTTCAAATTATATAACTATTTTCATAAATACCTTAAATTTGTGATCAAAAATATTAATCTAATCCTGCTAAATCATTTTAAATGTTTAATAATCATTTATAAAACATTTATAGAGGTAAATATAAAGATAAACACTAAACAATAATCATTGAACCCTAAATCTAAAATATTAAGGTATTTTGATTAAATATATTTTTAAAGTGGTATCTAACTTATGGTATTTCAAATAATTTCTCATTACTTTTTGCTTTAACTTTGACACACTATATTTATTTATTACAATATGAGGATATCTGGATAATTTATTTTCCTCATTCATGATGTTTTAAAACACTTTGGTCTTGTTGTTATTTTTATTTTTTATTTTTTTATTCGTGAATATATTTTTAGTGACTAATTATTGCAAAGTGAACTCCAAAGTATATCTACTAATAGGGATAAAGTAAGAATTAGATATGGTACAATGAGGGTGTATGTTTGGTCCATTAATGGAACTAGAGTAAGTTGTAAGTAACATATAAAATTCGAGCAAAACCTTTTTTTCTCGAGCAAAACTTCATTGATTGTATTTAGCGTTATAATGTCACAATCAACAAAAATAAAGCTAATTAATTCGCAAATTTGAATAAATATAATTTTTCTGTTATTTTCAGTTAATATCCTAGTTGAACAATAGCCCTCATATGAAACGAGTTGTTCACTTCGTGATTCCACTGATCTTTCTTTATGCCAAATTTACAGCACTCACCTAATCCCCCTAATAGTACAGCTAGGGGAACCACAACGAACAAATTACTAACAGGCAAGAGAGTATTCCACGATTACAATCGTTTTTTAATAATTTTTATAATTCCTTAAGGTGTAAATAAGATTAATTAAGGGATTTGGTAGCGACATCGATTTCAATATGCCAATTGCCAATATCATATGTTAAATGTATAAATATAAAATTATTATGAATATTCCAATTCTACCACGTACATTCTTATCTGGAACTTTTGTTCTGTCCTTTACTCTTGTTGTTTATATCTTGAGCCTATCTTTCTTGGTAACATACGATTTAGAAACATTTATTATGAGGAGAAATGAGAGCATCAAATTAATATTCCATCCGTTTTAATTTAGTTGCTATGAAATAAAATATTTGTTCAAAATAAGTATCAGTTTTATAATTTTAATTAAAATAAATAAACAAAATTATCAAAAATCATGGAGAGTGTGACAAATCAGTAAAATTACTTCATAAATAATAGTGTAGATAATGTTATTCTATTTTTTAATTAGTTAAAATATAATTAAAATTATAGATAATAATATTTTATTTTTAAATATATAAAATTAATTTTTTTTTAATCACTGTACACAAACTTAAAATAACAATCTATATATAATAACAAACTGTTTTTTTTGTAACTGCTGAAGTCATCACTTTTTTATAGGAAAAAAAATATTGTATCTAATGGTCAAGCTTGTTTTAATTATGCAATCTAGCGGACAAGATGTAGTTTCCTTTAAAAAGATGATGTCATCTTTTATTAAAGCAAACGGCGTCTTTTGTCTTTCCGAACGAACGCCTTCCTTCAAAAGACAATGGCACCTCTTGAAACAAATTATAAATGTCATCATCTTGGTTATTCTCTTCCTTCCAATTGATCTCTTATACGGACTAATTTTTCGTCGAGAAGAATCCATGTAAATTTTCATTTGAACCAGTCCAATATTTAAGTTCTATTGATTTGGTCATTTAGAATTACAGATTGCAGTCTCTGTTGGTCTAGATTTATGTTTTCGTGTGATGTCATAACGGTGTCGATGGTGTAACTCTAAAACCAACATGTGGTCACGAATTTAGGTTTCTTTAACAATTTGATCTGATAAAAAACACTTTGCCAAGTCGTGAACGTTCGAATGGTTCTTTATTATTATGATTCACTTGTAAAGGAAGATATATTTTCCTTTAAGATCGCTATTATACCTGTCTTTACGGTGTTTACTGTCCTCAATTTCAGAAAATAAATATCTCCTTGTTAACGAGAAATTTACTCTATAAAACACATTCTAAATTTCCAATTACATAAAAGGACACTTTGAACTTATAGGACACTTTCTCTTAGTGAATTTACCAATCTAACCCTTAACTAATGAGATTGTGTATTGAATTAACCAATGTTCCGTTTCAAAACAAATAATATATGAGGATATATGAGCCTCATAATATATTATCGCTTTTAAAACAAATAACTTTATTTTTCATTTAGAAATTTCTAAATCGAGTCAAGTCTCACGAACGAGACCAAACCATAATACTTTTTTCCCTTTCAATATCTTCTTGAACTACAAATCTGGGCGGCTAGACACTGATTGAAGGTTAGAGAAATTGTTTCTGAATCCCTGTCTCTCTTTCTCTATTTCTTGTTATAGAAATTTTTTTTGTTTTCTTCCCCCGCATGTTCTTTCCACCGATTCATTTCATAGGCAACCACCGACATGAAAGTTTATTTTTTGATTTCACAACCAAACCCTTGTCTCTTTTTCTCTGTTTCCACTTTCTCAATCCAGAAATTGGGTCACCTAACCTTCTCTAATCAAGAATCTTAGCTATTCTCCCATCAGTTTCTTTGTCAACTTGAATATACGCTTTGAATGGTTCACATGGTGAGATGGAGATGTCTTGTGGTCTTGTGGATGGCATTTGGTGGATGGGAGATATATGAATGGGAGTTGCTTGGATTGGATAATGGTGGGCGTGAGTTTTGTGGATGGTGACCAACATGGAAAACATCACAGAGCCCAATGTGTTTCGATGTGTAAAGAAGATGGATGGACATGAGCTTCGTGGAAAATAGATCGGTGGATAGATATGTGGACAACAGCTGTGACAATAAGATACATGGATAGACAGGAGATACATGGAAAACATGAGATAGGACAACATATTTGTAGAAGATGGATGGACATGAGATCCGTGGACAACATATATGTGGATATCATGAGAGATATTTTGCTGCTTAGCCCTTGTCCCATCAGTTTCTTTGTCAACTTGAATATACGTTTTGAAAGGTAGACATGGTGAGATGGAGACGTCTTGTGGTCTTGTGGATGGGCATTTGGTGGATAGGAGATTGATGAATGTGAGTTGCTTGGATTGGAGAATGGTGGACGAGAGTTTTGTGGATGGTGACCAACACGGAAAACATCACAGAGCCCAAATGTGTTTCGATGTGTAGAGAAGATGGATGGACATGAGTTTCATGGACAATAGATTGGTGGATAGATATGTGGACAATAGCTGTGACAATATGATATGTGGATAGACATGAGATACATGGAAAACATGAGATACGTGGATAACATATGTGAAGAAGATGGATGGACATGAGATCCGTGGACAACAGATATGTGGATAGCACATGAGATATTTTGCCGTGACCATAAGAAATCAGCATCACATCTTTATTGTTCACTCTATCATTGTCCGTACATACATTCGTAAATAGTTTTAAGTTCGTTAAAACGAAAAGAAACTATAACTTATCTTTTAAAAATTCAAAACTCGATGAGTCTTTATCAAACAATTGGTTTTGTACTGTCATTTTTTCAGCCATTAGATGTGATTTATTAGCATCTCATCTAAGGGCTTAAAATAGACTCATTAATCGATGAACCTACTTCTTCAAACAAATAAGTAATTCTTAACTAAACACACATCCATGTTTTTTCTCTACCAAAGGAAAAAGCAAGGTTATTATCGTCCACAACAGTGACGCCCGTACACAAAAAGTATGCCAAATTCAGAATGTGTCTTTACAAATAAACAAAAGACAGAATGTGTCTCTATGTGTAACTGTCTCCTATTTTATCCATAGCGTAAATAGAGTTTACTCATGGAGGGTATGTCTTTTTCAATGAATCGAATTCATTTATGGCTAGTAAATGTTGTGACTACAGTTGCATTTTGTTAAAAAACTTGGTGACACTTGTTATTTGTCAGTCCAGCAGAAAAAATAAACTTTTTGATGTTGGATTCACATGTGTGTTTGACTGCTTGATGTGTTCTTTCTTTTTGTTGGGTTTCTATTATTTGAGAAATTTACACCCACAGACACATTTCGACTTTTGAATAACACAAACAGACACATTCAATACCTCAGACACTTTTTACATGTGATTTGTCTAAACTAACCTCACCTCTTAGTATAAGGTGGTTTCACATTTTTGTCTAACTAGAAAGATCTACTAACTAGATGAAGAGAAACAAGAAAACAACGGTGGCTAACTAGATTCCTACTAACCAAAAAAAACCAATCAATTAAAATTAATAATTGAAATTTTGGGTTTTTATCTATTTTGAATTTCGAAAATTTGGTTTTCCCGACACACCTGATCTCCCTTTACTCACTTCGTTGTTTCCTATAGAGGAACCCTAGTTTCCCCCATTCTCCAATCCGCTTTCCAAACGACGACATTCTTTCCGACAGCTGTTGTTTGTTCTCTGATTAGTGATTTCCTCCTCTGTACCGTTCTTCCTCTGTTCCCCTCCTCCTCTGTTAGACATGGAAGATCTGTTTATCTCCTATGTTCGACATAGAAGATCTGTAGACCACCGACTCCAAATTTCCGACATAAAGATCCGTTTCTCTCTTCTGTTTTGGTGGTGGTGGTGGTGGTGGCTGTGGTAGTGGATGTGGATACGAAGGTGGAAGACGTGAAGAAAAGGAAGAGGCGGTGGTTGATAATGCGGTGGTGGATGTGGATATGGAAAGTTGAAGACATAAAGAAGAAGAGGCGGTTGTGGATGTTGTGGCGGTGGATGTGGATACGAAGGTGGAAGACGTGAGGAGGAAGAGGTGGTGGTGGATGATGTGGTTGTGGATGTGGATACATGGGTTGCAGATGTGAAGAAGAGGAGGTGGTGGTGAATGTTGTGTTGGTGGATGACGTGGCGGTGGATGTGGATATGGAGATGGAAGGCGTGAGGAGAAGGAGGTGGTGGTGGATGATGGATGCCGTGTTGATGGATACTATGGTGGTGGATGTGGATACAGAAGTGGAAGACGTGAGGTAGTTGCATTGGATCTAAGTCTTTGATCTTCATGAATAGTTAGTGTTGTGGTTGTGATTTTCTAGATTTTGAAAAACAAACCTTTGGGAGATGGTGATTGGTGAGAACATGTCTGTTTTAGATCTAAACTAACCAGACAAAACCGATTTAAAAAAACAATTAATTTACTTCTTTTCTTCTTTCTTCATTTCAATCTAATCTCTTTTTCTTTTTTGGAACCAGATCGTATTGTTCCGTAAGATCAATTCTACGACACACCTGATCTCCCTTTACTCACTTCGTTGTTTCCTATAGAGGAACCCTAGTTTCCCTCATTCTCCAATCCGCTTTCCAAACGACGACATTCTTTCCGACAGATGTTGTTTGTTCTCTGATTAGTGATTTCCTCCTCTGTACCGTTCTTCCTCTGTTCCCCTCCTCCTCTGTTAGACATGGAAGATCTGTTTATCTCCTCTGTTCGACATAGAAGATCTGTAGACCACCGACTCCAAATTTCCGACATGAAGATCCGTTTCTCTCTTCTGTTTTGGTGGTGGTGGATGTTGTGGTGGTGGTGGTGGTGGCTGTGGTAGTGGATGTGGATACGAAGGTGGAAGACGTGAAGAAAAGGAAGAGGCGGTGGTTGATAATGCGGTGGTGGATGTGGATATGGAAAGTTGAAGACATAAAGAAGAAGAGGCGGTTGTGGATGTTGTGGCGGTGGATGTGGATACGAAGGTGGAAGACGTGAGGAGGAAGAGGTGGTGGTGGATGATGTGGTTGTGGATGTGGATACATGGGTTGCAGATGTGAGGAAGAGGAGGTGGTGGTGAATGTTGTGTTGGTGGATGACGTGGCGGTGGATGTGGATATGGAGATGGAAGGCGTGAGGAGAAGAAGGTGGTGGTGGATGATGGATGCCGTGTTGATGGATACTATGGTGGTGGATGTGGATACAGAAGTGGAAGACGCGAGGTAGTTGCATTGGATCTAAGTCTTTGATCTTCATGAATAGTTAGTGTTGTGGTTGTGATTTTCTAGATTTTGAAAAACAAACCTTTGGGAGATGGTGATTGGTGAGAACATGTCTGTTTTAGATCTAAACTAACCAGACAAAACCGATTTAAAAAAACAATTAATTTACTTCTTTTCTTCTTTCTTCATTTCAATCTAATCTCTTTTTCTTTTTTGGAACCAGATCGTATTGTTCCGTAAGATCAATTCTACGAAGACTAAATTTATGTGTCTCTACTCAATCTAACATATATTACACAAATGGTGAGACCTTTCTAGTTGGTTTCACCGGAAATCTTTAATATTTAAGGTTCAATTTTTTTTGTTTTCTCTGAACAAATCTACTATAATGAAAAACATGAATTCAAGAGACTCATTCAAGTTTGAGTTTTCAGATTTTCTAAAGCATACAAGTTCTTGTGGATAGATCATGAATACATGTTCAATCTTCATCTTCACTGATATCTTTTTCTCATCTGACCACCTCGTATTTGACCATTGCGCACTTGACCCCCCCACTCTCATATCCACAACCACCACATTCACTCAACTGTTGTCCACATCGATCAAATCCACACATCCTCTGTCCGCAGCACTCACATTTGCACCTCACCACTGAAACTAACACATCCACACAATTGACGTCCACACTCACCACATCCACACAACTGTCATCAACATCAATTACACAACTGTCGTTCGCATCCACACAACTGCCGTCCACATCTACACAACTGCCGACACTCACTTCTTCCTCTCTCACCACATCCACATGACTGCCGTCCACATCCACACAACTCCCGACACCAACATTCACCACATCCACACAATTGCC
This sequence comes from Raphanus sativus, assembly GCF_000801105.2. Classification (NCBI taxonomy): domain Eukaryota; kingdom Viridiplantae; phylum Streptophyta; class Magnoliopsida; order Brassicales; family Brassicaceae; genus Raphanus; species Raphanus sativus. The sequence continues at coordinate 21,481,717 of NC_079515.1, read as the reverse complement.
ATCCACATCAATTACATTCAGCCTCTCAGGAGAAGGTGGTCTTCTGCGTTCTCTGCAAAGTTTTAAATAAGATGCAAAATTTGGGGTTTAGCCCGAGAAGACATACTAGACTCGAGTATTTGTTATAAGAATCGAGATCTAACCTTCCATGTGGAGTTTGTTGTGAATCAACGGAGGCAGAAAAGAACCGAGATCAAGATCGAGAAATAGAGAATGAGATTTTGATATCGAGAAACGATCGAGATTCAGAGTAAGATGAACAAAAATCAAGAAGATGTCAAAAGTGAGAAAGAGAATTAGGATTCAATTTTAGAGTTCGATTTCTGGATCTAGAAATGTCTCGAAGAGAAAGAAAGAGAAAAATTGGGATTCATTTGAACTGAGATTTTTTGGATACAGATGGAAAAAGAGAGAAAAAGAGAGAGATATTTTGGGAAGAGAAAAGGTTTTAATTACAACTGAATAAGTAACTAGTTACAAAGAAAATAAACCCATATACTTAAGAAGGCAACGAGAGAGAGAACCATACACTTAAGGCTTTGAGGGACAGTAATGGCAACAAAAGGACAGCTGTTCCCATAATGTGTCCCAAACCCACAATGTGTCTATGGATGATAAAAAAAAACAGAAAGTGCCTGTTTCCGTAAGTCTCTCCCTGTTAACGCATCTAATCCAGATTTTAGAGCTTATAACTCTGTATAATCGTGGTTCAAAACACTCATTCATGCCGCTCTATCTCCACATCTAAAAGGTTAAATGTACCTTTCTAAACTGTATACCCATCCATATTAAGAGAGAGACTCCGGATCTGTTCTCAGTGGGATAGGTTCTTCGTTCCTCGCTGGAGGCATGAGGAGTGCCGCCGTGTTTGGGAGCGGCTTGAAACTGGAGCTGCAAGAGTTGGCCGGAAAACTCTGTCTGATGTGAAAAGTTACTCCGTTTCTAAAGTTCGGATCTTCTGTATCACTGCATTTCGTTAGTATGAGGAAGATGGATGTTTTCTCCATCTATGGGCACATCATGTTAACTATAGTCTTGGTATGGAGGATTCATTTTAATGCTAAAAAGGCTTTCTCAGCAACTTGCATCAGTAAAGGAATATGGAATACCATTTTGTTTTACCAGAAGAACTATGTTGGCAATCTTCGCTTTTGTAGTCTTGTTGCTTTCTTTTCTATCTGTCGCTCAGCATCTGATCATTGAATTTGTAGAATTGTTTGGATGAATCTGTTACTATCATGCATCATTCTTATACCACATGACTCCATTTTTTTATATTTACTTATGAGTCATTTTGGAAGTGTCTGCATTAATGTCAAGTCGAACATTTTGTTGCTTATATGTATAGAAACACTAGAATGAAAATACCGCCGTGGTATGATATATGTATTAATGTTTCTTGCTATTTCCAGGTTTCTCATCTCAAGTCATTACTCAAGGAAATGAGATAGGTTTTGCCTCCGAAGTCCCAGCCACCGTCGAGGCTGTCAAAACACCTAACTCGAAGATTGTCTACGACTATCATAACCAAGAGCGTTACCCGCCTGGTTACCCTAGCAAGCTTGCATTCGCGTATTTCGTCCTCTCCGGTGGGAGGTTTGTCTACGCCTCTGTTCTCCGCCTTCTTGTTCTGAAGCTCATTGACAGCATGTCCGCAACTAAAGATGTCCTTGCCCTCGAATCCCTCGAGGTCGACCTCGGGAGCATCGAACCGGGAACCATTGTTACTGTGAAGTGGCGTGGTAAGCCCGTGTTCATCAGGAGGAGAACAGGGGACGATATCAAGCTTTCCAATAGCGTGGATCTCTGAGAGACCCTCAAGAAGATGCGGTCAGGGTTAAAAATCCGGAATGGTTTGTTATGAACAGCCTTCGTTTAGGTTAGAAGAAGAAAAGAGAAGAAAACGTATTGAGGCAAATACCCGTTTAGGGTTTCTTATTAATGATGTGATAATAATTTACAAACCCTTAGACCCATATTTATACAGCCTCAAAAAAACCCGATTTCCTTTTCCCAATAGAAATAGTAACTTTCCTAAACCGAAAAGGCATACCGTACGCGGGGGCCGCAGGCCCCCGCACCCCCCAGGTGTCAACTTTGACTACGTCCGACCCACGAGTGCTGGGCATTTTACTGATACAACAGAGATTTGAGACACACAGATGCAACATGGTTAGTCGTGGTTGGAGTCTGCACTCACCTGGGGTGCATCCCTTTGCCTAATGCTGGTGACTACGGTGGTTGGTTTTGTCCGTGTCACGGTTCGCATTACATCTCTGGAAGGATTAGGAAAGGTCCTGCACCGTATAACCTGGAAGTACCAACCTACGGTTTCTTGAAAGATAACAAGTTACTCATTGGTTGATGATGAATAAAAGCACGACAACAGACTGTCTGTGTCTGAAAGATCCTCATATGTTTTAAAAAAAAATATTTTGACGCTAAAATATTAGCCGGGGGTTCCTCACACTTTTGGTCTCAGCAAGTAAAAGATTGTCTTGGTTTTGCTCAATAATACTCTACAAAACTGTTGTAATTTGTATCACTTAGCAACTCATCTGGTGATTAACAGTATAACACTGTTCATAAGTCTGTTTATTTTTGAAATCATTTTCTTTGGATTTGAATAGTATTAGCAGTTTCTACTTTGACTTTTAGCCTATTACATTAAAATTTTAATTATAATAAAAATTATACGAAGTGCTGTTGTAGCAAATTTTCACATCCGGTAACTATACTAATTTTAATCAGATTTTTTTGTGTTTAATAATTTTCATAATCATTAATAAATCGTTTTTACAATTTAAAATGAAGTCTTAAACAAGTATTAATTATATAGATATATATATATAATTTCATATTAAACAAAAAATATTTTGGAATGAAAAAGAATAACTAAACCAAAACATCTATATATAATAAGACTTTTTCTTGGGTTCACCAACCAATAGAAAGTTGTCATTTTAAATCTAGTATTTTTTAATTAAGGAAACAAAATAATTTGCCAAATTATGTTATGTTTTTAAAATAAATAAAAAGATTAAATAAATAAAAATAAAAATAGTTCTAAAAAATATTATTTTTAAAAAATATTTATTTATAAGATTTAGAGTTTAGTGTTTAAGATTTATAGTTTAGAATTTATCCAAATGTTTATTGTTTTTCCAAGTGTTAGAGTTTACCCAAGGGTTTAGGGTTTACCCAAGGGTTTAGGGTTTAGGATTAGAATTTAGGGTTTAGTGTTTTGTTGACAACATGTTTAGTGTTTTCCAAGGGTTTAGGGTTTACCCAAGGGTTTAGGGTTTAGGATTAGAGTTTAGGGTTTAGTATTAGAGTTTAGGGTTTAGTTGACAACATTATTTTTTTTAATTCGTTTTTATATACTATTTTATTTATTTTTAAATTTTATTTTGAAAAGATAATATAATTTGACAAGTTATTTGTTTCCTTAATTAAAAGATATTAAATCTAAAATGACAATTTTCTATTGGTTGGTGAACCTTTAGGTTCACCTTAGAGAGTGAACCCAAAAATAACTCATATAATAATAAACCAGTTTTGGTCCTCCTGTGACATAATTTTTTATGTAGGAATTTTTTTTAATCTAATAGTCATAATTCTCTTTATTTTATGATCAGATGGATATAAACAATTTTTGCTATGTACGATGATGTCATCAAAGTTTTTGGCAACTTTTCTTTTTAGAGTCATCTATTTTAAACAACACATCATTTAAATAAACATAATCATACAATTTCATCATTAAAAACTTATTGTAAACAACATATCTTTTACATAGACACAATCATATATTTTTATCATTAAAAACTTTCTGTTTTGAGTAGTTATTTATTTGAAATGACACATCTCTTGAATAGTAAGAGACATACATTTTTTCATAATTTGTGTATTTTGTTAAAAATAATTTGAAAAGTTAGAATCTGACAGTTAGAATTATTTTTTTCTCATCTAATGGTCCTGAAAATTTCCTTACTAATAATAGCAATCATATTTAATGTTGAAAGCCTCTGTCGTTTAATAAAAAACCAAAAATATATTTATTTTAAGAATTATAATTTTTATTTTTTAAAAATTGTGTTTTTCATAAAAATTACTTAAATCTATTATTTAATTTTAGTGATAAACCATTATAAATTTTGGTGTTAACTATTGCATTCTTTAGCCAACCATTGCAACAATTAACTATCAACTATTATAATCTTTAATATTTAGTTGAAAATTTGCATCTCTTAAATATTTTTAACATGAAAAATTGTTAGTTGTTGTTAGTTGTTATTGATTTTAGTGAAGGGGTGCATGTGTTAAGGTTTGTGTCTTTTAGTTAAGTAGTTTTGTTTAAGAATTCTAAAGAGAAAATACACAATTCTTCATATGTAATAAGAAAACTCTTCATTGTAGAGATGCATTGAAAGGATACAAATACAATAAAGAGATGCATTTGTTCACTTGTATTGTTTCGTTTTTATTTAAACCCTTGTTATTGTGATGAAAAATAATAAGCTCAATTTTTTTCTCTTAATAAAATGTGAAGTTTTTTGTTCCTTGAGTTTTTAGTCATCACAATTACATAGATTGTGATATATAATTATTTTCTATTTTCTAAGAAATTCATGTTTTATTCTCTATTTTATTTTAGAAACTTTAGTTTCATTTACAAAATTATATTTATTAGTTTCTAGGACGAAAAGTTATGTATTTTTGTTTTCACTTTGCCCATATAATTTTATTAATACTTTATCTACATATTTGCAATTATGAAAGGTTATGTCTTTTTAAATAGTTCAAAAAGTAAATAAAATATCTTAAAATTATATTATAAAAATTTAAGAGTCATGTCTATTCATTTTGTTTTAAATGCATCTTCTCTAATGAATTCAATGAGAGAAGGACCCGAATAAGTAAAACAGCCACAAAGAAAAAGGAAAAAATAGAAGACAATTATTTAACTTATTATTGTTATTCTATCAAATAACAACTAAACTTCTAAATACATTACTAATATTTGTTATTTATTTACATATTGTATCTTTACACACATTTGTTGTGTACATATATTAATTCAATTATTTACTCCATTAAAATTTATTTATTTAACATATATTTAAGAAAGAATGAACATTAAAATACAATAAAAATCCGCCCTTCACGCGCGTTTACGCGCATGGTTGTTTCCTAGTTAAAATAAAACCAATTGAATAGTACTTCACACGACTTCTCTACCGAATTAATAATCAACTAGATACTGACCCGCCTTTAAAAAGGCGGGAATATTTTTTGCTTTACATTTTTTTAGAAATTTAATCTTAATATTTATATTTTTAATTATATTTATGTTTTTATTTGTATAACATTTCCCTTAAATGATTAATAAGATGTTTTAATAATTTTATTAAAATAATTAAACCACACTTATATCAATACATAATATATAATATATTAGTAGATGATATATTGGATTGTTTAGTTTCATTTTCAAAAGCATCTTCCAACCATCCAATAATAAAAGTATATGAGAGAAGGTGGGTTCCGAGATTTTGGTATTATTAAATAATATGTATATCAGCAATAGTATTACGTTTGTTCGGTTAAGTTAAATCCCACCCCAAAATCTATCCATTAACTTTAAATTTTAAGTTTGGATTAGTTAACCTTAAGATATAAATATATATTAATTCATTAATAAATTCTATTTTTTTTATTTTCTTTCTTGAGTATTATTTTTGTGAAAATAAATTAAAAAGCTATCCTATAGAATTTCACCATAAATTATGATAAATACTTTAAAATTTAGATATAGTACTAATTAATTTAGAGCGTATAATTTAAAAATAAAATTTAGGCGTATATAAATAGAACTATTAATTTTTAAAACTATTTCATTGAAAGCTTAAGTTGTAACAATTGTTGCATATAGTGTAAACATATTTAAATATACACCGCTTTACACATTGTAATATTAATTCACAATACTATTATTTTTATGATGGTTTAAAACCTATCAACCAACATTTTGTTTTAAATGCATCTTCTCTAATGAATTCAATGAGAGAAGGACCCGAATAAGTAAAACAGCCACAAAGAAAAAGGAAAAAATAGAAGACAATTATTTAACTTATTATTGTTATTCTATCAAATAACAACTAAACTTCTAAATACATTACTAATATTTGTTATTTATTTACATATTGTATCTTTACACACATTTGTTGTGTACATATATTAATTCAATTATTTACTCCATTAAAATTTATTTATTTAACATATATTTAAGAAAGAATGAACATTAAAATACAATAAAAATCCGCCCTTCACGCGCGTTTACGCGCATGGTTGTTTCCTAGTTAAAATAAAACCAATTGAATAGTACTTCACACGACTTCTCTACCGAATTAATAATCAACTAGATACTGACCCGCCTTTAAAAAGGCGGGAATATTTTTTGCTTTACATTTTTTTAGAAATTTAATCTTAATATTTATATTTTTAATTATATTTATGTTTTTATTTGTATAACATTTCCCTTAAATGATTAATAAGATGTTTTAATAATTTTATTAAAATAATTAAACCACACTTATATCAATACATAATATATAATATATTAGTAGATGATATATTGGATTGTTTAGTTTCATTTTCAAAAGCATCTTCCAACCATCCAATAATAAAAGTATATGAGAGAAGGTGGGTTCCGAGATTTTTGGTATTATTAAATAATATGTATATCAGCAATAGTATTACGTTTGTTCGGTTAAGTTAAATCCCACCCCAAAATCTATCCATTAACTTTAAATTTTAAGTTTGGATTAGTTAACCTTAAAGATATAAATATATATTAATTCATTAATAAATTCTATTTTTTTTATTTTCTTTCTTGAGTATTATTTTTGTGAAAATAAATTAAAAAGCTATCCTATAGAATTTCACCATAAATTATGATAAATACTTTAAAATTTAGATATAGTACTAATTAATTTAGAGCGTATAATTTAAAAATAAAATTTAGGCGTATATAAATAGAACTATTAATTTTTAAAACTATTTCATTGAAAGCTTAAGTTGTAACAATTGTTGCATATAGTGTAAACATATTTAAATATACACCGCTTTACACATTGTAATATTAATTCACAATACTATTATTTTTATGATGGTTTAAAACCTATCAACCAACATTTTGTTTTAAATGCATCTTCTCTAATGAATTCAATGAGAGAAGGACCCGAATAAGTAAAACAGCCACAAAGAAAAAGGAAAAAATAGAAGACAATTATTTAACTTATTATTGTTATTCTATCAAATAACAACTAAACTTCTAAATACATTACTAATATTTGTTATTTATTTACATATTGTATCTTTACACACATTTGTTGTGTACATATATTAATTCAATTATTTACTCCATTAAAATTTATTTATTTAACATATATTTAAGAAAGAATGAACATTAAAATACAATAAAAATCCGCCCTTCACGCGCGTTTACGCGCATGGTTGTTTCCTAGTTAAAATAAAACCAATTGAATAGTACTTCACACGACTTCTCTACCGAATTAATAATCAACTAGATACTGACCCGCCTTTAAAAAGGCGGGAATATTTTTTGCTTTACATTTTTTTAGAAATTTAATCTTAATATTTATATTTTTAATTATATTTATGTTTTTATTTGTATAACATTTCCCTTAAATGATTAATAAGATGTTTTAATAATTTTATTAAAATAATTAAACCACACTTATATCAATACATAATATATAATATATTAGTAGATGATATATTGGATTGTTTAGTTTCATTTTCAAAAGCATCTTCCAACCATCCAATAATAAAAGTATATGAGAGAAGGTGGGTTCCGAGATTTTTGGTATTATTAAATAATATGTATATCAGCAATAGTATTACGTTTGTTCGGTTAAGTTAAATCCCACCCCAAAATCTATCCATTAACTTTAAATTTTAAGTTTGGATTAGTTAACCTTAAAGATATAAATATATATTAATTCATTAATAAATTCTATTTTTTTTATTTTCTTTCTTGAGTATTATTTTTGTGAAAATAAATTAAAAAGCTATCCTATAGAATTTCACCATAAATTATGATAAATACTTTAAAATTTAGATATAGTACTAATTAATTTAGAGCGTATAATTTAAAAATAAAATTTAGGCGTATATAAATAGAACTATTAATTTTTAAAACTATTTCATTGAAAGCTTAAGTTGTAACAATTGTTGCATATAGTGTAAACATATTTAAATATACACCGCTTTACACATTGTAATATTAATTCACAATACTATTATTTTTATGATGGTTTAAAACCTATCAACCAACATTTTGTTTTAAATGCATCTTCTCTAATGAATTCAATGAGAGAAGGACCCGAATAAGTAAAACAGCCACAAAGAAAAAGGAAAAAATAGAAGACAATTATTTAACTTATTATTGTTATTCTATCAAATAACAACTAAACTTCTAAATACATTACTAATATTTGTTATTTATTTACATATTGTATCTTTACACACATTTGTTGTGTACATATATTAATTCAATTATTTACTCCATTAAAATTTATTTATTTAACATATATTTAAGAAAGAATGAACATTAAAATACAATAAAAATCCGCCCTTCACGCGCGTTTACGCGCATGGTTGTTTCCTAGTTAAAATAAAACCAATTGAATAGTACTTCACACGACTTCTCTACCGAATTAATAATCAACTAGATACTGACCCGCCTTTAAAAAGGCGGGAATATTTTTTGCTTTACATTTTTTTAGAAATTTAATCTTAATATTTATATTTTTAATTATATTTATGTTTTTATTTGTATAACATTTCCCTTAAATGATTAATAAGATGTTTTAATAATTTTATTAAAATAATTAAACCACACTTATATCAATACATAATATATAATATATTAGTAGATGATATATTAATTGTTTAGTTTCATTTTCAAAAGCATCTTCCAACCATCCAATAATAAAAGTATATGAGAGAAGGTGGGTTCCGAGATTTTTGGTATTATTAAATAATATGTATATCAGCAATAGTATTACGTTTGTTCGGTTAAGTTAAATCCCACCCCAAAATCTATCCATTAACTTTAAATTTTAAGTTTGGATTAGTTAACCTTAAAGATATAAATATATATTAATTCATTAATAAATTCTATTTTTTTTATTTTCTTTCTTGAGTATTATTTTTGTGAAAATAAATTAAAAAGCTATCCTATAGAATTTCACCATAAATTATGATAAATACTTTAAAATTTAGATATAGTACTAATTAATTTAGAGCGTATAATTTAAAAATAAAATTTAGGCGTATATAAATAGAACTATTAATTTTTAAAACTATTTCATTGAAAGCTTAAGTTGTAACAATTGTTGCATATAGTGTAAACATATTTAAATATACACCGCTTTACACATTGTAATATTAATTCACAATACTATTATTTTTATGATGGTTTAAAACCTATCAACCAACTATTATCAAAAGAAAAAACCTGTCAAGCAACTCTTTCTTAAGAAAATAAATAATAACTAACGGTTATAAAGTTCGTAGAGGAAGAATACATTAAACATACACTACGTATCAAACAGTTATTAAAGTAGATAGTTACGGTTTTAATTTTGTGGTTAGATGCATTGTTGAAATTTTAAATGGACACACCTAATATCAATGGAGCATATTTCAACTTTAATAATAGAGTTTTTTGCAAAATTGACTCAAAACTCAAAGTCAAATACAAAACTAACATATGCTTTTTTTTTGAATTTTTCTTTTGTCCTCTTCACCCCACAGGTTCACATTATTCACGAAAATGCCATTAATTTTTTTTTTCTTTTTTTTTCGAAAGTGACATTTTTACTCTCTCAACCTCATCATCTTCAAGTATTTACAAGATTACCATTGCCATCAATACCCTAACCACCATGAACAACCAATTTGAAACTCTTAATGCATCTCAAATCAATTTACACCCTTTTTCCCAATTGTTATGAACTAAAAACAACATTTCTTTCACTTTGTCTCCATATTCATCCAAAAAACTCAAGTTTTTTATTATAAATTTTTTTATGGTTGATAGAACCATTCAAGCTTATGATTCTTGGTGGGTTACTTTCGTTTGAGGTTCTATGTGGTTGGAAAAGACTTATGTGTGTTAAAGAAGTCATCTCATTAATTTAAGGTATGAAATTGATTTTTTTTCCAGATCTGTTCGCCTAGAAGACTTAAGACTTACAGGTAAGTCTTCTGGCTGTAGAAGACTTACTTGTAAGTCTTCTGGCTGTAAGTCTTCTAGCTGTAGAAGACTTAAGGGTAACTCTTCTGGTCAAACTGGATGACTTACTTGTAAGTAGTCCAGTTTTGTTTGTTAAAAAAAAAACTCCAGACGACTTACCAGTAAGTCGTCTGGGATAAACGGGTTAGTTTTGTAATTTACCGAATTGTGTCAGATATTTGACTTTTTCTGGACGACTTACTTGTAATTCGTCTCTGGGAAAACAGAAAAATCAATATTTTATTATTTCTAGACGACTTACAAGTAAGTCTTCTCAGGTTAGTTTTGCAATTGGAAAATAAAACTTAAATATTAATTTTTTCCTATACGACTTACTTGTAAGTCGTCCAGTCAGACGACTTACTTGAAAGTCGTCCAGTGAGACGACTTACTTGAAAGTCGTCCAGTGAGACGACTTAAGTTAAGTCGTCCAGAATTTTTTTTCTGAGATTCTGGTCAAACCTTATTTATCTCAGACGACTTTTAAGTAAGTTGTCTAGGAAAAATTAAATATTTAAGTTTTATTTTCCAATTGAAAAACTAACCTGAGAAGACTTATTTGTAAGTCGTCTAGAAATAATAAAATATTGATTTTTTTGTTTTCCAAGAGATGACTTACAAGTAAGTCGTCCAGAAAAAGTCAAATATCTGACACAATTCGGTCAAATGCAAAAATAACCTATTTGTCCTGGACGACTGATAAGTCTTATACACAAAAGATTTACCAGACGACTTACTGGTAAGTCTTCTACAAAAAAACATTTTCAACACAAACTTGTAAAAAATGTGTTATGCTTTGACTAGTTACTATTATTTTTTTCCATCTCTTAAGTATTTTTGTTATAGAAACCAATGATGATTATTGTTATGAGTTGGAACAATGGGTAAAATGCTTCTTAAAATGTTGTATCAGTATGAGGCTACCAACATTCTTATTTATTACATATATTACATCTTGGAAACATTATTAATGATTTTACAAAAATGTCACAACTAAGGGAGTACACATGTAAATCACAAAACATACCACAAACAAACTATTATATATCATTTCTCTACAAAGACAAACTTAGACTCCACTTAATATGGAAGAAAACTTCTTCAGAAGTCTTCTAGGAGGTCCAGACGACTTCCAAGACGTCCAGAAGACTTCCAGGACGTCCAGACTACTTCCATGAGGTCTAGACGACTTCTAGGAAGTCCAGACGACTTCCATGAGGTCCAGACGACTTACAGGAGGTCCAGACGACTTCCAGAAGGTCAAGAAGACTTCCAGGAGGTCCATAAGACTTCCAGGAGGTCCAGACAACTTCCAGGAGGTCCAGAAGACTTCTAGGAGGTCCAGACGACTTCCAGGAGATCTAGAAGACTTCCAGAAGGTCCAGACGACTTCCAGGAGGTCCAGAAGACTTCCAGGAGATCCAGAGGACTTCCTGGAAGTCGTCTGGACTTCCTGGAAGTCGTCCGGACTTCCTGAAAGTCGTCCGGACTTCCTGTAAGTCGTCCGGACTTCCTGGAAGTCGTCTGGACTTTCTGGAAGTCTTCTGGACCTCCTGGAAGTCGTCTGGACCTCCTTTAAGTCGCCTGGACCTCCTGGAAGTCGTCTGGACCTCATGGAAATCGTCTGGACCTCCTGGAAGTCGTCTGGACCTCCTGGAAGTCGTCCCAGAAGTCTTCCATATCTGAAAAACCTGCATATCCAGATCTGAAAAATCTGCACATCCAAAAACGTTCAAATGGCTTAAAAACATAGAAAATGAGTGGAAGATTAGATAAACATACTTATATAGAACACACAATGTACATATCCAAGTGGAAGTTGAGAACCATCTGATTAAAAACCTGCAAAAAAGATAGATTATTCAGAAAGACATGAGACAAAACTGAAAAATTCATATAAAGTTTGGTGTTTTCAAGTCTAAGAGATTAGAGTGGCTTTGGAGAGTATTAGTTTGAGGAAAAAGGTAAGAACTTTATGCAACAAGAAGTTACAAAATGAAGAAAAATGAGACATAAAAATACATTTCTAAAATTAATAGATCTACCTTTAAATGAGTGGAAGATGAGAATCATGTGATGAAAAACCTGCAAAAACAAGATAAATTAGTGAGAAAGACATGAGACAAAAACAATCAATTGATATAAGCTTGGTGTTTATAAGTTCAAAGAGATTAGAGAGAGGTTTGAGAGTTTTAGAATGATGAACATTACATTTTTGTTGCAGCCATTTGAGAGGAGGAGAGAGAATGTGTAAATTTTTCTTTATATAGGGAGACAAAAAATCCAATTAGGTTAAATATTTTAGATTCAGAAGACTTTCAAGTAAGTCTTCTGAATAGAAGACTTCCTAGACGACTTACTTGTAAGTCGTCCAGAAGACTTCAATATTTTTAGCGGGAAACTCAAATATTTTTAGCGGGAAACTAAATATTTTTAGCGGGAAACTAAATACTTTCACTCATCTATGTTGAAAACAATCACTTTTATTGTATCTTAATTTATATCACTTATAACATATGTTAATTACATGATTTCAATTTTTCATTTATCAAAATATTTTTTTTATAAATTTTATAAATTATTTTTATGATCAACTATACCAGAAGACTTACTTGTAAGTCGTCCAGTCGTCTAGAAGACTTACTTGTAAGTCGTCTAGAAGACTTACTTGTAAGTCGTCTAGAAGACTTACTTGTAAGTCGTCGAGACCCTAAATTTAACCCCTAAACTAAATTGACTAAAATTAACTAACTAAATAAGTTATAAAATCAAATTAAACTTGCTTAGTGTTTACTATACACATAAATAAACACATTTGGGTAAATTTCATATTTTTCAAAAATATTTTTATGCTTTCCAAAATCTAACCCTAAGAACACATACAATACTACAACATATGTTAGCAAAACCTAAACCAAAGAATATCATGACTCACTATTTTCACTCATCTATGTTGAAAACAATTCACTTTTGTTATATTTTAATTTATAACACTTTTAACATATCTTAATTACATGATTTCGATTTTTCACTTATCAAAATATTTTTTAAAAAATTTATAAATTATTTTTAAGATTAACTATACTGGACGACTTTCAAATAAGTCGTCTGGACGACTTACTTGAAAGTCGTCTGGCCAGAAGACTTGCTGAGGTTAAAAACGTAAAAAAACTGTTTTTTTTTTTGGTCATAAGGGGTTAGTTGTAATTTCAATAGTCTTTTAAGTTACTTCTGCATTTAATTCAAGTTTGGATATACTTTTGCATTTGAAATCAAGTTGTGAGTTATATTTGGCAATTTTCCCTTAATATAATCACGTATGTAATTTACTGTGATTAGTCATATCTAATATATCTCAATCTATGATAAATTTGAATCGCTTCAGCCGCAAGAAATGGAAACTTTGGATTCGATAACACTGTTGATCGAAGAACTGAGCAAGGAGTTTCCATCCCTCATGGAAACACTTGTGTATGAGCGAGACAGGTTAGTGTTTTCTTATCATGAATCATAATCTGAAAACTGAAATAGGAGTATTGGTATTAGGCTATTAGCAAATGTAGAGATGATTAATGATTTGATTGGTGTGGCAACATAAATGAAACTCTCAGGTACATGGCATTCTCTTTGCTGAGAGTTGCAAGTGAGTACAACACGGTTGTGGCAGTTGTCGGCAGTGGGCATGTTAATGGAATCAAGAATAATTGGAAGCAACCTGTATCGGTTCGTTGCTGTGAAATTTTGACAGTCTTATTATTCGTTTCCGGGTTGTGGTTTATTTCATACTTTCATGGAATTTACAGATAGAGGATCTTATGGGGATACCGAGCGACGACTCAGTGTTTACAGTGAAGAGGATATTATCATCAGTGGCAATTGCAGTAGCAGGGACAGCTATTGTTACAGGCATAGTTCTTGCAAGAAGAAGATGAAGTAGACTGTGTGATGAGGGCAGAGTTTTTTTCTCTTCAATTCAACTGAGCGAGCCCTACATCGTAATGATACAAACTTTATACAACAATGGTTATATTTCAAATAATAATTTCTCTTTTTCTATTGGCTTTTTTTTTTCTTTTAAACACTCGAATGTATCAGAATGGTTATATTTCACATAATATTTTCTTTAATGCTTTTGGATGGTCACATCACAATCATTACAATCATCATATCACTATCCTTATTATTTTCGCAAAATAAAGACACAAACTCCCATATACTTAAGTTTTGCACCACTTAACTATTTGCAACTGAGCATTGCCTTCTAATCACTCCTGCTGACCCAGTCTTGACATTGATCCGACCCATTTTCTCCATCGACTTTGCAAACTCAGAGAAGAAGCTCTCCACCGAACCTTTCAAGATCTGGTTTATGTTTGAGAGCGTTGTTGGGTTGGTGGTGAGAGCAGAGTCTGATTGAAACAGACCTCTACGCTTGAGAACCATCTGGTAGTAATTAAGATCAAACGTTTTACGACTCCCTGGATTCATCTCCACGATGGTCGTGTTATCATTGAGGCTAGGACATTTCCTGGACTTTAGATTGGCTGCGTATTGGCTGTCTAAGGCCGGATCTTGGTCTCCACGACCCGTGAAGTTGTAGAGACGGTTTGCGAAAGAGAAGCAGTGAGATACTCCGATAGTGTGTGCCCCTGTTATAACAGACCACATTTTTTAAAGAAAAGCTTGAATCGCAAGCTACTATGTTTTATAAACAAAAACGTAGGTCAAATGTTTTGAGACAATAAAATTGCATTTGAGACTTACAACTTTTACCAGTTTTCTAAAAAGCAGGGTAAATGGGGCCATAGTATCCATTATAGCAGAAAATATTCCGAAACTATTTTTCAAAATTGATTAAGAAAATATCAGTATAAACGGCGCAATTCCATTTAACCACTAGTCCCCTACAAGTACAGCTGTGCTTGTAGTGTGACCGAAAAGGTATTTGTCTTAGGTCTCCTAAAGATTATGAATTTTTAAGGTCTTCTATGATACTAAATCACTTATGGTATAGTGGTTTTAGTGTCTTTGTAGATGTGCTTTCACATGAGTTCAATCCTCTCTTTCACTCATATTTTCTTGATTATTTTTCTTATCTTAACAAATATTCTAATAATTTAAATTTTTATTTTTAAGAGTAACTATATTTGTTTCTTATACCATAAAAATTTAGTTGTTTGTAAGACAAAAAGAAAACATTTATGTAAGAAATCTTTTAAATATTTTAACTTCTTTCTTTAGTTCTTTTACAAACTATGTATAATTTTAAATATTTTTATAACTACTATTTAGAATTTGTAAAAAAAAAACAAATTTGCCTTAGGCGTCAAAGTTCCTTGGCACGGCACTGACTACAAGTCGCTTAACTACTGTTTAACGATCTTTGAGTATTAAGGTTTAAACTTTACCAAAGAGGGAAAAAAAATTACCAGAGAGTAAGACAAGGTCCCTAAGATCAAGTCCTTGGTTTGCAAAGAGTGTCTGAAGATTGGTGAAGTTACTGGTTGGAGGAGGAATGTTAGCTAATGCCTCTGATACGTTCGATATCCTCCCATCTCTTCTTCCGGTCGGTACACTCCAGCTTGGTCCTCCCTACAGCATACCATAGTTTATGACGACAAATACTAGAAATAGTAATTTACAATTATGTTTTGTGAATATAAATGTTGCTTACGGTGAAAACTACGGCGTCTCTAGATGCTAGAGCGATAATATCAGCGCAAGAGACGACTCCTGGACACTGAGCTTCAAGCAGAGTTTTGATTGCCTCGATGAAGCCAAACCCTCTAATCGTTAGGTTAGGCGTTGCGTCTCTCTCCGCATTTCCTGACGTTGAGTTTATAAGCACTGATCCATCACAGCCCTACATGTAGATATATCGTATATCCTTGTTATTAATTCAGTAGCCAAAATAGCATGTTCTATTAAAAAGATGAAAAATGGTTTACCCTAACAAAACAATCGTGGAAATGCATCCGTAAGAGAGTAGCGGCAAGGGAAGGAGCATTAGAAATGTGGTTTGAAACAAAATCTTGAACAATCTTTTCGGCGTTTGGACAAGTGTTGGCGTAGAAGTTCATCTGTAACTGAGCTTGGATTGGCCCGACCAATCCCACAAGTAAAAGAGAGAGGGACAGAGCAATAGTTCTCAGGCAATTCATCTTTATATTTGTGGTTTTCTGAGACAATGTATATTTTGGGAGGACTATGTTCAATGTGTGGTGTATTCAGACGTTGGAACTTGGAGGTTGTTTATATAGAACATTTTGACTGGTTGGTAATGTGTGCCTGGGTGCATGGGGTCCATCTAAGCTACCTATGTGCTCTTACGTGTTACTCCCTCTCTTTTTGAATAAGTGTCGTTTGACACTTTTGCATTTGAATTAAGAAATCAATTAATTTTGCATATTTTCCATATAAAAATACAATTACTCATACACCTACTTCTATTTCAACCAATAGAAAAATAAATTGCAGAATAAAATCAATAAATTCTACATCGAAAAACTAAAACGACATCTATTTTGTAACGAAAATTTTCCTCTACAATAACACTTAATATGAAACGGAGGGAATATATTTTTATTTATTTATTTATTTATTTATTATTTTCTGATTCGTCTTTTGTTAAAGATTATTTTTTTAAAATAAATAAAAAATTATTTTCTGGTATAATCAGCGTCACTCACAAAAAATGTTGAGACAAAAAGGAAAAAGAGTATATCATGTTTCACCTCAATGCATCAAAGTCCTCAAAAAAGATTTAAATGTTTGATTCTTGATGATGTTTGGACAATAGAACTAATTTTGTTTCATCTCACAAATTTGCCAGTGTACTATTTGGGTTTTTTTTCTTCTCAAAATATTTTTAGGGGAATTCTAATTTTACCAAAAACTTGATGCTATTTTCAAATTTACATAACTATTTTCATAAATACCTTAAATTTGTGATCAAAAATATCAATATAATCCTGCTAAATCATTTTAAATGTTTAATAATCATTTATAAAACATTTATAGAGGTTTATAAACTAAGCTTAATCCTGTAATTAAATATACAGATAAACACTAAACAATAATCATTGAACCCTAAATCCAAAATATTTGGGTATTTTGATTAAATATATTTTTAAGTGGTATCTAACTTATGGTATTTCAAATAATTTCTCATTACTTTTTACTTTAACGTTGATACACTATATTTATTTATTACAATATGAGGATATCTGGATAATTTATTTTCCACATTCATGATGTTTTATAACACTTTGGCCTTGTTGTTATTTTTATTTTTTATTTTTCTTATTCGTGAATATATTTTTAGTGACTAATATTGCAAAGTGAATTCCAAAGTATATCTACTAATAGGGATAAAGTAAGAATTAGATATGGTACAATGAGGGTGAATGTTTGGTCCATTAATGGAACTAGAGTAAGTTGTAAGTAACATATAAAATTAGAGCAAAACTTCATTGATTGTATTTAGCGTTATAATGTCATAATCAACAAAAATAAAGCTAATTAATTCGCAAAGTTTAATAAATATAATTGTTTGTTTTGTTATTTTCAGTTAATATCTTAGTTGAACAATAGCCCTCATATGAAACGAGTTGTTCACTTCGTGATTCCACTGATTTTTCTTTATGCCAAATTTACAGCACTCACCTAATCCCCCTAATAGTACAGCTAGGAGAACCGCAACGAACAAATTACTAACAGGCAAGAGATTATTCCACGACTAGATGATGATCCGTGCCCTACGCGGAGTAAATTTTTTTAAAATATGTTATAATTTATATATTATACACAATACATATTTTATTATCAGTAATTTTTTTACATTCGATTAAGGATGGACATTTAGGTACCATTTGGTTCAGTTAGGTTATTTTTGGTTTGAGTCTTTACGGGTATGATTTGAATTTTTACATGTTCGGATAACTCATTTATTTTAAAAAGATAAAGTTCATATATACTTTAAATTTCTTAAAAATCTAAAAATAAAATAATATATCATATAAATTTTAATAATGTATGTCAATATATTTAAACTTAACATAAAAGTTGGTTTAGCTTAAATATTAGGATAGAAAATCATTAGATATTTTAAGTATTTTTAGTATTTTGAGTATCATTAAGCTATTTTAAATATGTACTTATAACTATTTTATGTATTTCTAAGTATTTTGGACAATTTAAAATTATTTTATGTATTTGTATTCTCTTTTAGATATGAAATTTAAAAATAATTAATATATTTAAGTTTATAAATCTGGTTCGAATATACTCGGATACCCGAAATGTTTCGGTTTGGATCGGGTTCGGTTCCAGTTCTCTAGATATCAAAATTTTGAACCCGTTCGGATATCTAACAAATTTGGTTAAAGTTTTGTACTACTTTTTTGGATTGGATTTGGTTTGGTTATTTGGATTCGAAGTTTTCACCCAACTCTATATTTTTTATTATAGCAAAATTTTAAATGAAAGTAATGATGGTTCATATTGATTTTGGGTATGCAATAATTTTTTAACCAAAACACATTCTACTATGTACGTGACTCATTCAATTAATCATTAAAAAGTTGTTCAAAACCCATTAAAGATAAACGACAGATTTAACTTAAAACGTTACCACTGATCACAAAATTTCCAGTGTCAGACTTTTACCATTTATAGTCATTTTAAAGAATTCAAAATATAATATATAAGAATTTTTTTATTATACGTTTAATGTGATTGTTTAATTTATTTTAATAATTTTGAACCTGTTCGGATATATAACCCATTTGGTTAAAATTTTGTACTACTTTTTCGGATTGGATTTGGTTCGGTTTTTGGATTCCAAATGTTCACCCAACTCTATATTTTTTATCGTAGCAAAATTTTAAATGAAAGTGATGATGGGTCATATTGATTTTGGGTATGCAACAATTTTTTAACCAAAACACATTCTACAATGTACGTGACTCATTTGATTAATCATTAAAAATTGTTCAAAACCCATTAAAGATAAACGATAGATTTAACTAAAAAATGTTACCATTGATCACAAAATATTCAGTGTGAGACTTTTACCATTTATAGTCATTTTAAAGAATTCAAAATATAGCATATAAGAAATTTGTTTATTATATGTTTAATGAGATTTTTAATCTATTTTAATAGTATAAAATTAAATAAAAGTATGGATGATAAAAGAATTGTTATCAAATCTTTATTATTTATATCATTAATTATGATATATATGTTAATCCATATTAGGTAATTTTGTAACTTTTATCTAAGGAACAAATAGAGAATATAGTTTATACACTACTAATTAATTTGATAGTTGATTTAATAATAAATATAATATATGTTTAATATATATTTAGATGGACTAATTTATTTTTCTAAAAATTCTGAAAATCATTCTTACAATGACACACGGTTACAAAAAATGTTGTAATGTTCCAGAATTAATATATAAGGACATTTCCTTATGTTAGCATAAAAAATAAAACAATTATTATGTTCATATGAACTTTATAAAAGAATTGTCCATATGAACTTTATGAATGAATGGTCTATAGTTAAAAAGGACGTAAACATCATGCTACTAAAACCTCATTAGTCATAACAATCTAATTTTAACAAAAAAAATCGTGTATCTAAAATTCTATAGAAATTTTGTTATCGTGAATTTTTTTATGGTTGTTTAGTGGACCAAATAATACTATATGGTTTTGCTACTTTTGAACGACTTGAGAGTTTGTGAGCACATTTAGAACAATTCGAAAATATGGGCCGTAGGAAAAGGCCCAGAAAATCACGTGAACGAACCAACGCAAGATATTTTATAACTTACGGTTATATTAATGAATGGTCTGCAGTGGCATTTCTGTTATTATTCTAGTAAGTTATGTCTTATTTAATAGAGGATCTAAAAATAGCTGTAGTGATGACACCTCAGCACTAAACTCAATGTTACAACTTAAAAAAATGCTGCTCAATTAATATATAGAAGCTTACAGTCGTTGTTTAATAATTTTATAATTCCTTAAGGTGTAAATAAGATTAATTAAGGATTTGGTAGCGACATCGATTTCAATATGCCAATATATCATATGTTAAATGCATAAACACAAAATTATTATGAATATTCCAGTTCTACCACGTACATTCTTATCTGGAACTTTTGTTCTGTCCTTTACTGTTGCTGATCATATCTTGAGCCTATCTTTCTTGGTAACATGCGATTTAGAAACATTGTATTATAAGGAGAAATGAGAGCACATTAATATTCCATCCGTTTTAATTAAGTTGTCGTTATAAAATAAAATATTTTTTCAAAATAAATATCATTTCATAATTTTAATAATGTTAATTCTATTTTCTATTAGTTAAAATGTAGTTAAAATTATAGATAATAATTATTAACAAAGTGATTAAGAATAAAAATATCTCGTTAATGATAATGTGACTGTACAAAATCTATTTATATAAAATAGACTTTGCTTCCCTCTGAGGGTGTCCACCTAGGACGCCAGCGTGGAAACTCCAAGCCTGAGAGAGCGACACGTCAGCTGGGGAAATTAAACTCACCGTTTCATTTATTCCTCTTATGATGGACTTCGTTCATGTATTGTGAGATTGGGCTGTGAGATTGGAAGATTAGTCCGGCCCGGTGAGATGTATGTCGTCTCTAAACCTAATTCGGAGAGTTTGTCTCTCTTCTAGCGGTGGCAACGCGGTGATCTTTGAGCTTCTTCTCACGTTCTGAAACGGTCGGATTTATGACTTCTCCTTTAATCCCGTTGTTTCTCTTCCCCATGATGTCTCTTCAAAGCGTTGTTTAGATCTAAGAGGCGGTGTGAGTTCAGAATAAATATATGTGAAAACCCTCTCTTGATTGTGTGGAAGAAAGCATTGGTTCATTTTCCTACAGAGCCACCAGAGAAGCGGGTGTATGATCCACCACAAGGTCAAGGCATAAAGCTCGAGTCCGAAGAGGAAGCTGTTGGAGAGAAAGGCGACAAGTCTTGGTTGAGAGTCTCTTTGGCATCTACAGAGCATCTCAGCTAGGTCAGTGAAAAAAATAAAATTTAAAACATCTAAGCAGTGAGTTAAGTGTCAAGAAAATTGCAACTTATAATCGAGTTTTGGTTGCAGTCCGATGTAAGGGTTCTATTATTGTGTGATAAACCTAATACCAGGGGACTACCATCAGATACACTCTCCGGCTGACTGGAATGAATTGGTTCGTTGACAATTTGCAGGTTTGGTTACTCTCTAATCTCTCATTTAAGTAGACAACCTATTTGTGAAAGCATCTTTGTAACGATTGGTATCTCTCTAATTTCTATAAACAAGCAATTTTACAGGCCTGTTGTATCCTGTGAATGAGTAGCTATTAGAACGATAAAAATTCTCTGTGTTGAAAATGAAAGGGTAATTATTGCTTTGTTTCATTGTAGACGTACCAAATATGTGTAACCTTTCCTTTTCATCTCCAGACACTAATCATCAGCTGTTAATCTGATTGAGAACAGGTCGTGCTTGAAGGGATATGGAAACAAGGTTTTATGGCACTTGCTGCTGTTGGTGCTACCAACATTGGATCCATTGAGGTAAAAGTCTAATGAATAAATTGAAACCTTAACTCCCTGAGCCAATGACATTGCTGATGTTTGCTATCACAGCTTTTCATCGAACCTGAACTAAGAACAAACAAGCCAAAGAAACTGTTTCCTGCAGCCTCTTCTATTGTGTAGAAGAAAGCTTTGGTTCGTTTATGCATATACAAACGTTAATGGTTAGACCTCCTCTATATCCTAATAAGTCATTTAGATTTTTTTCTGCAATTGCTTAGATTCCAGATTTAGGTTCTAATACTATCTAAAGTAAGGTATGCTTTTTCAAGAAATATATAACTTTCGCTTTGTCAACTACACTACTTTCGTTGGTCTTACTCACCCTCATTTTAATATTATATTTCTTCCTTGCAAATGCTATTGTAGAGGTTGATATGAATCTTAGTTTTGGTCTCAGGCGTAAAGTCAGAATGTAATACCCATTCATGATCATTCTGCTTTAAAGATAATTGCATATATTAATATTGGGTTTGTGCTTTGGCACAACAAAGTGGATTTAATAGTTTATCTGCTTATCTTGCAGACTAATGTTTTGTATCTCATTTTCGAGAAACAAAGGTTGCTGGCAAAATTAGCGAACACCACTAGGCTTTCAATGGGGAGATGTCAAACTGAGACGACTGGGTGTTTGTCAAAGACTGTTTATTTTCTTTTCTTTTTTACTATGCTTTTACAGGGTTAAAAATAAGGAAACAGAACTTGACGAGTATATGGTCTACACGATTGATAGAGAAGAAAATAATCAAATGGAGACTAAAGATAAAAATTGTTTAGAAGACTCCAGTTGAGCTTAGCTAAGGCTAAGGAAAGTCGTCGTGGTCAAGCAAATGAAGTTTTCTCCGTCACGAGTCTGAGAGAAACGTGTTCCAAGCTGAGCCCCTCATAGCTTTCAAGATTCCTAACACATTTTTCATTTTTAATTAAATTTTGTTGCATTAATTTGGAAATAAATTGCAAATCAACACGAGACATAACTCACAAGATTCCTATAATTATCAATCAAAAGAAAAAAGCATACAATAGTAGATATAAAAATGCCATGGTATTTAAAAAAGAAAATTGATATTAGTAATAATCCATAGTACTACAATTAATATATTGTAGCTATTTTTTGCCACATCTTGATATACAAAGGGCCATTCAAAAATAAATAAAGGGATGTGTATTTAAAGAAACATTTAACCATCGACGTCATACGTTAAATAAATTTTCAATATATAAACAGAAAATTAGTTCTCACATATACAACAGAACTGTACTTTAATAAAATATGCTCTACAAAACACTATGGCTCTAAATGGTGACCAAAGGAATGAGTGGGAATGGATAATTCCTCTTCATTCTTCAAATTTTACACCATTCATGTGGAATATTATTTTCCTAATGTTACTTCTCATTCCTTTTAATTTAAGGAATTATAAAGTAAAAATATTCCTTATAAAATCTGGCAAGGAACAAGAAGGAATAAGTATTCCTATTATTTTGTTCCTCTGCATTCAATTCCTCTTTGTTCCTATTATTCCTTTTGTGGTCACCAGTTAGAGCCTATATAAAACATGAAAGCATAGAAATAGATATTAAATAACTAATGAAATTAACATATGTAGATTCAAACCTATGTATGTTAGAACCGATAAAGTAAAGAACTCATGTATCTTTCCTTTAACAACATAAGAAGGAATTAATGTTTCTAAATTGAAATAAATATTTATCAGTGTTTAAATTCGGATAAATGCCACGCTCATTTTCTTCATTTAAAATAATACATTTGTTACCTTTTTTTGCTAGCATTTATATTTTTTATTTTTACATTTTTTTCTTATTAATAAACACATTAATAAATTAAGTCAGTATATATAAGCAAATATAACCAGAAACATCCAACAAAAGAAACAAAAAAAGGCTAAGAAATTTATTACTCTTTAGTCAACAATTCAACGTGGTTAATTATGTTACAATACATTCAATAACCATATTAACCCATTATAATTGCACCATAACATAAAGCAAAAATTAATCCTCAAGTATAACAAAAAACAAAAAAAACAACTATTGAAAAAAAAGTTTATTTACTTTTTAACACTATAATAACTAATGTAATAAATATAGTAAATAAAAATACTGAAAACTTTATATTAAATACAATATTTGTATAACTTATATATATAATTATTTAAATATATGTCTATATATTCATATAACGGATCAGATCGAATATCCATTCTTAAAGATATTAGTATTTGTGCTTTGATTTGTTTCTTAAGGATATTTAATATTATTATGTTTTTTTCTTCGTAGAGTTATATATATCCGGATTTTTCGGTTTGATTCGAAACGGATAACAAATCGAATCAAAATTTACAGATATTTCCATAGCCCTACTAAAAACCATCCGAACATAGAAAAACGTTTACAAAAAGTTATATATTTCATAAAAACCGATACACCAAATCATGTGCGTAGCGCGGACCCACCTTAGTTTTCTATATACTGGTGTTTAATATATGTTTAGTAATAGATATTTTTTTACTATTTTTTATTTCTCACAATACTTATTTTTAGAACAATTCAGGACATTCGGGTTATAAAGATCACAATACCTATTTACGGTATTGATCTTTTGATTTTATCAAACTCAAGAAAATAAAAAATGTTTAGCAGTGTATTTAACGAACATTTTTTTGTCACCAAATTTAAATTTAGAAAAATTAAAAATTGATACAGCAAGAAAACCAAAAATTCATATATTAAAAAAACAATATATACAAAATAAATAAAACCAAAATACATTAAAAACTTATACATTCTATTGTTATGATTTTACTTATATGTTTTTGAAAATGTATAAAACCCATTCACAATATTTTTCCCATAGATCAATGAAAATTAAAAACATTGAATCTGATATATTTTCCTCTTTTAAAAATTCTATGTCACGAATCTAATAGTGATATATATATATATATAACTTCACTTACTGAATAAAGATATAATATACAATAATTTAACAATAAAACATTAATGAAGTTCTACAAGTTTTACAGCCTAAAAATAAAAATAAAACATAGCTCCACTAAACAGTTGTATTAAAAAGTTAATTTAGTGCACCAAGACTAAAAAAAGAAAAGCAATAACAAAACTAATGAATTATGCATAATATAAACCCAAAATTTTCAAAACAAAAAATAAATATAACAGGAATAATTTATATATAATATTATCGTTTTATATATCACAAGTAAATTATATCCCGCCCGAAGGGCGGGCCGACCCTAGTGTATATATACAAGTGAATAATCATACACTAATCTAATTTCTCTAACTGACTCAACACATCACGTGAACATCACGTGGTTACTAACATAATACGACCCCACAAGCCTTTAATCTTGAGGAAGAAGAGAAAGATAAAGGTTTTAGATTAATAATATGAACAAAAAGAAACGAAATGGCGCAGGTTGCAGAGCTTTTGTCAGAATCAGCTATGTTATGAGCGGAAGTAACATGTAACGTGTTGAGGAAGCCAGACTTCATGCGATCCCAAGTAACATGGCAGTCAAGTTCCACATGTATCGTCCTCTCATGGAATATAGGATTGGCTGCCAGATGAAGAGCTGACTACTGTCACATAAGAGAGTAACAGGAAGCTTGACGGTGATCTTGAAAGCATTCAATAGTTGGTGTAGCCAAAGAAGATCACAAATAGCATTGGCTAAGCTCATGTACTCAGTCTCCGTACTACTTCAACTGACTACATTTTATTTCTTGGATTTCCAGGAGATAAGTGAACCACCAAGGAAACACACATAATCAAGAAACAGAACGGCGAGAATCAGGACAGGTCCCCCAATCAGCATCAGCAAAGGCGTGCAATGTGAGATCAGACGAAGGAAGACTACATTTTGGCATTGTAGATTTTTTCTCAATAGATTTTCTTATAACTAAAATAAAATTTAAATTTATAAATAAATTGATTTATTATTAATATATTTATGGATTGTTAATGTAAATAATCAAATATATCATATTTAGTAATTAATTTAATGTTCCTACTTGTAAACAATAAATTAAAATTAGAACTTTAAATTAATAGATTAGATGTTTATATCTCTTTCGGTTTCATATTAATAACCTGACAACAAAAAAGGATACTTATAATATGTTAATTGAAACTGAAATTGAATCAAAACAGAGCCAAACCCACATATCTTAACCAAAGCCACATAAATTTGGTTTTAACCTGTTATTCACATCTGAAAGGATTAAATACGTACGTTACTGAAGTGACATTTTACACAGCCTTCGCACGAGAAAGATTTGAAAGCAATAGGAACTAGGAAGTCACAATATGGAATTGTATTTGTACCGGATGTCTTGACTTTACCAAGAGGGCAAAATGGCTTTTGTCATCTCATGACGCTGGTTTAGAACCAATATAATGGTAGGAAAATGTCAAACATGCCTTATAAGATTTGCCATTTGATTTTTTTCCCCAATAAAATATATGATATGTTAATAATATCAACTATAGCTAGATCCGCAACTGCGAAAGGTTTTAATTTTTACTTTTTTATATAAATTGTTTAATGGTATTTTAAACACATAGGTTATTTGTTTGACAAAAAAAACATATAGGTTATTTAGATATTTTTAAGTTTTTACGAACCAACCCGGATCTGAAAGGATGCAACTCAAAATCCATCTGGAAAATTATAATAATCAAATAGAGTTTCAATTTTTGTCACGAATGACGCAATTTTATTCAAACTTGTGAAATTATTATGATTAACGCGTAAAATATATGATGTCGAATTATTATAGTATTTACAATTAATGAAATAGTTAAGAGTGAAAAATAAAAATATAATAGAAAAATATGTAAAAATTATGTTTTATACTTTGTAATAAATGATGTCAAATTAAATAAAAAGACAATAAAATAATTGGTTATAATTAATTAAAAAATAAGTAAAAATAAAAATAACACTTAAAATAGATAAGTATTATTTTGTATTTCAGTTTTAATAGAACAGATTAATAGAATAAATGAAAAGAAAGTAGGAACATTGTCATGTGTATATGTTAAAGAACATTGTAAGATATGTTAAAGGAAAGTTTTTACATTTTTTAGTTTGTTTCATTGTGACAACAATCATATCATGGTTTGTTTCATTGTGACAACAATCATATCATGTTTGTTTTAACAGGATTATGGGGGATCAAAACTTTTTAATGTTGAAAAATACATGATGAACATTGGTAAGACTATAAGATCATCTTTCCTTGAATTGATTTTGTTTTTTATGTATTTTATTTTTGACACGAGAATGGAAATTTTAGATATTTTTCCTTCAGGAATAGATTGTTGAAAATTAAACGTTGATGGGTAATTGAAGACTGGAGGCAGACGATGGAGTTTGAGAAGATGATGGAAGAGAAGAAGAAAAGATGATGCAGGCGACGAATGCGAGAACGTGTGTAACACAAATGACAAGCAAGATAATATTATTTTCAAATTTTACAGATTGCATTTAGTAGTAAAATAATTATCTTGAGGTTTGAACATAGTATTGATTTCAGAATACTATTTTATTAATGAAAAAACAGAGCTTCACTAAAAAGAGTCAATATTTTGAGTTTATTTTATCTCTGAGATTTTAATATTTAAGCATCAAACAAGAATGATAAAAATCGTGGAGGCCTGCAATGTTCTTCAAATTCCAGCAAGAAACATAGGTATTATCTTAGATGACAATATTATTCAAAACTCCCTCCAATGAACTATAAAATGCCTGCGAGTTTCTCATTTTTCTTCATCCCTAAACTTGGCTGAATACTCAACAAAGAAGAGAGACAACAATGGCGCTCAAGAACTTACTTTCCCTTATGGTTCTTCTTGGCGTTGTTGGAGTTTCCGTTGCAAGACCATATGATAACCCATTTAGGAACTCACAAAGTAACCCACAAAGTAACCCAGGTACGATGGGTAATCTTGACCTCGACTACTACCGCTATAAGTGTCCGCAAATGGAAGACATTGTCCGTCGTGTTACAATTCAATATGTCTCTCCCAAGCCAACTCTTGCTGCTGCGCTTCTGAGGATGCATTTTCATGATTGTTTTGTCAGAGTAAGTTAATGACATGTTTTAGTAATATGTGAGGAATCATGACTGGACAGACTCACATCTTTTATATCCTAGCTAGTGTTTTTTTTAATGAATAAGACCACACTAACACTTTTTTTTCTTTTTGTGTGTATTAATCAAATTAAGGGATGTGATGGTTCCATTCTTCTTAAATCACCAAACAATGATGCGGAAAGAGATGCTCCCCCCAACTTGACATTGAAAGGCTACGAAGTGGTCGATGCTGTCAAGTCAGCGCTCGAGCTAGAGTGTCCTGGTGTTGTTTCTTGCGCTGATGTTCTTGCCTTGGTCGCTAGAGATTCCGTTTTAGTGGTAACATGCATTTTGCATTCTCTCGTCTCAAAACCATGAACATTGTTGTACGTACTAACTTATTTTGCTCATTGATTGGTTTCCTAGATAAGAGGACCATGGTGGCCTGTTCCATTAGGGCGGAGGGACGGACGCATCTCGAGAATTTCTGAGGCTAACTTACCATCTCCTTTTGCCGACGTAAATACACTGAAGAAGAACTTCACCGACAAGGGTCTTAACACTAAAGACCTAGTCGTCCTCTCAGGTATACTTCTATACAAAGTACTCAATATACATCTTTGGGCTTGTTAAGGATGATATTGTCAGCTGAGTATAAAATAATTTCTTGAACAGGGGCTCATACCATTGGTGTATCTTCTTGCGGTCTCATCAGCAGTCGTATCCACAACTTCACGGGCAGAGGCGATTTTGACCCAGCGATGAACCCTAACTACGTTAAAGAATTGAAGAGTCGGTGTCAGCCAAAAGATGTCAAGACCATAGTGGATATGGACCCAGGCAGTGTCGATAAGTTCGACTCTCACTACTTCGACGCTGTGGATCAGAGGAAGGGTTTGTTCATATCTGATTCAGCACTTCTCAATGACTGGGAGACCAAGTTATACATTAAGACGCAGGTGTGGACCGGTGGGGCTTCCTTCAACAGGGATTTTGCAGAGTCAATGGTTAAGCTCGGTTTCATCGGGATTCTTACCGGGGATCAGGGTGAGGTCAGGAGCAGATGCGATCTTGTTAAGTAATTTGGAAGTTTCTGTTTTTCTCATATGATTGAAACCCTTAAAAGCTTTCTTCTTTATTATTCTGTTGTATTATTATTTTTTCATCAAAGTTCTTTGTGTTAAAATAATGGTCTCTGAGTCCTTTCTCCAGGAATGTTCTTTATCTTTGAATTTTCGGATATATTATTTTTATGTAAGTCATGTATTTCTTTCTTTCACAGGTGTTATCAATAATAAGTAACAATCATTGTTTTAATTCTCTTTTGAGTTTGATATTAAACAGATATCCAAAAAGCTATACTAGAAATACATTTTCATTAGAGATTGAATTTGAATCAAAACAGAACCAAATCACGTAGCTTAAACAGTCTTACACCATGGTCTCAACCTTTTATTTACATCCGAAAAATGACGTAACTCAAGTGACATTTCACACAGCCTTCACACAAGAAAGATTTGGAACCCTGGGAAACTAATAAGGAAAGTTCCCTGGCTTTACTAAGAGGGAAAATGGTTTTTCTCATGAGTCATGACGCCTGTTTAGAACAAACCTTATGTAGGGAAGAAGTAATATTTGGCTTAAAATGTTTGATATTTGTTATAAAAAATATATAAGGAAAAAGATTTGATATGATAATTCAATGAGAAGACAGCAGGAACGTTGTCATGTATCTACTTTATTAAAACAGAAGTACATATATAGAATAACTCTAAAAATTGCACAATAATTACAATTCAATGCCACTGAATATTTAATAAACCTATTTTTAAGTATTGCTTGTCTTTTTCTGATATTAAATAATTTCCTAAACAAACTACTAAAGATTTATTTTTTGGAAACTTACAAACTACCAAAGATTGCATTAATAATTGACATGAGTATGATATAACTTACGCACGAAATTAATTCACTTACCATATGAAGAGCGCAAACGTAGGTTATAACATGAATCACCTTTTTAGTTTATTTAACATGCACCAACATTAAATTATATAAAATTTATGTGTAATTCGATTCATAGAAAAAATAAACAAAGAAACATATTCTTCATAACAGTTGGACAATTTCAATTCAAACTTCTTTTACCATAAAATCACAAGTTTAGGATTGAAAATCATTCTTTGAAAATAATTAATAAACTTAGCTTTAAGTAGTTAATGAACAATATTGTTTTAAATTTTATGTAATTATATTTTTATTATTTATCAGTAATAACTAAAAATAGAAGTCACATAAAGAAATCCTTTATATAATATATAAACATATTATGTTACATATATTATGTTACATATATTTTCATATAGCACCATATATTTTAAATAATATATACAACAATTTTATTATACATTATCATAAAATTTTTGATCCATAGAAAATACATTTGTGCGGATATAAGAGTAATATTTTTAAAAATATGGATGATACAATTAATGGTTTATAAGACAAAATAAAATTACTCAATTAAACATTTATTTAATCAGGTTAATTTTTAAAATATGTATTATCACTTATACGAATAAATACTTATTACAAGTTTAGATCAAATTCCTAACTATTTTAGCTAATTAAAATTTTCAAAAAATAGATATTTTTTGAAAAACTTGGTAACCAAGTTTAAATCCATATATTAAGTATTTTTATAATTTTTAGTATAACAATAATATTTAGAAAGTTAACCAAGAAGCAATTAAAATTAAACATTGTACTCATAAATTAATTAAGTTGACATATATTATCAGTCAAAGTTGTTATGATCTTTCCTAACGTGATTTATAAAATATTTTCACAATATATTCTACGAAATATTTTTATAAAATTCAAACCGAATATTCTACGGAATAAATTGTCTACAATATTTTTATTTTCTTACAAATTTTATAACTAATGTATCAATTTGTAATACCATACTAATTCATATTTATTTATTATCTTAGTTTTAATTCAGAAAATTACTTTTTAGATATTTATACATAAATCAAACTGTAAAATTTTTGGATTAGTTTATATGAGTCTAATAAATATCAATCATATAATTTACTGTAGAACGCAAAAAGGTTATTCGATGTAATTAAACACATTG
This sequence comes from Raphanus sativus, assembly GCF_000801105.2. Lineage (NCBI taxonomy): Eukaryota > Viridiplantae > Streptophyta > Magnoliopsida > Brassicales > Brassicaceae > Raphanus > Raphanus sativus. The sequence goes on along the minus strand of NC_079515.1, from coordinate 21,450,495 downwards.
TTATTTCTCAAAATATTATATTAATACCCATATTATAAATCATGTATAATATTTAGTATAAACAAAGATAGAAATGAAAATTAACATCCGCTCGGTCGAGCGGGTCAAAATCTAGTTTTTTTGTTAAAGAACATTGTAATATATTGAAGGAAAGGTTTCTGGTTGTTTGTAGCGAAATGATTATGTAACTTATAAAACGTGATGAATAATCAACTAAACATGAGATTCCAAAACATCATACAAAGGAAAAATGAAATACTCTTGTCTGAAAACAGACTTGAAGGAACGAAAAAACATACAAAAAGAGTTACTGGGAAATTGCTGAATCAACCATCCAAAGAGTGAGCTCTTATATTAACTTGATGAAACTCAGTTGACGAAGGCACATCTCTTCCTGATCTCTCCTTTGTTCCCGGTGAGGATTTCAACGAACCCGAGTTTAACCATTGACTCGGAGAAATCTTTGTTGAAAGAAGATCCAGCCGTAGCAACTTGTGTGTCAATGTAACTTTTAGTGTCAGGGTCATCAAGAAGTGTTGAGTCAGATGTGAACAAACCCTTCTTCTGAGCAACAATGTTAAAGTAGTGAGAGTCAAACTTCTTGACACTCCCTGGGTCCATCTCCAGTGACGTCCTGAAATCAGTTGGCTTGCACCTTTTCTTCAATGCCCTAACGTAGCTAGGGTTCATGGAAGGGTCAAAATCGCCTTTCCCGGTGAAGTTGTAGATACGGCTGTTGATGAGACCACAATTAGAAATTCCAATGGTGTGAGCTCCTGCATAAAAAAAAACATTCTAGTTCAGCTTAAATGGTGACATCAGGTTTTTATTAACTTCAAGGAAAAATGTACATACATACCTGAGAGAACGACAAGATCTTTAGTGTTAAGTCCCTTGTTCAAGAAGTTTTGTTTCAAAGCAGCAACTCCCGCGAATGGGGATGGTAAATTAACCTCAGATTTTCTTGAGATACGTCCATCCCTACGGCCCAGTGGAACCGGCCACCATGGTCCGTTAATCTGTAAGAAAAGCATTAAGAACCAAGTTAGAGCAATCCCAATGGAGGTTTCTTAACATAAGCTCTAAAAATACATATGTTGAGAAACCCTAGTTGAGATTGTTCTTATATAGACTTCTATTTCAAAAAAAAAAAAATTTAATAACCTAGAAGTATTCCAAACCTATGAAATAGCCCAAACTAATCACTAAGAAAAGATTTTTGGAAGGAAAAGAATGCAGTACCACTAAGACAGCGTCTCTAGCAACTAAGGCAAGAACATCAGCACAAGAAACAACACCGGGACACTTCTTCTCTAACGCTGCCTTGGCAGCATCGACCACTTCGTAGCCTCTAATAGACAAGTTAGGGATAGCGTCTCTTTCTGCATCCTTGTTTGGAGATTTCAAAAGAATGGAACCATCACATCCCTATATGGATCATCGTAACAAGAGTTAGCATTGTTCTTCATATATCCATTGTTACAGTTCTAAAAAGCAAAGTGAATGTAAGCTTACTCTAACGAAACAATCATGAAAATGCATCCTTAGAAGCGCTGCGGCAAGGCTCGTCTGGCGAGAAACATACTGAACTGTGGTACGACGGACAATGGCTTCTGCATCCGGACACCTCTGTTTGTAGTAGTTAAGGTCAAGACCCTTAGGGTTAGCAACTGAAACTCCAACAACGCTTAGAAGAACCGCAAGGACAAGAAGGTTCTTGATCGCCATTACTCTCTCTCTCTCTCTCTCTTGCTCGTTTGTTTTGTTGAGTATTACCGAACAAGAAAGGTAAGAGGGAGCTTGGAGATGAAGATGAAGGAGAGACTCTTAGGCCTTTTATAGATCATCCAGAGACCTTGAAAACGTCCATGGAGAAGTGTCAAGTGGGATTTAGATAAACCCATTTGCAGTATTCCTCTTTTCTTAATTTAGGTTTGAAAACAGAGAAGGAGGAGGACATTGCAGGACTCCACTATCTTTTCTATTTTGTTAAGTGGTTGAGTATAAAATTTTCACAGAAGCGAAACAACTCAAAATCATGCAACGACTAAGAAAGATTCAAATCCTCTTTTGCTCTTTGAAAAGCTATTGACTTTGGACAACATGTAGTTAGGGGGAATTATTTTATTAGTTTTTTGCTCTTAAAGTTGAAAAATACTTATCGTATGTGGAATCCACGTTCTGACATTAGCTTAGAAAATCATCCAAGTTGCTAAATCTAGTAATTGGATCTCATATGGCTTAATGTACTGCACTCTCTTGTGGGACAAGTAACAAACTATTTCCGGAACTTTCTAGTTGTGATTATGGATACTTTTCTATGATGACGGGCCTTAAATTTTATTTCAGTCTTACGGCCCATCTAGGAAGGCGGAAACAAAATTTTAACAACAATTTTTTTTCAAACAATTTTATTATATAGATTTCGGAAACAAAATATAACCGTGAATTCCAAAAAAAAAAGAAAAAAAACAACAATTTTATTTTGGTAACTCTTTTTTTTTTTTTGGAAGGCGGAAACTCATACTTTTTTACCAACAATTTTATTTTAGATTTCGGAAACAAAATTAACCACGAATTCCAAAAATATTCTACCAATTTGTTTGACCAGAACAGAATGATGCTATTAGAAAAAAAGAGGTATACACCATTATGGTTTTCTTAATATAATCGGTTGGATAAATCTTAGATCATATTTCTTTTTTTCAAAGACATGTATGTTTTTTTCTGATGTCTCTTAGATCTGTTTGGAGAAACACAATTAGTACTAGAAAGTAAACTTACTTGAAAATGTACTACTCTATCTATCCGAGTTTGGAATATTTTCAATTAATGTTAGAAGGTGTACCAGCTAATTGTCTGTTACGATACACAATGTTATCTACATAGGCCGAAACTCAAGTTTAAACCGGCCAAGTGACAATAGTTTAGTTTGCATCGACAATCAAAACTTAGAATCAACATGGATACACGCTGAATTTCCAAAGATTACCATTACACTACCACTTCACAGTGAAAAATTAATATAGCATAGCACCAAAACTGTAAACATGTTCACACGATCAGAAAACATCGATAGCTTCAGTTCAAAATTCAGACGATTTATTATATTTGTCATGATCGCTTCCAACATCTATTACGGATCCTTTTTCTGCGCTGACCTTATAACAGTTTTTGTATATGTATATGTAGGAGTTCTTTTTAATTTAACATTTATAAAAGTAACAGGAAAAAAAAACTCAAATGTTAGGCATTGAATTATTAGTTTTTGTTAGTAGGAGAGTACGAAGGAAGAGGAGGTTAAGTGCAAGAGAGGCATGAGAGCAGTAAATGGGCTAAGCCATGCAGCCTCTGTGTTAACATTCAATGCTAAGAAACTACTCGCCACCCTATCATCATATACGTACACGTACAGCTCCATCTACATACGCGTGATACAAATCAGAGATTAACTTTTACTCTTTTAGTCTTGGTGATTTTATATTAACTCGTTGACAATAAAAAAGAGTGTAATAGCTTACGGAATAATGAAGTAAATACGCAGTATCTTCATATATCTTCGAGTGATAAAGAACGTATAACTACATATGAATGCATGAGTTAAAACTATAAATTAGTCTTTGTCATTTAAAAAAAAAATCTGTATTTAAAGAGCATAACTGCACGCAAGTATAAGTGTAACTAGTGTTCCCAAAAGAACTTTTAAGTATATAAGTATTTTAATTTACGTCTGATAAATAATTATGTAATTATCACGTATATATATCTAGAATTTAAAAGTCCTTCTATTTATTAATTAAATAGTAAGACATTTCGATTGTTACATTATCTATCTCCGCTAGATTGCGCTCTCTCTCTAAAAGCGTGTAGGATAATTAAGTATCCCTCTCTCACCATTTAATTTCATCGCACCCTCTCACACCCTCTGCCATTACTTCTCTCTCATTTTCCTCTCTCTATCTCTCTCTCTCTCTAAGATTTGTACCTACCTTTCAAACTCTTTGCCAACAAACCGCTTCACAAAACTGGTTTTCCGACAAACAAATCTCAGACCAGACACCGATATCGATTCCCTCCACTCTCCCTCTAGGGTTTCTTCGCCTCTTCCACGCAGTGTATGTTTCGATCACCCCATCATTTATCGGTGATATTTAGTTTATCATAATATTTGAGTATAATCTTTTCTCAAAAAAATATTTGTCGAACGGATTAGATCAAGAGAAAATTGGATAAAAAGGACACATCCAAATTGAGATTGTCTCATTAGAACTTAACCACTGGATTTTAGGAAATTAGGATTTATAATAATGTTAATACTAAACTACCCCTATAAAAACTGAATTATTGATTAACTAAAAATAAATATTAATCTTCTTAACACTAAAAAAAGAAATACTAATTCCCGTGATTAACTATAATCCCTCATTAACAAAAAGATACCCTAATCCCTCAATTTTCTTCTTCGTCGCCTAACTCCTTCCCTCTTTTACCATGGCTTTTTTTGGAACACCTTCTACCATGGCTAAATCACTATTCTATCTCTCCTAGCTTCTTCCTCTTCGTCAATGATGGTAAAGTCACTTTCTCTACTCTTGATTTTTGACAAAAACGTTCTCAACATATATCTTCTGCATCTTCCAAGGATATATAGAAAACATCCATTCTTTAAGTAACCCATGTCACATGACACAGATGGTAGCGTTCCTCTCTTGTGGGGGAACTGATGCTGAATGCCATATCGTTCTTTCTGATGATGTTGAAACCATGAAAAAAGGTTGTGGTAAATATTTTGCGCCATTCCCTGAAGGTAACACATGAAACTAGTTTCTGGTTTTTAATAGACATACATAAGTAATTCTTCTTGGACCTAAGTGCACATACGGTGTATACTTGTATAATGCAGGGTGTTTCTTTACCTCCTCTAGAGGCTTGACGAGCTATGGGTATCCATTGAACGAGCTAAAGCCTGTACTGTGGGTGGAAAGTTCCGGTCAGGTGTGCAGTGTGGCAATCAAGGTGGATTCTGAGGCTAAGAAAGAAAGCACAGTGCCTAAACTCGAAAGCATCCAGAATTGGTCCCAGCAAATTTAGAGGCAACATGTGATTTTGGCTGAGTTTTTTTTCTTACTTTGCTGGACTCCATGGCTGTGTTCCACAGATTTAAAGTTTATCACTCTTTCACATACTGACCATTCTAAGTAGTAAGAACTCTATGGATCTACTCTGTTGCAGATGTACTTGGTGACATGAATCTATGAATAAACGACTTATAAACTTATAATTAAGTGCATACGAGTAATAGATATCTATATGTGAAGTCATGTGGGTAAATATAGTAGCGATGAGCAAAGAAAAAAAAACTGACATACATTTGTACGTAGTAAAACATAGAGCTCACTCTTGTATCCTTTAAGAAGGCATAATAAAGCCTTGCTGGAGGCTAAATATTTCAGATTTTTACTGAGAAAAACTCCTTTGTTTGACTCTGTTGGCTGTGCTCAACAGATTTGTGATTTGGTCGTTTTACTCTCAAAACGCCTCTTACTACTTTGCAGCTCTATTTGGTAATAATAAGCTATTTACAGACATGTATGATTCAGTGCATGCATATGATTTACATCAGTCACGAGTAAATAATTTCCTAGCTTCACTAAAGTCGATGAAAAAGAGAGAAACAGAAAGAATGAAGAGTTCGGGAAGAGGAGAAAAATGTGGGAGAAAATATTCTCTGAGATATTTAAAATAGATTTAAGAAACATCTATAACTGAATATGGAAATTTCCATATTTTTCGGATTTGTCTAGAAAACGTAAATTACCTAACTCAGAGCACAGTAGTATACGTAGAAATCATATTATTCATAATGCATCACATAAGGTAAAAGGTACATAAGCTTAATTTCACAAAAAGTACGCGAGTTACATCATAGATTTGTGGTTATATGTCGTTATATATCCTTAGGTAGAGTAAAGACATATTGCTAGATTGTAATGTTACATAATCTATTTAAGATATATGTGACAAGGAAATCTATATAACGTTATATACCATGGGTATAGCGATGTATAAAACTTATAGTTCGATTTCTATATAAAGTAGATTACCAGAATGTGTATTCTAACCGCGGTTAGAAAACAAAATAAAATATGATTCCAATTTTTTTTGAAAAAAAGATAAACATATAAATTGTCATACTTATGTTTCCAATAGTTTTCATATTTTTGTACATTTTTATAGTTAAGTTTACTATTTTTCTCATAAACGAAGGGTAAAACATGTCCAAAATTGTTAAAAGTATGAAAAATCCTAAAATGACAAAGAAAAATTTAAAGTGTCTCTTTTTTTCAATTCTCCCTTAGATCAATCCTCGTAAATTTAATAGCCTATTCATAAGACTCTCATTTTCACGATGATTTTATAGCGTCTGTGTTGAATGTTCAGTTAGTCATTTATTTTCCGTCTTAATTTTCATTCTTTAACATTAATTGATTACTAAATAATTGTTATGTTTGTAGATGAAATACTCCCAATATTATTGCAACTCATCTCTTATCTTATTATCTGACTTTCTAATATCTTTTTTTAGTTTCAGTTAATTTCTGCATATGAATTTCTCCAGACAACAATAAAGAGGAAGAATTAACGTTAAAGGTTCGTTTCTCTTTGTATATTCTTCTTTATACAGTACGTTTGTTATCATATATAAAACGTGTATATAAATCACATGCATACACATATTTATCACTTATGTGTAAAAAAACGTCATATATAAACGATGTTGATACTAAAAATAGCTGGAGAAATTTAATAAATCACCTAGGCCTTATGTCACGTAGGCTGTAAGTTGTATAATAACTCCTATGTTGGCCCTAGCACCGTGCACAGACATAATAATATTTTTCATTTCAAGTTAAGAAAAAAAAATTAAGCAAAAAAAATTAGTTCTAAAAGATTGGAAAATATTTTTTTTTAACAATTGCCAAAACCTGCTAATAATTACTAACGTGTTACCAAAAAAAGTATTTACTAACAAATGAGTCCAAAATTTCTCTTTTCTTCTTCTCTTTCCTCACTCCTATATCAACTATTCTATTAAAATTAGAATTTAAGGGGTTTACTCTAAATCAAATATAACAAATCATTATACATCGAAATTAGTATTTGAGTTATCAAGTGATTTTCATTTACACTACTATATACAAATCTTAGTCCATTTAAAATTTTATTCTTAATTAACCTGCTGTTTAGCTTTTTCTATAAAGCAAAAAAATTCGGAGGTTTGAATATTTTGTGAAATTCATTATTTTGGTTGGTTATTTAATAGCATAATAATATATGAGTGTGATGTTTTTTTTTTGTTTTTTTCTGAAAGGCTCTTTTTTCTTTTGCTTTCAATCAGTGGGTCCTTTGTTTCCTACAAGCATCTGCAATTTCTTCGTTTTTCAATTTGCCTATACCCTTTTGTAACATCTTCAAGAGGAAGATAGAAAACTCCAAAGTATTATAGTTGTTAACGTGGAGAAAGTATTGCCATACGTTTTCACAATCTTGGTGAAATTTCTCTTCTTCTCGACTTGACTCGACTCGTACCTAAGAAGGAAACCTATTTTTTGCCAGCTCACAAAACTTTCTTCTCTTTTTGTTTTAGGGTTTGCTTTCAGTTTCCAGCATAAGAAACAAGATGTTCGAGCCAAATATGTTGCTTGCAGCTATGAACAACGAAGATAGCAACAACTACAACCATGAAATAAACAACAATAACAATGAAGGGTTTCTTCGGGACGATGAATTCGACAGTGCGAATACTAAATCGGGAAGTGAGAATCAAGAAGGAGGATCAGGAAACGATCAAGGTCCTCATCATCCTAATAAGAAGAAACGATATCATAGACACACCCAACTTCAGATCCAGGAGATGGAAGCGTATATGCATATAATTCACTTAATAATTCATTTCTTACTTTTTCAATATTTTCCATTTTTTGTCAAATTAGTATGATATTATTATTTTGGTTGTTAAATAGATTCTTCAAAGAGTGTCCTCACCCGGATGACAAGCAAAGGAAACAACTGAGCCGTGAATTGGGTTTGGAACCTCTTCAGGTCAAGTTCTGGTTCCAGAACAAACGCACCCAAATGAAGGTAGATAAGTATATATACTCTTATGACTACATACATTTCTGGATATATATTAGAGAATTTTCATTTATATATATTGAAAGGCTTGTGTTTATGCTTAGACGGTCAGACCTATGCATGTGATCTCAATCACACTCATTTTAGTATATGATTATGAATTTCATATATATATATATATATATATATATATATATGCCTAATTAACGAATGAGAAAATCTTTGGTGGCTGATATAGAATTTACTATATTGATTCTGGTAGAACTTTGGCAGATTTAAAATCTTGTCAGTCAAAACAATTGACTTTTGTATACTTTTTGTCTAGTACTTTTTTAAATTGAAAAGTTTTTCTTTTGCCAAACTATACAGCTATATAAAGTTCTTTAGCTAAAAAAACAAAAACTTGCCCATTTAATAACTAGGATAGAACCATAATTCATAGTTTGAAACGTTTTGGACTCCTGTGCCTACGTTATGCAAATACGGGGAAACACATTACGTGTACACAGGCGTGTTATGTACGTATAATACCTATACTTTTCCTCTTTTAGTAAAAATCATTTGTTGCTTCATTTTACTCAAATTAGAAACTATAGTTCTATAATTTAGTTATATATGATTAACAGCAACAAAACAGAGGAAAAACTAATTAACTATATAAATTATTATGGGAGACACCATAAAAATAGTTTATTCGCGCATGCAGAACCACCACGAGCGACATGAGAACTCGCATCTTCGGGCGGAAAACGAAAAGCTTAGAGGAGATAACCTTAGGTATCGAGAGGCTCTTGCAAATGCTTCATGTCCTAATTGTGGTGGTCCAACAGCTATTGGAGAAATGTCCTTCGACGAACACCAACTCCGTCTTGAAAATGCTCGATTAAGAGAAGAGGTATGTGGATAAATTGATCAAATCCATATCTATAGATTTTACTGACTTTAATTATATATACTTTAACGAAAAATTTAAAACATATATTCGTGTGGGAAATAAATAATCTTAAACATATTAACTTACGGAAACGAAGAGAGTATTTCAGAATAACAAAAATGAAATAACTAATAACGTTAGTTCTTCTTTTGACTCAAAACGATATATATGAAACATATTCTCTTCTTGTTTGTCATCAAGATCGATAGAATTTCCGCCATAGCAGCCAAATACGTAGGCAAGCCAGTCTCAAGCTATCCTCTCATGTCTCCTCCTCTTCCACAACGACCTCTAGAACTCGCCATGGGAAATTTTGGAGGCGATGTTTATGGAAACAACTCAACCGATCAGTTCAAGTCCATCACTGCACCAACAGAGTCAGATAAACCGGTTATCATCGACTTAGCCGTATCTGCAATGGAAGAGCTCGTGAGGATGGTTCAAATGGACGAGCCTTCTTGGATAAATTTGGTTTTAGACGAAGAAGAATATACACGGACGTTTCCTAGAGGAATTGGACCTAAACCGGCTGGATTTAGATCCGAAGCCTCACGGGAAAGCGTGGTTGTGATCATGAATCATATTAATATTGTTGAGATTCTCATGGATGTGGTAATAAACATTTTCATTTTGCATATTATAAGCATTCTTCTATATGTAAGAGTTTATAACATTGATATGTTAATGCAGAATCAATGGTCAATGGTTTTTGCGGGGATGGTTTCTAGAGCGATGACATTAGCGGTTTTATCTACTGGAGTTGCAGGAAACTATAATGGAGCTCTTCAAGTGGTAAATGTTTTGTCTTAACTCTCTTGTCACAATGTAAACCTAAAACTAAACAAAGACTTGGAACTCAAGTAACCACACTGCTTTCTCAGATGACTGCAGAGTTTCAAGTTCCAACACCGTTGGTACCGACCAGGGAAACTTATTTTGCACGCTACTGTAAACAGCAAGCAGATGGTTCATGGGCAGTTGTCGATATTTCATTGGATAGTATCCAGCCAAATCCACCGGTTAGATGCAGGAGGCGAGCTTCCGGATGTTTGATTCAAGAAATGCCAAATGGATACTCCAAGGTGACTTGGTTGGAACATGTGGAAGTTGATGACAGAGGAGTTCATGACTTATATAAACACATGGTTAGTGCTGGTCATGCGTTTGGTGCTAAGCGTTGGGTAGCTATTCTTGACCGGCAATGCGAGCGGTTAGCTAGTGTCATGGCTACAAACATTTCCTCAGGAGAAGTTGGAGGTATAAACATATTCCTTGTTTCACAAGTAATCTCTCTATAAGCAGAGTTATAGTGTAATATATTGATGAATGTGCAGTGATAACTAACCAAGAAGGTAGGAGAAGTATGCTGAAACTGGCGGAGAGGATGGTTATAAGTTTTTGTGCAGGAGTGAGTGCTTCGACGGCTCACACATGGACTACATTATCTGGTACAGGAGCTGAAGATGTTAGAGTGATGACTAGAAAGAGTGTGGATGATCCAGGAAGGCCTCCTGGTATTGTTCTTAGTGCAGCTACTTCCTTTGGGATCCCTGTTCCTCCAAAGAGAGTTTTTGACTTCCTTAGAGATGAGAATTCAAGAAATGAGGTAACCATTTTAGTTACTAACAACTCGGTTCTGACTTGGAACAGAGTTTCAATTAAAGTTTTCAATAGAATAGTTATGAAATAAAATGTTACAAACCAAATAAAAGTCAAATATATAATCAATATTAATTTTAAGTTAAGTTCAACATTCTAATTTTAAATATTTATTAGCATGAAATATAAAAAATTAGAAGCAAATAATATATATATTTTTTTTCTAACGACATATTTCATTATTAATCTTGAACTTGTACATAATCTTCATGAAGAAGATTATAATGATGGGAACATCATTATATTTGAGCTACGATTTCTGGCAAGAGCGTCTGCCACCTTATTTGCTTTTCGGGATACCCAATTAAAATATATTTAAAAGACAAAAATAATTAATAAAACTAGTTTTTGATAACATATTACAAACAAATCTGTTGTGGTCCGGATTTAAAAACACTGGTTTCAATTAATCTTTGTGAGACATTGCAGTGGGACATTCTGTCAAATGGAGGAGTTGTACAAGAGATGGCACATATTGCTAATGGGAGAGATACAGGAAACTGTGTTTCCCTCCTTAGGGTTAATGTGAGTAGATATGTAAACTCTTGTTTTAACTCATCTGATCAAGGCTGATAATTTTCAATCTTTATCTTATGTCACAGAGTGCAAACTCTAGCCAGAGCAACATGCTGATTCTACAAGAGAGTTGCACTGATCCTACAGCGTCATTTGTGATCTATGCACCAGTTGATATTGTAGCGATGAACATAGTGCTTAATGGTGGTGATCCAGACTATGTGGCTCTTCTTCCATCAGGTTTTGCTATTCTTCCTGACGGTAATACCAATGGTGGAGGAGAAGGAGGGTCGCTGTTGACAGTTGCTTTTCAGATTCTGGTTGACTCGGTTCCCACGGCTAAGCTGTCACTTGGGTCTGTTGCAACTGTTAACAATTTGATTGCTTGCACTGTTGATAGGATCAAAGCTTCTATGTCTTGTGAGACAGCTTGAAAAACGAGCGAACCTCACAAGAGAGTTTTTTTTTTGGTGTTGAAAGGGGAGGAGTCAAGAGCGAACCTTACAAGATATAGACCATTGAGCAAGGTTATGTGTTGTAGTGTCAAGTTTTGATCTGCTTATTTGTTGAAACTATAAGCAGTGAAATTTTTTTATACCTGAAAGTGAGAATGCAAATGGTGTAAAGAGGTTCGGGAATTGACTTCCCCACCAATATACTTGGTCAGAGATGCTTTTGAGCTTTTCTTTTCTTTTTTTGGTTTAGAGGGACCTTAATCAAGAAATTTGAAGTTTGTATTCTTTTAGGTTTAATTTTGTTTATATTTTCTGCTTCTCTTTCACTTGTTTATTTTGTCTTTGATTTTGCTTTGAAGTTGGTTTATCAGAAAAAGCTTACACTTTATGGTTTCAGATTAAACCGCACCAAAGATGGCATGAATCTGATACCAACCAAGGAAAACTATCATTGATTGTTGGTGAGAGAACATTAGCTTGGACAGAACTCCAAAATACCAAATGCAAAATGTGATATAGAAAAGAGATTAAAGAAAAGACTTATCAAATGAGAAAAAACTTTCAAAGTTCTGGGTCGAAACATGGGATCTTTGGGATGAATGAGAAACCAGACCAGGAAGAATGGTAAAGATTCCTAAAACTCAGGCAATCTGAATAACAATCTATTAGATACATTCCCTGAACCAATATCATATCCCCAAGCTCAGCACCCTAAACATTCACAGAAAAAGAAACATCAAACAAACCACATATATCCAGAGATGTAACCGCTTTTTAACTGTTGGTTTACATAACCGGACTAACAAACCGTTAAAATATCCGGTTCCGGTTCAGTCAAATCGTAATTTTTTTCCGGTTCAGTCATACGATAAACTGATTTCAATTTTTCCAAATAGCTCAGCAAAGAGTAAGAAGAGAAAAGGATGAGCGAGACGAGACCAGTGCCGAGGAGAGAGAGTCCATGGGGTTTACCTGAAGGTCACCGTGAGCCCAAAGCTCACCGCTGCAACGATCGCGTGGAAGACGTCGTCCAGGTCTCTCTCACCTTTTCCCTTGGATCTCTCTTAAAATTTCGTGTATTCTCCTAAGATTAACAGCATCACAGAGAGATTCAGTGTAATCAAATTAGGTTTTTTTTTTTCTAATTCGAATCTCTTAATGAACCAGCAATTTAGGATTGATATGGCCAGTGAGATTTAAAAGGGATGAAAGATGAGAACTTTTAATTTTGAATCTCCAGCTATTGGCAATTGTTTGTGATCTTTACACAGTTTTAATGCATTAGAGGAAATCAATTTTGCTTTCCCCCTGTAACATGATTGTAGCATTTCGTACTTATGTTTTTTGCAGGCGTTTTTCGAGGGAAACCCATTTAAGACGGTCCCAGGACCTTTTAAACTATTCTACCGATGCATGCGCTCTAAGCCAGGGTATATCTGCAATCTCTTACTCTCTCTCTTACCATTAATCTGTTGTTGTTGTTGACGATGGGCTGGAGAATCTTAAAGTGTTTACCTTTAAGCCTTTTGTTCTTACTTGTTGTGGCGCTTAATCATTAGGCTCTGAACCATTCATCTTGTTTTATTTTCTTCAGAGAGGAACCAACAGAGCCATTCACATACCTCGACCTGGAACCTCCGAAAAGAGAAGTAAAACTTGAGGAATAGTGAAGTCCACCTCCTTTTGTTTTCCTTGGAAATTTTTAATTGAGAGCATGTAAGCGCCATGAGTCCATGACTGTGGTTTTAAGTTTCTCTTCAACATGTATCAGGCAACATCTTCTTATTTCATCATGGTGTGCCAATAAAATTGATACTTGGAGTTCCATTTCTGTTTATGTTCTGATAGTTATGTTCACTTGCAAGCCTCAATCTGAATCAGAATAAGATTTACAGTTTATCTCTGGTTTTTTGGTTCCTCAGAACTTTGCTATTACAAAAATCTTATGATGGTTGCATCTACCCCCTAAGTATGTTAATAGTCATTTATAATGAATTGCTGAAAACTCTCATCTGTTTTAAGGAATGTCAATACGTTGTGAATGCGAACTCCCAGCTCCACTTTGGCTACTTTTGAGTTTCTTGCTACTCTTCTGTTTCAGCATCTCCTTGATCTCTGCCTCCTTCGTATCCACAACTTTGATCAGCTCCTTGAAACTCGGCGCTCGTAAACCTTTCCCTGATCCAGACGCCTCAGTCACTTCACACGCCCTTTCCTCGTCCCCACTATCTGGTAACAACCTCTGGTACTGCCAGAAAACCCTCCAGAAGAAGACAGTGAGTGCCATGAAGCAAGTGATGCCGCAGATAAGGAAAAGTCCCCAGAAACTCTTGAGCGAAAGCTGAGAGTTCTCGCTGTCTGCGATCTGCATCGAGCATTCATGCTTATAGTTAAGCCACTTCCTGTGTATCTTCTCAAGCTCCCCTTCTTCAGAGAGCTGCAAGATAGCCGTCGACATGTCTACTGCTAAAGGAGAGTCTCTCTGGAATGCCTGCAACGTCATGTTTCAGAGACTTTAACTTAAAGCAAGAGTTATATAGACAAAAAAAGAAGAAGCTAAAAGCGATTTTGACATACGAAACCCCAGCCTGTGCGTGTGAATTCTTGTCCTACTGTACGGTACTTGCAGTTGCTGTTTGTCAAAAGGACTTCGATGTAAGGAAGCTCGTCTACAATGGCTGCTACACCGCCATCTTTGGGACCACGTTGAAGAGCAGAAAGGTAGTGTTCTTCGTCTCTTAGTGGAACAATCCTATGAGGAGATATGTTAAGTTCGTTGACCAGATAGTTTCTAGCGAAAGTACCGTCTTGAACACCTATTGGTTCGTTGCTCTGTATCAAACTATCTATTCCTTCTATCCGAGATGTCAGCTGTTGAACGGTTAGGATCGAAGTAAGACTAGCTGTGTAGCTTGAGTTGATGATCAGAACCACGAATAACCATATGATTAACACCAGCCTCCCTAATGTGCTCACTGTGTTTTCTCCTGAAAGATCAAAAGGAAAAAAAGCAAAGTAAGCTTCAGTGTGAATCCACTGATCCTCTTGCTAGTGTATACTTACTATGAGAGAAGAACATGGTGGAGAAGCTAAACCAGAAGATGGTGATGAGTTGACGCCTAGGAGGACCTCTGAACTCATGGTTGAACCGGTGTTCAAGAATCCAGACGATGGCACCCACAAAGAGAAAGAAAGCTCCAGTGACAGCCCACATCTCTATAGTGAATGGTTTCAGGAATGACCAAGGACTAGACTTAGCCACCTTAACCGGAGCCACCACCACAAGCCCTGATTCTATAAACGGCTGTGTGAAATCCACAAACCTTGTCCTGTTTGTAGTAATCGTGATATCTCCTACAGCTACATCAAAGCTCTGCAGGTGAAAAAGAAGAGAAAAGGACAGGTTAACATCTTTGGTAAGCTGTGTTCTTGATATTGAGTTTTTATAAGCTTACTTACATCTGCAACAACGTCATTGATAAGACTGTCGTAAGAAGGATTCTTCTTCCCATCTCCATATAGTATATAATTTCTTGGAACAGGATAAGGAAGCAACTCAATTGCAGCTTCAAAGACATCAATACAATAGCCTCTAACACCAGGCGGATTCTTGTCTTTAGAGACGTAATCTTTATAGCTCACACGGTTAGGCACCGCTATTTTCAGCGGCTTTCCGTTGTTAGGAAACACCCAACCACGAGGAGGCTTGGTCACTTCACCTGGCCATATGATTCCATGAAGACGTTGGTTTGCTGTAGATGTGTTTGGTGGTTTGGAGTACAATGTCTCCGGAGTCACCACTGAGAGACCTGAATGATTTGACCAGTAACCGACTCTGCGTGGACCTGATCCTTCTACGTTTAGCACTTCGTAAGCCGGGTTAACACGGTTCCTCTCTGAATCAAACTGGATTGGTCCGGATACACCGGTATGATTCATCCCAAGAATGATCTTTAGAAGCTTCTCTCCTTCGTTGAACACATTTAGTGCTGATAACTGAATGCTGCTATCACTTGTTTTGTGTAACCTCTGATCGTTGGAGAAAGTTATTGTACTGTTCTCTCTGAAGAAACCATCGAGGGCACGAGCGATCAACCAAACAGAATCATAAGCATACAATGCATAAGAGTTGAAGCCATTCTTCCATCTCTCCTTAAACTGTCTCTTCATACTACTCTCTGCTGTGTAATGGCGAAAAGCAACGACTCCTTGCAAGAGATCCATTGTTTCCGAATCCACGGGCTCCATGGAGTCTATAGCTGTAGGAAGCCAGTCTGTTGCGATCCAGACATAACCGTTTCCCATCATTCCAAGAGACTTAGCCACAGAGAAAACGTTTAAACCAGAGTCAGGATTCACATGGACAACGTAAACCCGAGACGCCATCAGATTAACAGAGACCAACAGGCTTTCTATGGAGGTGGAATCTGCACCGGGTGTGATTGCTGCTTTGTAAGAGATCTTGGAGCGTTTCTTGGCTAAAGCATCGCTTAGGATAGATACGCCGTTTCTGCCGTACTCGTCATCGACGTATATGGCAATGACTTGTCTCCATCCGGAATAGGAGATAAAGTCTGTGATGGCTTGCATTTGGAAGTAATCGTTCTGCGTGGTGCGGAGGAAGTAAGGGTATTGGAGAGAGGAGAGAGTAGGATCCGTCGCTGCAAATGACAAGAGAGGTACGTGGAGCTCGTTAGCTACGTAGGAGATCATGTGAGCGATTCCTGAAGATTGTGGACCGATGGCTGCAACCACTTGTGTTTCCATCAGCTGCAAAGCTACAAACCATAGAATAGAAAGAAACATGATCATTTTGATACAAGTTTTAAGAGAGGAGAAGCATTTTATTACCTCCCATGGTGCCTATGAATCCACTGCAGTTAGAGTCTTGAAAGACAATATTAAGCTTGGTACCCTTTAGTACGGTTTGGTCTGCATTAACATCGTCCATTGCGGCTTTAAACGCTGGTTTAGCTGCTCTTCCGATGAAAGAATCATAAGTAAACAGAGCACCCACATTTACAGAGCTTGGCCTCTGAGGTAATGGTGGAGATGTAGAAGAGTTTCTTGAGAGAACACTTTTACCAGCACATTCCTGTGGAACAACCCACAAGACAGAAACATATAACAACGCAACTCCCATTGCTTTCACCATAGAAACTCCTCTTATCATCATTTTCTTGTTCTAACCATTTGATTATTTGAAATGACACCTGGAGCATGAATCAAAATCAAGATTTTACAGCAAAAAAAATAAAGACAAGAAAATGGTCCAGAGAATCTAGTGAAAGAAGGCAAACAAACCAAGATCAGGAGTTAGATTCTGTAGAGATTGGTGGATACACACACTTGTGTCTGTGAACCTATAACTGAAAATAAAGAAGTGTATGAGGGCCATCTTAAAGATGGTTTGCAAAAAGGAAAAAGAAGCAAAAAGCGTAATTAATTCAATGAACAGAGAATCATATGGCGATGGCAGTGATATGTCAACTAATTAAAGATTATTCTTCACATAATTAAAGACATAAAAACAAGCTAATAATATCGGTGATATTCCAAGCTAAATAATATCGGTTGCTCAAAAAAAAAATATCGGTGATATTCCAGCTTGAATAAAATAAAAATATTCTAATTCTGCAGAACATGGCAGTGGCCAGTGAGTGGTTAAAGAATGAATGATGTCAAAAGTACATCCATGTTAATATCTGAATTTAGACAAGGTTCTTTATTTTATTAAGCTTAAACTAATTTTAATATGTAAAAACTATGTTCAATTTAAAAATACTTGAAAGGAGATTTCTTTGAGATTTTGGACCAAAAATTTGTAGAAAAATTCTCAAATTCAAGTACTTCTAACCAGCTGAAGTATAGTTTTTTTTTTCAAAAATAAAATAATAATGCAATTGTAATAAAAAAGAAGCAACCTTGGAACAAGTGCGAGCAACAAGCTTGAATCAGAAATCGATATATTATTCTGGAGTAACCGAGTGAGTTAGCACTGCCGCACTGGGGCATGAAAAAAGAGAGACAAAGAAAAGAGGAAGAAGAAGAAGCAGCAGCAGTAGAAGAACTGTTTACTCAGCTCAAGCAAAGAATAATCAAAATAATTCTCTATTTTCTTCTTCTTTTTTAATTATTAATTATCTTTTTGTTATCGATGTTTTTTTCTGAGTGGTCAGTGTAGTAGACGTAGGCCAGGATGTGGGGTATCCATATGCTTTTATTGTCTATTCATACTATTGAAGAACCAGTGTTTAAAAAAATAAAAAGAAAAAAAGAAAAAAAGAAGAATCAAACTGTTTTTTTTTGTCATTTTGATCCGTTCTTTTCTTGTGTTAGGATGGAGGACGTGCACTCTATGATCTTATAATAAGTACTTTGGAATCGTTATTAGTTAACCCACATGGGAAAAACTTTTATAAGTGTCAATGTAACAAAGGCCAGCCTTTGGTCAAACAAGTGTTCAACTCATTATACGTCAATTAATTCCACACACAAAAACAAGAGATATTTTCACCCATAAATAATAAAGTTAGTTATACTACTGGTTTTGGGACCAGAATTTTCACACGTTAAAAAGGTTGCATGAAACACAAGTATTCTTTGTCTTTATTATATATTTATTATATAGTTCATAAAGGAATATTATAAAGTAGAGATGTATTTGTAATTAGTTGAAATTATGAAATCTAGTTTGTTAGTATTACTATTAAGTAATAACAAGCTATTGAAGCCCAACAGAATTTTTCTATTTAGAGATGACAAAAAGTATTTGGCTAAGAGAAATCTCGACCAGTAGAATATATAGTTCGATTTTTTCAACTTTTAGTCGTATTTTCTCAAGTTGTTGTTAGGATTTTGCTGAGTGTGCGGGCCCTTTGTTTTCTTTTCTTTTTGTCAGCCATGTGGGGTCGATTATCATCTTCTTAACTAGTTAGAGAGTATAGTTATGTCTGTAATTATTGACTTCAATTCATCTCATCTACCTTGATTGGGCTTAGCTGTTGAGAATAGCCCAAACCAACGCTGATCAGCTAATGGGCCTATGATAGTCACAGTGGGCCGAAAAACTAGCATTTCAAAGAGAGGACAATGGATAAGTAGATTTGGCTGAACAACACGGACACTTTTTTTTTTTTTTTTGACACTCTTCTTTTCAACTGCGGAGGTAGTGAGGTAATAGGGGGGTCATATGACCCCTATCAAATTTATATTTATTTTATTTTAATGTAATTTTAGATGAATTTTCTGAAATGTTCAGTTAAAATTACTGTTTGACCTCTGTAAATATGTGTTCAATCCTTCAGATCCACCCCTTACTTTATTTATTCTATAGTATTAATAGTTATGTATATAAAAATAAATTATTATGACCCCTATACAAATTATTCCTACCTTCGAGTTGGTTCCAGCAATGGCTTCCTCAGTCGTATCTTCTTTTCAACCGAGGTAATGCCGAGATACTAAAAACCCTTATGCCGACTGATTACTTCATTGCCTTCTTACTTCCCCAATCTATTCGTATCACGATCTTGTAGACGTTGTTAGCCATGGCAATCAAAAGTTTATAAGAAGTATATTTGCCTTAATCTTGCATTAACCTGGTGCCAATTCAGTTTGTGTGTATTAATATCTGGTTGGTAGAGCTATCACCCTCTAGAAATGTTTTGTTTTGTCTGAAGAAAGATATATACTTTGCTTTTGTTTAGGTCATCATTTTTGGGAGATATAAATGTGTCCAAGGTCTCAACAACACCACAATCTGCTCAAGTGGGTTTCTCCACTAAGACCATCGAGTGCAAAGAATCAATGATAGGAAAGCAACCGATCGATGTACCATCCAACATAACCATCACACTAGAAGGTCAAGACTTGAAAGTCAAAGGTCCATTAGAAGAGCTCGCTTTAACTTACCCACGCGAAGTTAAGCTCACCCGGTTAACATGTTAGTGGGAGTATCAAAGGGATTTGAGAAGAAGTTGATACTAGTGGGCGTTGGTTATCGTGCCACGGTGGAAGGGAAAGAATTGGTTCTGAACCTGGGGTTTTCACACCCGGTTAAGATGCAGATACCAAAGAGTCTGAGAGTGAAAGTGGAAGAGAACACGAGAATCACGGTGAGTGGGTACGGTAAGAGTGAGATAGGGCAGTTTGCTGCGACGGTGAGGAAGTGGAGGCCACCGGAGCCGTACAAGGGTAAGGGAGTGAAGTATTCAGATGAGATTGTTAGGAGAAAAGAAGGCAAAGCTGGAAAGAAGAAGTGATCTTGTTTATGGATTTACATTTTTACCTTTTATCACCTCTCAATGTTAACGTGTGCATCGCTCAAAATTTGTTTAGAAAATTTAACATTTTGTTTTGGGATTTTGGTGAATTTTAAAGCTCAATTGTGAAGAGTTACTTTATGTGTGAACTGTGAAGTATGAACTACTCACTGAAAAGATCCCCTATCGGTTCATTCTCACCGGTTTATTGACATTTAAATTTGAATAACACACTTATCCAAATTCAGAACAAAAAACAAAAAGCAAAAACAAACCAAACCAAAAATCAAATCGTATTTTTAAAACAGAAAATATAATCCAATTGGAACCAAACTGAAAATTGAATGCTATCTAAATTTCTATGACAGAGTTTACATAATTATAAAATATTAATTATATTTATTATTAAAATATTATTCTTTGATCAAATTTGAACATATTTTATCTATATTATCTAAATTAACCTAATTGTCTAATATTTTTATTTGAAAAATCTGATATTTTACCTAAAAAGTTTAAATTATCGGAAATTATTTAAATATTAGTCCGTATCTAACTTTATTATTAACCAAACTCAATTGGTTAAGTATCTAAAAATTCAGCTTTATTACTTGGTTGGCGATGAAAGGTAGACTTTCAACAGGGGAAAGGATGAGAAGCTGGAATAATGGGGCCGATACTTCTTGCAGGCTGTGTCAGGAACCTTTTGAAACTTTAAGCCACTTGTTTTTTGATTGTGAGTACTCAGGAAAAATTTGGGAAGTTCTGATGAAGGGAGTTCTAAAGGATCAATACATTGCGAAGTGGGATGATCTGATTAGCATGATCTCAGCAAATTTAAATGGCAGTAGGATTGAGATATTCACGATGAGATACATGTTTCAGTCGACTATTCATTTGGTATGGCGAGAGAGAAACAAAAGGAGGCGTGGAGAAGATCCATCTCCTGCTGAGGCTCTGATCAGAATTTTGGATAAGAACATCAGAAACAAGTTTACTGTGATACGAAGGAGAGGAGATAAGAATTTTGAGAGAGGTATGGAGTATTGGTTTAGTACTTGTTGAGCGCTTGCTAGTTTATTGGGAGGAAGAAGAGTTGAAGTGTTGGAAGATTTGAAGCTTTTAGAAAGTTGAAGTTTGATAGTTGTTTGGTTTCTGTTTTCCTTTTTAAATTTTGATATGAAACTTATAGAAAAAGTAAGCTCATAGATTGTAAAAAGTTTTTTCTTTTGAATTAAATTTAACATTCAATTCAAAAAAAAAAAAAGACCCGAATAGAACCGGAAAGATGTTAAATAAACCGTTGAGAATAAACCGATTAATTCCAAATTAACAATTGCTTATAAACCGTTGAGAATAAACCGATTGGGGGGTACAAGTTGATCGGAGGCAAACAGACTCTCTCATTCTCTGCGTAGCTGCGAAGCGAACCACCACCACCATGCCACCGATGAAGAGGAAGAAGGAAGAGGAGGCAACAATCTCAGAGCCTAAAACCAAGTACGATCGTCAACTCAGGTACACAACACACTACCCTTCCCCTCTTCCTCCTCCTCCTCCTCCTCCTCAAATCACTCATCGAACGCTTCTTCTCATGAGAAGTAACCCATTCGAAAAAAAAATCGCAGGATATGGGGTGAGCTAGGGCAAGCTGCTCTGGAAGAAGCGAGCATCTGTTTGCTCAATTGCGGCCCCACCGGCTCGGAGGCGTTGAAGAATCTCGTCCTCGGTGGAGTTGGGAGCTTCACCATCGTTGACGGATCCAAAGTCGAGCTTGGTGACCTTGGAAACAACTTCATGGGTATATTCGATTTTGGCTATATATCGCCCTTCCTCTTTGGATTGCTTGTGTGTAGCTTTTTATGTGTGTGATTTGTTTTTGTACATGTGAAGTTGATGAGAGGAGTGTTGGTCAGTCAAAGGCCAAGTCCGTTTGTGCGTTTCTCCAAGAGCTTAATGATGCTGTTAAAGCTACGTTTATTGAGGAGAATCCAGATACTTTGATTTCCACGAATCCGGTTTTCTTCTCTCAGTTCACTCTCGTTATAGCCACTCAGGTACACGATTGAGTATCTAAGTAGAAACTCGTGATGCCTTCTATTCAATGTTTTTAGATTTACCTCTGTACCTTTCTTAGTCCCTCACTGAATATTGCTTTATTAGTCCTTTTTCTCTATGTATAAGTCTTCATCCCTTGTGTGTAGCTGGTGGAAGATTCAATTGTGAAGCTTGATAGAATCTGTCGAGAAGCAAACGTCAAGCTGGTTTTTGCTCGCTCTTATGGCCTTTCTGGCTTTGTTCGTGTCTCTGTTCAGGTTATTACCTCTTTTTTACCCAATACTTGCTAAGAAAACTAGTAGATTTACTGTGAGTATTGCTAATGTATTATTTTTAATTTTTGTTTCCTTGTTTATCAGGAGCACACCATAATTGACTCAAAGCCTGATCATTTTCTTGATGACCTTCGTTTGAATAATCCGTGGCCTGAACTCAAGGGGTACACTGCTTTAGTATTCGCGCTCATTACGTTGTCTTGGCCAATCCTTTGACTGTGTGATGTTACATTCTCAATTATTCATTGAACTGCAGTTTTGTGGAGACAATTGATCTAAATGCATCAGATCCCGTTGCACATAAGCACATACCATACGTTGTCATTCTTGTGAAGATGGCTGATGAATGGACTCAGTCTCATAGTGGTAATCTTCCCTCTACCAGGGAAGAGAAAAAAGAGTTTAAGGTCGAGTTTCTTTTATTGCTACGTTGCAAACACATTAACTAGCTTGCTTTCTTCTGCTTCCTAGTTCTAATCTATATTTATATCCTTAAAATATTAGGATTTGGTTAAATCCAAGATGATATCTATGGATGAGGATAACTACAAAGAAGCTATTGAAGCCGCTTTCAAAGTTTTTGCTCCTCGTGGAATCAGTAAGTTGTATCTCGTGTGGTGTAGTAACTAGCAAAAAGACTTTGTTGTGTGTCAAATCAAAGTATTCCTGGTTTCTATTACAGGCTCAGAGATTCGACAAATTTGCAATGATACTTGTGCTGAACCGAGTTCGAATTCCTCAGATTTTTGGGTGATGGTAGCTGCTCTGAAGGTTTGAAACTAAAAAAATTGCTCTGTGAAACTCATATTTTCATGTTCTTTTAGGAATTGCTAGTGCTTAGGGTTGATAAATAGTTCGTAGTTCTACTTCATGAATTTGTTATTCCTTAACTGCAGCTCATGTTGATTTGTTCATAATACTCATACATCACCGTCTACAGGAGTTTGTCTCAAACGAAGGTGATGGAGAGGCACCCCTTGAAGGCTCTATACCAGATATGACATCTTCAACAGAGTTAGTGCAACTACCTCGATAGCACTGAATTTCATCTGCAGTCTATATTTCAGATTGCTAATGTAGCTGCATTGTTCCTTTTTCTTGAAGACACTACATCAATTTGCAGAAGATCTATCAAGCGAAAGCTGAGGCTGATTTTCTTGTCATGGAGGAACGAGTTAAAAATATTTTAAAGAAAATTGGTCGAGATCCGAGTAGCATATCAAAAGCAACAATCAAGAGCTTCTGCAAGAATGCAAGAAAAGTTAAAGTGAGAATACTAAACTTCCTTACAAACTTAATATGTATTCTAATGCTGATGGTCTACATAAACATAGTTTTTGACTAAAATATTAGCTGCCATATGTGCTTTGTAGGTATGCAGATATCGTTTGGTAGAGGACGAGTTCAGCAATCCTTCTGTAAACGAAATTCAAAAGTGTTTCGCGGACGAGGATTACAGGTGCGAATGCCTTCACAGAGTCTGTCATTTGCATATGAAAACAAAAGCATGCCATCAACTGTGTTGAAAGATGACCTTTATACATAACGGTTGCTCTTTTGTTCGTTACCTCATTATACCGAACTTATAAAAGCTAACTTTTAGTTCATCTTAGGCTTATACAATAGCAAAATAGATTATGGTTTCTTAGGGTTGCATTTCGATTCCAGTTGGTAGCTCTTATGCTAAAATCGTTCATTTATTTATTTTTATTTTTTTCTTATGCTAAAATCGCTTATTGTTGCAGTGGTGCAATGGGATTTTATGTTCTTCTTAGAGCTGTGGACAGATTCACTGCCAACTATAACAAGTTTCCTGGCCAGTTTGATGGGTAAGAAACTCATTATGCAACAAGCCAAATCTTATTTCAGAACAGTTGGTTCTTGTTTGGTTATCATTTATATGCTACAATTTTGTAGAGGAATGGATGAGGACATATCTCGGTTAAAAACCACTGCCTTGAGTCTTCTTACCGACTTGGGCTGTAACGGCTCAGTAGTGCCCGATGACCTTATCAATGAGATGTGTCGCTTTGGTGCCTCAGAGCTTCATGTGGTTGCTGCCTTTATTGGAGGAATCGCATCTCAAGAAGTCATCAAGGTTCATACTTCCTTCTTATGGCTCTTAACATAATTGTGTAAAGCACGAGCGCGCAGAGATAATTGAACTTGTTGTTGTGTGTATCTCTTTCTCTGTGTTGCAGCTTGTCACAAAACAGTTTGTTCCAATGTTGGGGACGTACATCTTCAATGGCATTGATCACAAGTCTCAGTTATTGACACTGTAGAAGATCTTCACTTATTGGTTTGAAGCAGAAAGAAGAGTTTTATTACGTCTTTTTAGATACAAACTGTTAAAAAGAAAGTGGGTAATGTTGTTTGAGCATATCAGATGAGAGAGGTGAGAAAACTAGTTGGTTTGGTTCTTTCTTTGTTATTTAATTTTGGATTTATATGCTTCAAGCTTATCCGGTTTAGTTCTCTCTTTTCCTCTCACTAGAAGTTCGCCGTTTGAGTTAAGTTCTCCGGCCGGCAGTCTAGGCTATTTAGCCACCGTCGGTCCGGCTAAGGGTTGTCGTTTTGTTGTTTTACTCTGTTTCTATTTAGTTTCTGTTATCTTGATGGATTTCCGGCCCGGCATGGTTTGTTCTCGGAACTGCATGTCCGGTTATCAACTCTAGTATCGCACCAACCGATTGGTGGATGACTGGTTTCTGACTCTGGGACCGCGCTATTTCTTTTTTGGTGGTCGCCGGCTTACATGGTTTGCTTCGGAAGAACTCGAGCTGTGTTTTGGTTTCATTTTTGTGTTGGGTGGTCTGAGTTTGGAGAAGCTCTCGGTTTCTCACCGATTGATGCTTGCCAAAACCTAAACGGAGGTGTAGAAGCTGCTGAATACTATACCATCAATACAGTCGTTGGTGGTGTCTTCGGTGGTCGTGGTCAAGTCCCGGTGTTTCCGGTGGTCAAAGTTTTTGTGATGACTTTCAGTTGATGAAGACAAGCTCGTCTTTCCGGTGATTCTGTGTTTCCGGTGTTTCGGAGGAGGAACAAGGAGCGGTTCCGGCGATTTCCAGTCGGTTACGGTGGTGTTGGATCTTTCCACGCGTCGGTTTTTGGATCTCGTGTCTTCACACGTGGAAGTGGAAAACGGTGGATAATTTTTTTTTTTAGTTGGGCTTTGTAATATTGTCTTCTGAGCCTATGTTTGTATCTTGTTTATTTCAGATGGGCCTTTGGGCTTTTAATAATAATATATGATGGAAAAACAAAAGTTCTCTCTTTTCCCATGAGATTACAACATTTCTTTAAGATCTAAGCATATATTCAAGCATGCATGTACGTATACAGTTTACATACATGATTAATTGGAAGTGAATAATGATTGGTGGTTTTAGTTGGGGAAATGGTAAACATTAAATATGCATAGTAAGATTTAGACAATATACACCTTACAAGTGCATGTGAGGGATATTTAATTTGTCTCTAGATTTTACCGTTGACTTTGTCGGCATCGTCAACTCTCACTAATTATACTAAATTTAACTTTCCCATGCCCATATAAAAGCCATCAGCAAATATTTTCAATACCCATGGTAAATGTGAGCGAAAACAATGCACTATTTAAAAGAAATAAAACAAAATAACAAAAAGAAACCACAAGATTAAGTACTAAAAGTTACTCCCTTCGTTCCTAAAAGATGATTGTTCTAAAAAAAATTTTGTTTTTAAAAGATGGTTGTTTTATGTTTTCTATGAAAAATTGCACTTTTTAAGAAAATTAATTGATTTTATTGGATTATTATTGATAAAAAATTATTGAAAATTGAAAATTACAGTGTTAAGTTTATTATAGTGATTTAATGTATTTTCTTAATATATATGAAAACACTAAAAAAAACTATCTTTTAAAAACAAATGGAGTATTAACTACCACGTTAGAAAAATTCCAAAAAACTAGTTCTGGTTTTATACCAGTTTTTTCTATATATGGTGTAATATATAAGATCAGGGATCTTAACTAATAATTTGATACTTTTTTTTTACATTTTTATATTTTTTATTTAAGAGACAGTTTTTAGTTTTTCTTAGTTAAAATCTAAGAAAAATTAAGATCTCTTAACCGAAGCTAAAAACTCATGTTAAAAGACTAGGGTTAATGATGGTCTTAGCACTTCACTTCTCGGATATTAGGGTCAACTGTCAAGTGTCAAATAGTGATGGTTTGAAATGTCAACAAGTTTTGGATAATAAAGAAAAGTAATTAATGAGCAAAATTAGAGATCGAAAGCTACTGATGGGAGTCTGAACTAAGTAAGTGTAGGTCTACTTTGACTATAGATAACACAATTTTCATTAAATGTTTCCCACCAATGGCCCAACGGCCCCAAACGCGTAGAACGTAACATGCATGGGGATCCATATTAATGGCATCTAACATCTTCATGCTACTTGCTTGTTAGTGTTTACCACTCTTAAGATTCATCTATCTACTATAAAAGGCAATGTTTACTTCCAGTAGCTGAGACACTACAGGAAGAAAAAAAAAGAAAGAGAAGAGACATTACAGTTTTTTCTCTAGAGATGGAACCTAAGAATGTTACATGTTTGATTATTTCTTTAGTTTTGCTTCATTTGAGTATGGAATGTGTTCTTGGGGATGGTCTGTGGTGGATCCTGCGAGGTATAGGGACGATGATTGTAGGTGGGGCAGGAGGTGTGGTGGACGTGGCCGGTTTGGACGCGGTGGCGGTGGAGGTTTCGGAGGAGGTGGAGGTAGAGGTGGTGGTGGCGGTATCGGGGGTGGTGCAGGACACGGTGGAGGTTTTGGAGCTGGAGGTGGAGTCGGCGGCGGAGCAGGAGGAGGAATTGGTGGTGGAGGTGGAGCTGGTGGCGGTGGAGGAGGAGGTATTGGTGGTGGCTCAGGTCATGGTGGAGGATTTGGAGCGGGAGGAGGAGTTGGTGGAGGAGCTGGTGGGGGGATTGGTGGTGGAGGTGGAGCTGGTGGCGGTGGATGTGGGGGTATTGGAGGTGGTTCCGGCCATGGTGGTGGATTTGGAGCTGGAGGAGGAGTTGGTGGTGGAGCCGGTGGAGGATTAGGTGGTGGAGGTGGAGCTGGTGGCGGTGGAGGAGGCGGTGTTGGAGGTGGTTCCGGACATGGTGGCGGATTTGGAGCAGGAGGAGGAGTTGGTGGTGGAGCTGGAGGAGGAATCGGGGGTGGAGGTGGAGCTGGTGGAGGTGGTTCCGGTAGTGGATTTGGAGCAGGTGGAGGTGTAGGTGGTGGGGTTGGTGCAGGTGGAGGAGTTGGTGGTGGTGGAGGAGCTGGCGGGGGTGGAGGCGGTGGTGTTGGGGGAGGATCCGGCCATGGTGGTGGATTTGGAGCGGGAGGAGGAGTCGGTGGTGGTGGAGGATTTGGTGGTGGAGGTGGTGGCGGCGGAGGAGGTGGAGGAGGTGGAGGCGGTGGTGCTGGTGGTGGATCTGGTCATGGTGGTGGTTTTGGAGCTGGAGGGGGAGTTGGTGGTGGAGCGGGAGTGGGTGTTGGGGGAGGCGGTGGACTAGGTGGTGGTGGAGGAGGTGGAGGTGGTGTGGGCGGTGGATCTGGACATGGTGGTGGATTTGGTGCTGGAGGAGGCATTGGTGGCGGTGCTGGTGGAGGTCATGGGATAGGACATGGTGGAGGAGGAGGCTTCGGGATTGGAATAGGAATTGGTGTTGGGGTTGGTGGAGGCTCCGGTCAAGGTTCTGGCAGCGGAAGCGGTAGTGGCGGTGGCAGGCACCGTTAATCCGAGCTCTTATTAACACACTGGCGTTTTAGTGTACTCGACAGTACAACTACCACGCACTTGTGTTCTACATTTGTCATGCATAAAAACAAAACAAATGTATGCTACGTCATTTTTCATTTCAAGATGTGTTTTCT
Source organism: Raphanus sativus (assembly GCF_000801105.2). Taxonomy (NCBI): domain Eukaryota; kingdom Viridiplantae; phylum Streptophyta; class Magnoliopsida; order Brassicales; family Brassicaceae; genus Raphanus; species Raphanus sativus. The sequence goes on along the minus strand of NC_079515.1, from coordinate 21,422,281 downwards.
TCTATTTTTGTGTAAGAATGTTTTGGGGGAATGATATTGTATTGAATATGGATATATCCTTTTCGTTTTACAGCATTTTTGGCCTTAATTCTGCACGTATATTCACTTCTCTAATCGGAGCAGCATTTTTGGCCTAGATTCTAAACGGGAAAAATAAAATAAAAATCCCCACAGTTTATTTATTTATCTCCGGAGTAAATATACGACTTCACAAATCACAATGAGTTTAATTAACTCGTTTTGCATACACATAGGCCCATCTCCACCGAACCAACTTTATGCGGAATTTAACTTTTATAGCCACATGGCTACCAATATTTAAACAAGTTACTGCGAGCAATCCGATTTTTGTCGAGATCAACACGTCTAATTAACGTTCACAACGTTAACACATTAAACTCTCTTTTTTTTCAAACACATGCATGTAAACTTCCTTATAAAGAATGCATGAAATCACTCTTTTGTTGTTAAAACTATTTGGGTTCGTATCTATGACCCGGTGTTGTCCTCAATGATATTTAGAATCAAATCCTGAAGCCAATCCACGGGGTGGTAACCTCAAGATAATATATTTTAGTGATGTTTTTGGCCTTTTTGATATTACCTGTCATCATGCTTCAACCGCTTGTGTCTTTCTCATTCTCTTCCAATACTTTTTTTTTTGGTCAACACATCATGGTTACTTCCAAGTTACAACAGTAAAAACATCAACCAAATCAAATGCCAAATCTTGCATCGAACAACATGTGGAACATTTTTCATGTGTAACATCGGTAATGTGAACTCATATATCTAAACAAATGGAGGACTGTGTGGTACACGGCAACCAAAAATTATTTTAACAATGTAACTTTAGAAACATTGATTTTTCCATCTTGCAAATATGTTAGTCTTTCTATTTCAGCATACGATTGATGTCTTCACAAATTCAAAAATAATAATATTGTTGTATAGTCCATGTAGGTAAGGCCGTTTTAAGAAAAGAAAGAATGAATTAATTTAGTTGGAATATATGGTTTTAATTTGAAAACTATAATTTGTGAAAAATACCAATATTTATAGTTTCCCATTATTTGTGTATGTGGGTTTGACCGCGCGTGAATTGTTTGGATCTTGGTTGTCAGTCATATATTCGGAGTTCGCTACTTTGAACTGTGAAAATAGTTTTTTTTTTACTAGTTGGACTTGGAACGGCTGAACTTTCCAACATATCATGTTTTTATTATCAATTTAGAGTAATATGGATGCTTATACGTAGTAGAATTTAAACGAAGTCTCTAACCATAACAACAACTAAACTATGATATTTATGTATTAATTGCTATATTAATCTTTCTCATTTTTACTTCTAATTTTTAATTCACTTTATAAGTTTAAAAAATTATAATTTGAATTTCTTGTATACTTATTAAAAACATAGATTTTTTATATATGATATGTTTTGAATTTTGTAAAATTGATATATATTTATAAATTGAATGTATATAGTTATAATAAGAATTTGTACTATTCTATTTACGAAAAAACAGAATAGTAATGATAAAATTTACTTCCTCTGTTTTCTGTTTTTATATGTAAGTAGTTTTAGTTAAAAATGTTAATATTAAGAAAATTGTTACTTTTGAAAATACAACATTTAATACACAAATCCAACCAGTAATAAAAATGTATAGATTATGAGATTGGTCACATGTAATAAAAGTAAAAGTTGCTTTGGGTTATGCAAACATTTTGTACTACGAAACATTTTTTTTGCTAAAACTACTTACATATAAAAACAAATGGAGTATATTTTTCCATTTCTCCATCTATATCTTTTTCAATTGTCATCTCGCCTTCTATCAGTCTCCCCAATCTTCATCTTTATCATTTTTTTCTCTCCTCATTTCAGTCTCCCTCTCTCTCTCTCTCTATCTCTTCAATATATAATGTTCAAATGATATATTGTTGTATTCTATTATATTTACGAAGTGTAAAATAGAATTAGAATCTCTCTCTCTCTCTATATATATATATTCGACATCTCTATCATCTTCTATCTATTAAGCATTCCTATCTTCTTCGATCTATTTCACATCCTCCTTCTCCCTCCCCTCCATCCTTCTTTCTCTCTCTCTTTCTAGTGTTTTCCGCAAATTCATTTTCCATTTTTTTCATAATCTCTATCTTTGCATTTTTTCTTTTCCTTTTACTCCTATCTTGTATTTTTGTTGATATATCTGTTCATATACTATACTATATAATCATCAAATATAGAACTGTAAATTTTTATTCTTTATAAAATATCAACTATATTGTTTTTTCACGTAGTGTAGTTTACACTAAATATTTGTCTAACGAATAAATATATTCTTTCATATTGTCCATTGCTTAAACTACATTAAACGCAATAGATAAATAAAATTATATAACTCAAATTATTTTCTGCCATTACAATTATTTTTATAATATTCTATTATATATATGTGTTTTTCCATAGTATATGGTTCTATTGTTTGGTAATACACACGCTCACACGCTGTGAAAGAGTATAATATCTGATTATGTTATCAATTGACACATTTCACATGAAGCATGGCTATATTATTAATTGTCCGGTTTCATATGAATATCGAGCAAATCAACCCATCAATTTATCCCCTTTGATTTGACCTGTACTAAATTTATTATTCGATAAATCCTACTCCAACTTTTATTTTTTTGCAACAAAACTCTTGCAAATTATATGTCATCACATACTGAGTCGGTTTAGGTTTGGATCAGGTTACTAGTATTTGGTTTAGGTTTTGATCAGGTTACTAGTAGTCGGTTCAGGTTTGGATTGGATGGGCCAGATTTCTTACATCCCCAAATCTACTAGATTGGTCCAGCGTCATATACTCACTCTCATTCATGGTTAGCAACATTCAATAATCATAAAATAGTATTGAATCAGCCGCAAACTATGAAAACAAACTTATTAAATCCACAATATGACCGTCACGAACATTTCAACATTTGACATGATGAGATGTTAATGTGAATTTTGAATTAAACATAAGATATACTATTAGATTAAAAATCTCTTATACCACTAGGCCAAGGTCGTTTTCACAAGTAAAAGCGATTTAAATTCGTAGGTTCTATTTTATAAGTTATTATTATCATGACTTTGAATTAGTCTTTGAAGAAAAAGAAGGCAGGTTTTTTCCGGTCTCATTTCTAAAAAGGTCAATAGAAAAATTAAACTTTATGTCACTTTGTCTCTTTGTATTTGATATTCTTGATTATGATATTTATACAAAATCATGTCGCTATTCAAAGCTTCATCATTCTGCATACGAACACTTTTCACCTTAAAGCTACATGATTATACTCACGCGTATTGGTAAGTAGCAAACTCTGATATGTTTTACGTTCACATGTGAAAATTAATGAGAAATCAATAGGGATCACTCACTACAAAAATTCGGATGTAAAGCATCGTTTTTTACTCATGTTTGGCTCGGTTATTGACTGATGCAAATGACTTACCATCAATAGATTATGTGATGTAACTATGTCTGATGCAAATTATTGTGTCACTTAATATAAGTGATAATAATATTATCATCGGTTTGGGTAAATGATGCAAAATTGGAATCGTTCCTAATAATCGACGTGCATCTAGAGTCGTTCAATATAAGTGATGGTATCATTTTCTATCGGTTAACTAAACGGGACAATATTTGCCATCAGTTGTTTTAAGCGACACCAATATATTGACATCATATAGTTTAACTGACACTATGTTTCCATCAGTTTTGTATAAATGATAGTATCTTTCCATCATCTCTCACAATTGATGCAATGATTTGTATCATTTAAATGCATGTTTGTATCACTAAAATAGGTGATTCAAACATTACTGTCGTTTTTTTTAAAAAAAAAATAAAGAATTAGTATCACTTATAGTAATCGATTCCTTATGTTAAATATCATTATAAATTCATTTTAAATATTTAAATGAAATAAATATTTAATATAAACTGAAAATCTTAAAATGTAAAAAATACAAATTGTATATGAAGTAAATGTAGATAAATTCATCCAAGATAGAATACCAAAGTATAATTCCTACAGTTTGAGATACGAAAACAAATAACTTAATGCCCAAACTTAAGAATAAGGACTGCCTTCATTCCGAGCTCCATTTTGACTATCCTGTAGAGCCTACAATGATGTTTAAGTTATTTGGAATTAGACATGCATTTAAATTTTCTTAAAATGATGACAGTAATTACCTGGTCATATGCACCGAAAGCTCCCAAATTTGGCAGAGTTGACAACATTGCTGTAAAGTTTGGCAGCGTCGATAGAGTTGCAGCTGGAGCTCCAAGACTTGGCAGAGTAGTTGGCAAAATTGTACCAAGAGCTCCCAAATTGTTGATGAGTGCATTTGGCTAAATAAAAAGTCCACACGCATATTAAAACAGACTCTAAAAACAGTACTATGTGTATGTATGAAAGTCGTTACCTGAACTGTAGTACCACCAAGAAACTGTTGAACAATACCAGTCAAAATTTGAACTTGTGACGTTAACCCTGTAACTTGAGACCTCAGCTGATCCACAACTGCATTATCCTGTTCTTGTATTTGGAACTGACTAGGAGAATGTTTCTGCAATTGTGAAGCAGTAGGTCCTCGTCCAAGACACCGGATTCGTCCGGATCTTTCCGGTCCAAAAACCTTAGCAAAGTCATCATCTAATGTTGCAGCAATGTTTGCACTTCTACTTGTTGGATTCTGACTTATCAACTCAGTGAGTTGTTCCTGTCATTTCCATTAAAGATTTTTGAAATTATAAGACTTGTATAAGTTCAGAGAAACAAAGCAACATATAATATAATTTTTACTAAACTTACAGCTCGTTCTTTTGCCTCTTCATTGACAAAAGTACCATCTTGTTTCTTGCGACTCTGAATGAAAAACTCAGCTCTACTAAGCTTCTTCCCAGTTTCTTTAAACTACAGGCAAAGTTCAATGTAACATCAATGAACTCATAAACAAAATGAAGAAAGTATAATATAAAAAACTTACAATATCCTTTTGCTTTCTTGCGAAGCTCTTTCTTCCACATGAATGTGGCAACACATTCTTTTTCTGATTATTTATGTTCTGTTCTTGAAGTTTCTATCATAAAGAAGTGATAGTGAATTAGTGTTTTGTGGCCACAAAAACAGAAATCGTATGATCACTTACCTTCCATTTCTCTCCATATCTGTCATTCACAAAGTTTTGCCACTGATCATGAGGAATGGTGGAGGGACGGTTTGCTAGAGTTTCATTTCTACTTGATCGCTTGCATGTCTTCCAAATCCGGACTTTAAGATCCTTGCATCTGCTACCTAAGACACTTATCGCATATTTCCTTCTTTTCTCTGGGTCATCAAAGCTGAATTTTTTCTGCATTTCAATGACAACAAAGCAAGTACTAATGATAATATAATACCACTGTTTAAACGAATGTACATTCTCATAGACATGGTTACCTTAATGAGATTCCAAGCAGCTTCTTTACGGTGATTTGGATAGACCCTCCAGTCTGTGTAGTCGATTGGCAGAAGACCCACGTCCGTGCTCAGTTGCCCCAACCAAGAGCCAAACAGCCCTGCGGAATCATCATCTGGTTGGCCAGTTTCTTCATCAAAATGTACAATGACCTTGCGGTTTTGTAACTTCCACACATCTTTGGTTGTCATCGTTTGATCAAGTATTTCTCCAGAGCCATCTATCAAGTATGTAACATATATCATTAGTTCATATTCTAAACAAATAACAACCCTCTGGAATATTACTTACCTATGACCTTAACTTTCCATTTGTAACTGTTACATTCAGGTGCAAGTTCTGGAGTTGTCTGCCACGCTGGATCAAAATTTGGATGTAATATGTCTTCTGGATATTGAGTTTCATCTGAGTCAAATGTCATGTCCATGACTCTGTAAAAGAAGAAAATAAATTATTAGTATAACAAAAAATTACAAAATGTACAGAAATATAGATAAATAAAACATATGTTCTATACATGTAACTAAATCGACCAAATAGCTCATTTTCTATACATTTTGTTCACCCATTTCATATAAGTCTCTAGGTTTGACTTTTACAGCAACATGCCATCCATTCTCGCATTGATCTTCTACATAGTAAACCATTTCCGCTTGAGAAGCCAAGATGTAAGGTTCATCTTCTTCATCAAGACCAGTGTGTAACAGACGAGAAAAATTCACCATGCTGTGACCATATCTATCTTGTTTGAACCCTCTGTTATTCCTAGTATCAGCCCATTGACACTTGAAAAGAACAGCTTTAAACCTATCATAGTAGTTAATCTCAAGAACTTCTACTAACTTGCCATAGTAAGCCAACTCGCCTGATATTGGGTTCTGGTCACGACTACTAGCATAACTAATAGTATCAGCTGAAACATAAACACCACTGTTTTGTGTTTTCCTATCATCATCTCTGGCTAACATCACCAGCACCAACAAATCTACCTATTAGTGGGAAACTCCTTTGTAGTTCTGAGGCTGGTCTCTGGTTCTCATCCACTGCAGGACGATCATCTACTCGTCCAACTCTATTAAATCTGGTCTCTATGTCTTCAAGATACATAGAACAGAATGTCACACACTCGTCGGCCAAATACTGCTCACATATCGACCCTTCTGGTTTGGCTCGGTTCCTCACATATGACTTGAAATATCCTAATATTCTGCACATAATTCAAACAAAGATTTCTCACTACTAAAACTAAGTACCAAATTATAAATCTATGGTTATACGATACTGACCTTTCTATAGGATACATCCAACGATAAACGACAGGCCCACCTTCTCTTGCTTCTTCAACGAGATGGACAGTTAGATGCACCATAACCGTGAAAAAGGAAGGAGGAAAAATCATCTCCAACTGGCACAAAGTCAGTGCAATCGACTCTTGCAACTTATCTAGCTCACTGTCATCAAGAACTCTTGAGGATATATCTCTGAAAAATCTACAAAGGTTAATGATTGCAGATACTACATCCTCTGGCAACAAATTACGAACAGCTATTGGCAACAAATCTCTCATTATGACATGACTGTCATGACTTTTAAGTCCTGATATCTTTCGAGTCTGCACATTGATACACCTTGATACATTAGACGCATAACCATCTGGGAGCTTTACATTTTTAAAAACACTTAAGAACAATGTTTTTCCCTTGTTGTCTAAAGTGAACCTTCCAGCTGCATACTTGCCTTCAGCATCAGGCCATTGCTCTGCTTGTATACCCATTTCACGGAGATCTTTTCTAGCCTTCAAATTGTCTTTTGACCTGTCCTTATCATCTAGTAATGTGTAGATAATATTGTCAAACACATTCTTCTCAATGTGCATTACGTCCAAATTGTGACGCAGGTGATGAAACTCCCAATAAGGCAACTCAAAAAAGATGCTTTTCTTCTTCCATTGTTGATCATTTGAGTTTTCCATCTCAGCTCTGCTTCTTTTTTTTCCAGCTGCATCTACTTTCTTCCCGAATATAACATTAACATTTTCTTGTTGTCTTTTAATGGTAGAGCCCGATGGTGTAGGTGGTGGAGTTCTAGTTTCCACTGTTCCGTCGAATGCTTCTTTACTTTGGCGGAATCTATGACTTAATGGCAAATATCTCCGATGGCCCATGAAACAATTTTTCCCACCAAATCGTAACCTATGTTCTACTGAGTCGTAGTTACAGGAGGGGCATGCCAAAGTGGTGTACGTATTCCAGCCAGACAATGCTCCAAACGCCGGGAAATCATTCACAGTCCACATCACAGCAGCACGCATATTAAATGTTTCTTTCGTTGAAGCGTCTAAAGTGCTGACTCCATCAGACCAGAACTCTTTCAACTCCTTGATGAGAGGTTGTAAAAAGACATCTATATCATTCCCAGGACCTTTTTTTCCACGAATTAGCATGGACATAATCATAGAGGTCCGGTTCATTGATATCCAAGGAGGAAGATTGTAAGCGAACAAGACTACTGGCCATATACTGTAACTTAAACTCATAGAACCGAAAGGATTGAAACCATCTGATGCTAATCCTAGTCTGACATTTCTAGGATCTGCTGCGAAATCAGGAAAGCGTGAATCAAATGACTTCCAAGCCTTTCCATCCTTAGGATGCCTAATTTTACCATCAGTATTAGCAGCCGTTGAATGCCAAGTCATGTCAGAAGCGGTCTTGGAGGACATAAAAAGTCGTTGCAAACGTGGCTTCAAAGGAAAATATCTTAAGATCATTGCTGGTATCTTTCTCTTTTTCTTCTCCTTTTTCTGACTAACTGACGCAGATGACTCTGGTACATCACCTCCAGCTGGTACTCCTGAAGTATCTGGTACATCACCTCCAGCCTTTTTTCTTGTTGTACTTTCTTTCCATCTTGACAACTGACACACATCACACTTCTCCCTACTAGCATTCTCTTCCCAGTAAAGCATACAATGGTTTGGACAAACGTCTATGGACTGATATGATAAACCTAGGTTACGAATGACCTTCTTCATGTCTCTGAAGGTGTCTGGTAATTTCGCAACTGGAAAAGCTTCTTTTATCAACTCAACCACCATTGATATCCCCTTATCGCTGATCCCACAAAGACACTTAATATGGTAGAGCTTTAAGATAAATGAGAGCCTTGTGAACTTTGTACACCCAGGGTAAAGTTCTTCACAATACTCACCTAGCTTTTCATCAAACTTTACTCCATGATTAGCTGTAGAAGGCTCATCGGTGTTGTTGTTTACAGGCTCATCAACGTCTACTGGTGGCACTTCTCCGTTGGTAGAATGGTTAGTGATGTTAGGGAACAAGTCATTCAAGAGATGTGTCATAGACTCGTCTCTTGAAATTGGATCGGTGTGTATCTCACCACCGAGTTGATTATTAATTTCAGGTAGCTCAATTTTCTCACCATGTAGGACCCAGTTAGTGTATGATTGCATAAATCCATAACAGATAAGATGATCCCTAATCTCTATTCTGGTCCTAGGTGTGTAGAGCGAACACCGGTTACACGGACATTTTAACTTCTCCACTTGAATGTTACCAAAAGCAAACTCTAAGAAAACATCGACTCCATCAATATATGCTTCAGATAACCGTGGTTTGTAAATCCAAGACTTATCCATTACAACCTAAGTAAGATTTAACAAATATTGTGACATATTATTGTTTCAGTTTCTAATTATGTTTCAAACACTTACAAAAAATTTGAAGATCAAACGACACTACACAAACAATCATGCGTGACTTTATATTCGAATCATTTAGATTAAATCTAGCTAACGATGAAAGAGGTATAGCCAAGCAAGCATCAATAAGTATTTACCTTTTGGGGGAGATGATGATTGATATAAGTCTCGATAGCTTGCTTCCTTAACCTCCTTTCTTTGAACGCAAAAACCCTACAATGAAAAAATCCCTTGATATATATACCAACTGTAGTAAATATTTTGATAACAATCCCGCTTGGGAATAGGAATTGCGGGAAAAGAAATACATATATATACATATATATAAATATAAAATAACCATTTGATACTTAATAAATCTAACACACGATCTAAACAGGTAAGTTGACAAAAAAATCAATATTTTGGGTCTATATATTATATAACATTCATATATAAGATCAACTTAACCGAAATATTTCTATCCCTTTGTAACTCAATTACGAAAACATTTACTATACTATATATATTACTAATATTATTTAACTATAAGAATCATATAGATCATTTAGATGGATATGTGATACTTAGCTTATTGTCTTCTAATCAACCGTAAACAATGAAGCTTCATACTCAATCTCCAAAGCAACACAGTTCCAAGATTCCAAAGCTACAGAAGTATGATATCGGAGAGGATTTGAGCTCAGAAACATCGATTGGAGAAAACCCCCAATTTGACTACACCTAGGGATTTCAGAGCAAAAATTATAAATCATCATTTCACCAATTTCAAATTGCAATATAAAGAATAAGGAGGCGTTGAACTTATCTTCATATACTGAGTGATAAAGACGGAAACTTGGGCAGATTGAGAAGACTCCATTAATTAGCTCAAACTCGGCCATAGATCGAAGCTTACAAGAATGAAACCGGGAACGATGGACACTCGAATCGTCATTGTCGACTCAAAGACACCAATCAGAACAGAATTTTTTTTTACCGACCAAACAGAATTTTTTTTTATTACTTCAGGTGGTCTACTTGATTCTCGGTGGAGCTAGCGAAGGAGCTCGAGCTGAGTGTTTTTTGGTTCAATCTGTACATTACAGATGATAAAATATGGACTTATGTGGGTTATGAGCTTCAAATAATATAAGTAAACCCATATTATAAATTTGGATCAGTACAACAAGTGATGATAATCAAAATCAGTTTATAAGTGATCCAAATTGTATTTTATGTTTAAAAAATCGAAAACATTTTTTGGCATCACTTAAAAGAATGATATAACAATAAATCGGTTTTTATGTGATACAAATAATTAAAAATGGAATCGTTTACATGGTTCAATACAAAAAAAGAAATGTTTCTATCACATGGATGAAAAACTATGTCATATTATTGAAAATCACATCATATAAAATAAACGACGTTAAACTATATGAAAGGCATCGTTTGCTCATATTTGACGTATCAGGACATCACTACTATTAGTGACACAAATTAAACGATGTTATAGACCAGAAATCTTGTAGTGACTGTATTTGTGGCACTCCCACATTTATGACCACGTACTGGTGATAATTATTTTTTCCTTTTGAGTAATTTCAAATAGTTGCATCTATAATCAATACTCACTATTAAAACCGACCAGTTTTAGGTGGGAAGTGGGGTTCATCGATCACCATTGTAGTCTTCATTTTCTCTCCGTTACAAATTACTGACAGTTCCACAAATATTTGTCCTCTTAAATATAAATAACAATATTGTAGAATTTTAGATTGGTTTATAGATCAATGTATACTAATTGTATATACATGTACTGTATGGATGTTGTTTGTTTATCCGGAAGAAATCGGTTGTCTGAGTGTAAAATGTACCGTATATATTGATCATTGATGTATAAACCAATTTAAAATGTACCGTATATATTGATCACTGATGTAAAACGATACTAATAAAATTCTATCTAAAGTTATGGCTGGTTAAAACTATATTTATCAAAACGCTTTAACATTACAAGTATGTCGGTTTTCAGTAATGTTGTTATGTTGTGTTATCATTTGTATTTTACTAAATGGTGGAATGCTTGTGAGATAAAAAAAAAGAAGTAAAAATGCATGTTGTGGGAAAATAGAAAGAAAATATAATAGTTTCTAGTCGCATTAAATATTTACTTATACAAATTTATGTTGACAAAGAAGAAACTTTATGAAGTGGACCACGTATGTTTACACACCAATTCCCTAAACAGAAGGCAAATATAAACGCTCTTAATAACACGTATCGAAGTTTGTGTATCACAGCTTCTTGTTTCTCATAAGGGCACCCTTCTCCTAATCAATAATCATACCCTCACTATCTCTCTCATAACAAAAATAAGTTAAAATATGAATCCAGGACGTCTTCTTTGTTTCATTGGTTGTGTCTTCCTCGTTGTCTCATCTGAAGCTTCAAAAATTCACGTAGAAGGACGACGCTTCTCCTCCCAACCTTTATCTAGCCAAGCAAGAGGGTTTCTCCCTTCTCAATCCACCTTGCCCGTCGTCGGCGCCGGAGAAATATTACCGGAGAAACGGAAGGTGAAGACGGGATCAAACCCTTTGCACAACAAGCGATGAGGAAAAGTCAGATAATTAGTTTCTTAAACACTCTATATCTCTCTCTCTCTTTGTATTCTTAACACAGAGATATATATCACATATGTAAATCTACTACACATACATTAATATAATGTAGTATTTATTCAATCTTTTTTTATTCTCTTCGCAATACTTAGATGTTTATAAGATGATAGAGCGTGTATCAATCAATATTTTTCATCCAGCTCAATTAGAAAAAAATAATCAAAACGTAATGGTTAGCTCGTCGGGATGACCAAAAACGTAATTATTCTTTATGAAGTTTCGTGTTGTTGACCTAAATAAATAATTATACTATACTTTTGACTTGTGACGATGCCGTTGCGTTTGCGTTATATACTTTTGACTTGTGACGGTGCCGTTGCGTTTGCGTTAAGGAGTTAGTGCAGCTGAGCTACTAATTAAAGAGATGAAGAGCCGTGAAGTTAACATTACTCAAGTAGTATTCAACAGTTCGATTAATGGGTATTGTAGAAAAGGGAGGATTGATGATGCATTGAGGATTTATAATGTGATGGAGAAGAAGTGGTTCCAAGCTGATGCTTTTAGTTATAATAACATAACAAGATATAGATTGTGAGCCACGCAGTGGAAACTTCCACATAGAAGAGTCAAGCGCAACGTAACTTTAATTCTTATCATCGTTATACTTTATACTCTCTCTATATTATCAATAAGTTGTTTTGGCTGAAAACCAAATCAAACATACCAAGTATTTTTGTTCAATTTCTTTCTTTTGTTTAAAGACTATTTTCCAAAATGATGAAACCGTGTTTCCATGTTTCTTCCATTTCCTCTTTCTTATCTTGTCTTTTCGTCTCCAGTTTCTTTGCCAGCAGTCTTGTTTCTCTACCATTTCCTCGTCCGGACCAAATTCAGATCCTTATGGCGTTTAAGATCGAGTTTCCAATTCTCAAATGCAACTTCAGTAAGTGGACCGAGCCTAACAAAAGACAAAATCTTGGACTACCAAAGAAGTTAAGTCCTTTGATAGGGTTGTATTTGATAACATGACTGGTGTAGTGACGGAACTACATCTACGTGGTGCATATCTCAGTGGCAGTCTCAGTGCTAATAGTAACCTATTTATATTCAACCATCTCAAGTACCTCAATCTCTCTTACAACTACTTTGACTCATTCTCATTCCTTCCCGAACTTGGCAAACTCAGAATGTTAGAGGTCTTGGATCTCTCGGATATGGACTTAGTCGATGAAATGGAATTGGAACTTTCAGAAAACGAGTTTATTGCCAGTTTTTTTCCCTCTGCTCAATCTATCAAGGCTCTCTTTTTTAGATCTTTCCTATAATTTGTTTTCTGTACATGTTCTTGTTCTCTACTCACCATGGCTTTCATGTCACATCTTTATCTGAGCGATAACTATCTCAATGGTGATTACTAGAGCCTCTCTTAAAATTAACCAACCTTAGGGTACTCGACCTATCTTTTCAGAACACAACCGAATCAACTTTGTCTCCTCGGGCTTCTAGTCTTTAGAGTTACTTGATCTTTCTGGAAATGCTATATCAAGACTTAATATCGGATCACCAAATTTGGAGGGACTAGCTTTGTCTAACTGCAACATCAGTGAGTTCCCCATATTTATTAAAACCTACAGAAGGTGCAATTTTTATACATGGGAAACAACATACTCAAAGAAGCAGTGCAAATTATAACTTAGCTGATCCGATCCATTTCATATTTAATTACTGAGTTCTCTTCTGTATGTAGTGATCATGCATCGTTTTTAAAACAATCTCTCATCGTGGAGATCAATAGAATCGCTGAGACCTTTCCGTTTTGGCTGAAGGATCTACAGAATCTAAAAGTCATGGTCCTACGATCAAACATGTTCCACGTCCAATCTGCTACCCTCAACTTCGTCTATCATTCCAAAACTGCAGATGATTGACATATCGCGTACCGAATTCACTGGAAGTGTACCGCATGATTAATTTGTCAATTGGAGTACACCCTTGATCAGTATTCCTCAAGAAAAAGAAAGTCAATGTACTTGGGAGATAATTACTCATCTTGATAACTCTTCCATGTATTTGAAAAGCAAAGGAATAGAAATGGAGATGCAGAAGATCCTTGAGACCTACACAACCATTGATTTCTCGGAATCGATAGATTTTATGAAGTAGCTTATTGTGCTCAACCGATCCAACAATGATTTCACTGGTCATATTCCATCTTCTTGGGCTAATCTCACAAGGCTGGAGTCACTAGACCTATCTTGGAACCAACTTTCTGGAACTATCCAGCAGGAGCTAGCGTAACTCTCGTTCTTGGAGTACATCAACATAGTTGCTTCAGGGACACGGTACCATCAACGCCTGGGCAAAAGAGCCAGAACATTCAAATCAAGAACAAGTATTGAACATTCAAAAAAACACCTGTGTTTAAAGAAAAAAAAGATGTGTATGTGTGAGTGATATGGACATAGATATGTTTTATCTTATGAAATGAAAGTCAGCTGTCCGGAGGTTTTTCTTTTCTTTCTTCCCGTTAGATAACTCATTTGTTGATCATTCATCCGTAACTAAATAAAAATGGTACTCAAATTCCCTTACACAAACATGAAAACAGAGAGGGTGTCTACTCTGTTCTTCTACAAAGTCTCTCTGCTCTCTTATTTTATTTTCTTGAGCACGTGATAGGTATATGTTCTTCCTGGATAGGTTACTGTCCATCTAGCATTAGTATGGAGTATCAGAACTTATTCTTGTCTATAATTTCACATAAGAGGTAACAATAATCTTTCATTTAACTGCAGAACATATAAGTCTTGTCTGGTTTTAGGTGTTTTGCTTTGTAAGACTGTATTACTTTGACTGAAAACAGTCTGAAACACTACAAATATTAGTTTATGTGAATAAAATAAAGCTGAACAAAAACTTCAGAGTATGTGACAATCAAGGTCGCGCTACACACCACAGACATTGTTGTAGATCAAAGACCCAAACCGAAAACCTAGCGACTACTTGGTTCTGCCGTCGACTGGATTATATCATACAGTAAAAGCTTTGTATGGTACCAAAATATAGCCAATGTGCTTGAACAGGGGAGCTCAGGCATGAACATAATCCTAGGTGTCCAAAAATGTTTACACCGGGAGTCATGTCTTCTGTTACGATGGTCCATTTGAGATTGCAGTTATCATCTGAATCAAATCCCTTTGCAAACTCACATTCAAAGTTAAAATAATCACCTGGATCCATCCCCGTGAAAAGATCAAAGTATGTGTCTAATAACCCTTGCTCAAACTCAAGCTCCATGTTATCAGCAGCATCCCCTTGTTCTGTTGGATCAAACTGAGGATGTGAATTCTTAGTAACCTTGCTGTCCTCTGAGACTTGTTTGATAAGATCAAGAACCTCTGGCTCAAAGGAGTTAATCTTGTCTTCTTCTATTTCCTCTTCTGGCGAGGTTATTATACCTTTTGTATCTCCGTGGCTATAGTATAAAGAATCCTTAGGAGCAGGTGTGGTATTTAAATGGTCGAAGTCTCGGATAACTTCAAAGTCAAAGCTCTGTGAAGGTAGGTAGATATACATGGATCACCGGGTACTCTACAATAGCTACTTTAGCAAGCTGTTGCCTCAAAGGAGCCTTGATGTCCAGCTCCTTGAAAGTAGCCTTTGCACCCTGCAAGTCTGCAACACAAGAGAGAGGTAAATATAGTGCAAGAGTAGACAAGCAAAATAATGTAATGTAGATTTGACGGTATTTACGTCATTAGTCCCTCTATTAGTTTAATTCATATATTAACCCCATTAGTTAAATGGTAACGAATGTTTACGTAGATTTGACTAGGGCTGGGAAAAAAATCCGAACCCGAAAAACCGAACCGAACCCGATCCGAAAAAGTAGCACCGAACCCGAACCGAAATTGATTAAATATCCAAATGGGTTCAAAATTTTGGTATTTAAAGAACCGAAACCGAACCCGATCCGAACCGAAGTATTTTGGGTACCCGAATGTATCCGAAATAAATTTATATATTTAAATATATACATTATTTTTATATATAATGTATATCAAAAATATTAAAAATATATAAGATACCTTTAAGTTTTCCAAAATACTCAAAAATATATGCAAATAGTCAAAAGTAAATATTTAAAATAGCTAAAGTATACTGAAAACACTAAAAATAGTTAAATATCTATTGATTATTTATCCAAATATTCAAAGAGAACCAATTTATATGTTAAATTAAGGTATTTTGACATATATGTTATGAAAATTTATATGTAATATATTATCTTTCTTATAGATTTTGAAAATTTAAAGTATTTAATGAATTTTGAAAATTTAAAAACATTTTAAATGGGTTATCCGAACCCGAACCAAACCCGCAAAGATCCGAACCGAACTCGAACCAAAATTTAGAAATATCCGAATGTGACTGAAATTTTTGACCCCGAAAACCCGAAACCCGAATAGACTGAACTGAAACCCGAATGGGTATCCGAACGCCCAGCCCTAGATTTGACGGTATTTACGTCGCTTTTACATTTTAAATAATTATTAAAAAATAATAATTTTAATTTGAAGTTGGGTTCAGACAACAGTAAAGCATTTACTCATCAACTGTGCCATACCAAATTAATGGTTGTGTTATACATTGTTACTATTTATATCTAATATCTTCCACTCATATATTTATACTTATATTCTAGTTCCTCAAAATAAATAAATTATAATTGACAACAATTTCGAATTTTTTTTATAGAAAGTTTGAATTTGAAAATATATAATTTAAAACTATTTAAAAATATTTTTTATATATTTGAAAATACTTTTCTTTTATTTTTAAATACTTTTATTTATTTTTATTATTTGTTTAAATAATTATTTATATTAATATAACTATATTTATTTAAATAACTATTTATATTTAAAAATTATTTAATATGTCACGGATTCAAATCCTGTCATCCCTAACTAAATAAATAAAAATAAAAATAAAAAATAATTTTTTGAATAGTTCCAAAATATATGTTTTCAAATTCAAACTTTTTTATAATAAAATTTTCGAAATTGTTTTCAATTGTTTCCATATCTTCTTTTTATATTTCGAAAATGCTTTTTGATTTTAATTTTTTCAAAACACAGTAACAATAATTAAGGTAATTAAAAACAATTAATTATAATTTATTTATTTGTGGAACTATAATATAAGTATAAATATATGAATGGAACATGCTAGATATAAATAATAACGATATATGATAATAAAAAATTATAGTTGATTATTAATGTTTATACATAAAATTAGTTTGGTAATATTATATTTTAAATTTAATAATATTATATGCATAAATACATTCATAAAAAAAATTAAAATTTTTAATTTATGTAATATTTTTATATATTTTTGTATTTTAAATTTTTTTTATTTTTTCTTAGTTATTTTTACGGATCCGGATCCGGGTACCCCAAATATCCCGGATATCCGGATCCGTTCCAGCCTACTGTATATACTAGAGCTATAGATATTTGTTTTACTTCGTCGAATTACGAAAATACAAAATGTTTGGTTCTAATCAAAAGAATATCTCAACCCTCCCTCAAATTTTTTTATCTTTCTTCTTCCGAACAAGTTTTCTATTATTCAAAAAAAGAGAGATAAGAAACTTTAGGGAGAGTTGAAAACTTGGTGTGGGACAAGACAAAGTTAAAGCAGTATAGAAACTCAAAGTTTAAAGTGGAGGTAGTTAATTTTGAAAGTTTTTGTATAGAGAAAATAGAAAAGGAAGCAAGCGAGAATAAGGTTTTTCTCTCTTTAATCACTGTTCATCTTTCTCCCTTTTGCTCTTAGAAAACCAGATCTAGGGTTCCTTAGCTCGCCGACTTCGGTGGCTTCTATAGTACCGGAGTCGGGTACCTCCTTGTGTATATTCGGCTTTTTGTTTTGCTCTGTTTTCATCCTTGGTTTTGTTGGATTACGTTACGGCCTCTCCGAAATAATCTTTTAGCTTCGATGTTCCGGCTTTTATCCACTTGACAAACGATGATGGCCTATGGCTCTCAGATCTTGATAAACCCAAAATCGGGAAGGATCACTTTAACCGGATGTTGGATATGAACCGAGAAGGCGAAGACACTTCTGGAACTGGAATGGATTAAATGGATCGTCAAGAGGTGCGGAATGACTCTTGATATACCTGCGATCTAAGGCTAACCACCAAAGAACGGATATAGTGCGTTGGCTAACCACCAAATAACACATAAAGATGATTGGCTGACCACCAAATCAACAAGCCGGTTCAAACCGATGAACTAGCTAAAAAACTCTCTCTCACTCAGAGAAAAGAAGAACAAAATAAACTCCAAAATAATCTGATTTTATTCATGAAAGTGACTACATATTTATAGTGTTTGTAGTCAAAGACTAATAATGAGAAATGCGGAAAACAATACATAGGAATTAGATATTTGACCAGATCTGAATTAATGAGTCAAATACTCAGTCTTCCATGCAGATTGGTCAAAGATCACCATTCAGATAATGTCCAGGTTCATTCGAACCAGATGGATGCACGGAGTAAAGATTAGGACGCCTGCGGGACTGTCTGGATGGTCTTGCGGATGAGAATGCATGTCTGTCTTCGGTTTCCTCACGACCCAAGCTAAGTCTGGCTCGACCGTAGGTCTTAGAATGTACGGCTCGGTCTGTGTGATCAACACAAACTGGTGGAGAAACCTTGGTTTGGTCGATCTGGTTGACAAGATCGCCACTTTGGACCGTGTCCTTGAAACAAAAAGGACGGTGCTCGATTTTGGTTCTATCATACTCTCCCTCTTCAAAAAGATTTGTCCTCAAATCTGAAACATTAAAAGGAAAAAGATTATAAACAAAAGAATTATAATCAGCACAATGCTCATTATGAATGTGGTCCGACTTTTGAATGGACAAAGATACTTCCTTTTCTGGCTCGGTTTCAACGTTCTTCAAGGTCACCAACGGTTTCTGTTTGTGGCACTTGTTAGCATAATGGCCGACCTTATGGCATTTGAAGCACCTGGTAGAAAGAGCCTTGCTTGTGGGTTTCACAGCTTTGATTTTATCAAAACAAATATCATTAGTTTTCAAATCAGAATTTGAAAGATAAGAAGACTTACATTGATGTTTTGGTGCTGAAGAAGTGTTGGTGTTTTCCTTCCTTTTGAGTTGTCGGACAGCATGAATCACCTTATGCAACATCTTCTCCAAACTGGCATAAGTCTGAATCTCATTCTGATCAAACACATCACGGCTACTTCTCTTGGTTTTGGTGAAGGGACGATCACCACTTCTGACCCACTTCTCATCATCAAACCTGTTTTGTCTCTTCCTTTGTTTCTGCACAAAATCAAACCTATTAGCAGCAAACTGTTTCTTATTTCTAAAAATTAATTACTCTTTTTCCGAAACAGTTTTAAAAGGAAAGAAGATATCATCTTGTAGTGGTTTTGATTTCTTGAGAAGTCCAAACATCCTGAAACACTTAACAAACGTTAGCACATAAAAATCCTCACACTCTCAAAGTGTTTAGCTCACGATTTTTAGGTGATCACTGAGTTCTTTACTGGTTCAAAGGATGATAGACAGTCAAAATTCAGCAATCAAAAACCCAAAACAAACTTTGTGGAAAAAGAAAAGAAATGAAGATGAAGAGATTTTTTTTGTGTGGATCCGCCTTAACTGTCCTAAGGCTGAGTTTCTCTTCAGCCAGCAGGATTACTCTTCCACCACTCCAAATGATTCAAGCCAATCTTTTACTTTTTCTCTTTTTTCTTTTTTTTTGATTTTTTTTTAATGGCGGTCACAAGGGAGTAAAGGAACAGCCCGGATCCAAAAATAAATAAGAAATGATGAAGAGATGAGAAGGTGAAAAGAAGATAGAAAACAAACCAGTCAAAGTGGCTCTGATACCAAATGATCCCAAAATTGGGAAGGATCACTTTAGCCGGATGTTGGATATGAACCGAGAAGGCGAAGACACTTCTGGAACTGGGATGGATTGAATGGATCGTCAAGAGGTGCGGAATGATTCTTGATATACCCTCGATCTAAGGCTAACCACCAAAGAACGGATGTAGTGCATTGGCTAACCACCAAATAACACACAAAGATGATTGGCTGACCACCAAATCAACAAGTCGGTTCAAACCGATGAACTAGCTAAAGAACTCTCTCTCACTCAGAGAAAAGAAGAACAAAATAAACTCCAAAATGATCTGATTTTATCCATGAATGTGACTACATATTTATAGTGTTTGTAGTCAAAGACTAATAATGAGAAATGCGGAAAACAATACATAAGAATTAGATATTTGACCAGATCTGAATTAATGAGTCAAATACTCAGTCTTCCATGCAGATTGGTCAAAGATAACCATTCAGATAATGTCCAGGTTCATTCGAACCAGATGGATGCACAGAGTAAATATTAGGACGCATGTGGGACTGTCTGGATGGTCCGGCGGATGAGAATGCATGTCTGTCTTCGGTTTCCTCACGACCCAAGCTAAGTCTGGCTCGACTGTGGGTCTTAGAATGTACGGCTCGGTCGGTGTGATCAGCATGAACTGGTGGAGAAACCTTGGTTTGGTCGAGCTGGTTGACAAGATCGCCACTTTGGGCCGTGTCCTTGAAACAAAAAGGACGGTGCTCGAATTTGGTTCTATCAGATCTTCTCTTTGAAACTAACTGGGCTTGGAAATGGTGGTTTGTAGTGGTTTGTTGTGCTTTTGGTTTTCAGATATGGCGGCCCTGCTCGTGTTTGGGGTTTTTGGCGTGATGACCGATCTAGCTCTGTCCTCCTTGTTTCCTGATTGTGTTGGTTGTAGGTGTGAATCCGGCGATTCTGGTTCCCTTGCTCGTGGAAATTCGACCTAAAACAGATATGTTAACCTGAGGAGAGCTTTCTTAGTCTCCTCCCCTTTGCCGTTGGTGTCTTCCCGGACATGCTTTCCGACCTTGGCTTCTTCTTGCTACTGTTGCCGGTGCGAGCTTGTGTTTATCAGAATTTCCGATGTGTTCAGTGGCCCCCCAAAGTCTGTGCTTTATTAGTTGGAAGGTTTTTTCAGAGATTGTTGGTCACTGGGACTATCATTGCGGCCTCGCTGGAAAGGTATCTCTGGGACGAGGGTTAAGCAAATGTGCTGGTCCTATTCCATGTTCTTAATCTATGTTTGTTTCATTCCTTTGTTGTTCTTTGGTCATTTGCCTTTCTTTAGGTCTTGGTTCAATTTCTTAGATTGTATTTGAAGCCTAGGTTTGTGCAGTACTGTTGTTTTCCTCTGTTCTATTTCTTAAGTCTCCCAGTATTGGGCTGTAGTCTCAGGAGATATAGTATTATCTGCTTGCTTAGTATCCTGATTGTATGGTTTCAGATTAGAGTTTCTAATGAAAGTATTGTTCAGTGAAAAAAAGAAAAAGGAAGCAAGCTGTTGTAACAAAGGTTTTTGGAAAGTTTACAAAAAAACAAAGGTTTTTTGAATTAATTTAACAGTCAATTAAAAAAAAGAATAACAAGTCAAATCAAAATATATGAAATGTAATATATATGGATATTTTTTCCAACCCTACTGATAGAAGAGCTTACTCAAATGTGGAGTAGAAATGTGAATCAAGACATATTAGGCCTTACTACGGGTGGGACCGTGACCGTGTGGAGTAGACATGTAAGTCTTGCAAAGTTCAAAGTCAAGAAGAATATTATGAGATATCCAAAATGTTGTCATGGATAAAAAAGGAAATAGAAATAGTTTTATAGGAAACACACCTCTTTCGTTGTGCAATCAAAACTATCTACGTCTCCGTGATCTAGCGCACAGTAATTTCAATGGTTCAATTTCATCGTTATTCCTCCATGCGTGGTTAATTTATGAAACATTTACACTGAGAGACAGTTTTAAGTTTTTTATAACACACTAAGGCAGTTTCCACTACTAGAACACTTTTTTCTAACTTTCTTCCTTTTCCATTATGTTTACTAGTTGAGACCAAAATAAATTGTAACTAGTAGGTCCTACGTTTCTCTCTCCTAATCTTCTCCTTTTTCAACATTAATTTTTTTTCACAAATCAAAAAGACATTGATTTTGTAAAAATCGATGATGAACGACAATTATCATCCGGCGCATCTCCATCGGTCTCGTCGCATTCTCCACTTTTCAACTTGCCTGAAACTCCCAAGTCGAAGCTCTCCTCCTCCACGATTGAAACCGACATGAAGATTATATCCACTGTAATCAAATCTCTAAGCCACCGTAAGAGCGCCGTCCAAGTCATCTCCTCTGCTGATATGCTCTCCTCCTCTGCAACCACTGGAGAACCACACCGAAGCTTATTCCAGATCAATTTCCGTTAAAGTTGCAATCATTGAACATAATTTATCCAATTTTCTTTTTATTACAATTTGGTCCTTTAACTTTTGACTAATCACGATTTGTCCCATTTATTTGCAGATATACAAATGTTTCTCTGATTTTGTCCAGAACATTTCAATTATGCATTCCAGACCCTTGCTTTATACAATTGTATGCAAAACCTATTTGTGGTACAAATGAACCGGTGTACATGTGAGTTTTCATGAAACATTGTACATGTGGACATTGAAATATATGTGTACACATTAACGATATATATCTTGCAAATATTTAAGTTTGCAAGTGAAGTGGTGTACATATACCCATATAAACATGTAAAACATGTACATATGTACACATATTCGTACCATGACATAATATTACTCATTTGGATCTACAAGTTTCAAGACGTGTACTTCGACTTAGAAGTGAGATAGCAGAAATATGTGTACACTTTACCACAATATCAAACTATCTAATTGGATAATTTGCAAGTTTTAAAATGTGTACAATTACATGATGTCCATGTGTACACACAAAATTTATTATCATGTACAATGATTCACTTAATTATATAATATTGTCCACGTGTATACCGATGCATAAATACTCACATGTAAGACCAATTTTTGTTTTTGAGAAAGATAACAAATGACATATGTGTATACTTTGTGACGTCTATACGTGTAGAAACTTGAACAAATTAGAAGTTTAAGACGCATTCACATGTTATTTTTGTGTACACTTTGTACCACGTACACGTGTAAATAAAAAATGAACTAATATATATATATATATATATATAAAGTTGTACACATATAGGTGGATTGGTGGTTCCTTACTAAAACAATACCAAAATACATAATAAATAGATCAAGACAAACTGAAAATGGTACATGACAACAGGTGCATACATGATTTTATGTTTTTACGAACCAATTTCTCTTTTTCCAAAAATATGTGTATATGTGGTATAGTGTACATATCAAATGACTTCAAACATTATAGTTTCATTTCTTGTATGCATTTTGTAAAACTTTAGTATATAAAACCACAATTTTGATGTGCAATAAGCATGTTTCGAACATATGTGTACATAAATTATATATAATATTGTACATAACCACGATTGTACACATGTACATAACCACGATTGTACACATGTGTACATGACCACAATTGCACACGTGTACACACATGTTATATAGAGAAAGTAAGAAATATCATATCAACGCATATGGCATCAAAATCTAAACTAAGCTTCACTCCAAGAAGGTTTCCATTCACGTTAACCACACTCCCTCATCCTTACACTTACAAATACAAAATTCTCTCTTTCACATGTACACATGTACGTTGAAATTATGTACACCTTACCAAAATATCAAACCATCTAATTGGATAATTTTGCAATTTTTAAAATGTGTACAATTATATGATGTCCATGTGTACACACAAATTTTACTATCATGTACAATGATTCACTTAATTATATAATATTGTCCACGTGTATACCGATGCATAGATACTCACATGTAATATCAGTTTTTGTTTTTGAGCAAGATAACAAATGACATGTGTGTATACTTTGTGACGTCTATACATGTAGAAACTTGAACAAATTAGACGTTTAAGACGCATTGTCATTTTATTTTTGTGTACACTTTGTACCATGTACACGTGTAAATCAAAAATGAACTAATATATATATATTAAAGTTGTACACATATAGGTGGATTGGTGGTTACTTACTAAAACAATACCAAAATACATAATAAATAGATCAAGACAAACTGAAAATGTTGTATATAACAACAGGTACATACATGTTTTTATGTTTTTACGAACCGATTTCTCTTTTTCCAAAAAATATGTGTATATGTGGTATAATGTACATATCAAATGGCTTCAAGCGTTATACTTTCATTTCTTGTCTGCATTTTGTAAACTTTAGTATATAAAACCACAATTTTGATGTGCTATAAGCATGTTTCGAACATATGTGTACATAAATTATATATAATATTGTACATAACCACGATTGTACACGTGTACATAACCACGATTATACACATTTGTACATGACCACAATTGCACACGTGTACACACTAAGCTTCACTCCAAAAAGGTTTCCATTCACGTAAACCACACTCCCTCATCCTTACACTTACAAATACAAAATTCTCTCTTTCACATGTACACATGTACATTGACATTATGTATCTGTGTACATAAATGACGTACATAAACAAAACACAAAATATAATTATTTATTCTGACAGTATGGGACAAATATGAAAGCAAGCAAAAGATAAAAGATCATTATGTAATTATAAAGAATGGCTGAAATGAAAAATCAAGAATTTAAAGAGTTAATTTGAGTAGACATCTGTAAAATTAAAAATTTTGGGGTCAAAACACAATTATGTGAACCATAAAGGACCAAACCAGCAAAAAACCTAAAAATAGCCATTGATGCTCTCGAGCTTTTTTGACAGAGGCGCGACGACGAGATCTGGGGCCATGACGTCGTAGGTTGGCGATGACTGAGATTCATGGTAAAGCTTGATTGAAACAGAAGTATATATGCGGTGGAACAACGAACATCCAAAAAATTATGACAAATTTTGGACTTTGACGATAATTAATCTGAGTATTTTGCTTTTGAGATCTTTATGTTTTTCTCTTTTCCGGAAAGATTGAGAAATAACAAAAAATTTAGAATTATTTTTTGGATTAAAAGAAAAATAAGAAAAAACGATGAAAGAAGAAGAAGATAAGAAAAGAAAAAACAATGGGTCCTACTAGTTAGAAATTCTTAAATCTAGTTTCATTTTAGTTGAGATAAACTGTTTTAGTAGCTGAAACTGTCTCTAAATGTAATAAAAACTTAGAAACTGTCCTAGAGTGAAAATAACTCTTAATTTATCAGTAGAATATATGGATCTTCAAGAAAAAAATGTCATCGTGCTTTTTTAAAAAAAATTGTTTGAAACAAAGAAAAGAAAAAGAAAAAGAAAAAGAAAAAGAAAAAGAAAAAGAAAAAGAAAACGAAAAGAAAAAGAAAAAAGAAAAAGAAAAAAGAAAAAGAAAACAGTAATAAAACTTTTTCATTGTTGAAAAATAATTAGCCAATTACACATTCCCACAAGGTCTATCTGATATGGGAGAGACGGACCGGGTATCTGCAATATATTAGAATAACCGAATCCGGATTCGTGTCTTCCGATATCGGGGGTTTGGATATCCAGATTAAAATCCGAATATTCGCGGATATCCGGATCTGAACTTTTTTTTTAATTAAAAAATAAATTAAAAATGAACTAATTAACCATTTATTTAATCTATTTAAAATTACATTTAAAAAGTAAAATTGAAAAATTATTGAATTTAATAAAATTAAATTTTAGTTATTTTATATTAAACTATATATGATATACATATTTAAATATAATTATATTTTAAATATATAATAGGCCCGGATCCGGATCCAGATACTCAGACCTAAAATCCGGATTCGCAGTCTGATCCGGTATCTGCTCCAAAAAATGGATATTCGGAGAGTCAGGATCCAGACAGTATTTTTATAGTAGCTGAATTCATAGAGAATATGTTTAAGACTTTATAGTGTACTTTTTGTTTCACAAATTACAGATAGCTCTAATAACACTTGCATAGTAAATCAAAGGTCTGCTATTAGGTATATTAGATTTTGTCTAATGTTATATACTTCTGTCAAGCAATGCACGTCCAAAGTTATCTACTTTGAAACTTAAAAGTTAAAACCGATAGATCAAAGTTGGAATCGGATGACTCAGCGATGCAAAAGTCTCTGCTTTTGATTAGTACTCGGCTGCTAGAAATTAACATTTATACTTATTATATGATGACCACTGACTTGACTTCTACATTCAAATAATTGGTCATTGATCTATCCTTATATATTATTGGAAGTTGTACCAAATCATACATACGAAGCATCTTCTTCAATATCTTTGTTTTCTTTCAATTCTTTTTATTTTCCAAATGGTGAAACCGTGTTCCCATGTTTCTTCCAACTGTTCTTTCTTCTGTTGTCTCTTTGTCTCCAGCTTCTTTGTCAACAGTTTTTTCTCTCTTCCATTTCCCCGTTCGGAACAAATCGAGTTCCTTCTGGCTTTTAAGAACGAGTTTCCAATCCTCAAATGCGACTTCAGAGACTCAAAACAAAAGACAAATTCTTGGACCAGCAAGGACGTTGAGTCCTTCGATGGGGTTTTCTTTGATTACGAGACTGGTGCAGTGACGAAACTAGACCTACGTGCTGCATGTCTCAGTGGCACTCTCAGTGCTAATAGTAGCCTTTTCAGACTCCACCAACTCAGGTACCTTGATCTCTCTTCCAACTCCTTTGACTCGTTCTCATTCCTCCCCGAACTTGGCAAACTCACAGACTTAGAAGTCTTGCATCTTTCTTATATGGGCTTATCCGGTGAAATTCCATCGTCATTCAGTAGCCTAAACCGTCTAACCGAATTGGACCTTTCAAATAACGAGTTTGTTGGCAGTTTTTCACCTCTACTCAATCTATCAAGGCTATCTTATTTATATCTTTCCAATAATCTATTTTCTGGATGCGTTCCTTGTTCTCTACTCACCACCATGCCTTTCCTATCATATCTTAATTTAGGAGAAAACCATTTCACGGACTCTGTTGAAACTCTGAATTGCTCTTCTTCATCATCATCTAATCTTGAAACTTTATACCTCAACTATAACCATCTCAGTGGTCGAATCCTAGAGCCTCTCTCTAAATTAACCAACCTCAAGAAACTATACATATCTTATCAAAACACAACCGACCCAATCAACTTCGTCTCCTCGGGCTTCAAGTCTTTAGAGGAACTGGATCTTTCCGGAAATGCTATATCAAGGCTTAACATCAGCTATTCAAATTTGAAGGTGCTTCTCTTGGATAACTGTGGGATTAACGAGTTTCCCATATTTATTAAAAACCAACAGAAGCTGCAAATTTTGTACATGGAAAACAATAGACTCAAAGGAGAAGTGCCTAAGTGGTTATGGAGTAAGCCTTCTTTGTATGCATTGTTGCTGTCTGACAACTCCCTCGATAGCTTTGAAGGCTCGCCAGTAATGCTTCTCAACTCATCGCTTAACGTGCTAGATCTGAGGTCAAACGCTTTTCGAGGATCTCTTCCTATTATTTCACATGTTTTCATGCTTGTATCAAATAATAGTTTCACAGGAGACATACCTCTTTCATTGTGCGACGAAAGCTACCTAGAGATCCTTGATCTATCTCACAACAACTTCAGCGGTTCGATTCCCCGATGCTTGAGTAATTCATCAATAAAATATCTGGATCTCCGACACAACAATCTCACTGGGAGACTTCCTGACTTATTCAACAACAGTGGCTCACTAATAACACTTGACGTTAGCCATAATCAGATAACTGGGAAGCTTCCAAGATCTCTCACAAATTGCACAAATCTAGAGTATCTAAACGTGGAGAGCAATAGAATCGCTGACACTTTTCCGTTTTGGATGAAGGATCTACCACGCCTACAAGTCATTGTCCTACGATCAAACATGTTCCATGGTCCTATAAATTCCCCACAACAACCTGTATCATTCATGCAACTGCGGATAGTCGATATATCGCGAAACCAATTCACCGGAAGCCTACCACATGATTACTTTGTCAATTGGAGTACACCCTTGATAAGTATTCCCCCAATGGAAAGAAAGCTATTGTACGTGGGGGTTGATTACTCATCTACGTATCACCCTTCCATGTATTTGAGAAACAAAGGAATAAACATGGAGCTGGAAAAGATCCTTGAGGCCTACACAATCATTGATTTATCTGAAAACAAACTTGGAGGACATATTCCAGAATCAATAGGCCTTTTAAAGTCGCTTGTTGTGCTCAACCTATCCAACAATGACTTCACAGGTCATATTCCATCCTCTTGGGCTAATCTCACAAGGCTCGAGTCACTGGACCTATCTCGGAACCAACTCACTGGAAAGATCCCGCAGGAGCTAGCAACCCTCTCGTTCTTGGAGTACATTGACGTTTCACATAACAACCTCACGGGCCAAATACCACAGGGCACACAGTTTGGAGGACAGCCCAAATCATCTTTTGAAGGGAATCTCAATCTTTGTGGTCGTCCTCTTGACCATAGTTGCTTCAGGGACAAGGCACCAGAGGCGCAAGAGTCAGAACCTTCAAAGCAAGAACAAGTGTTGAACTGGAAAGCTGCGGCAATGGGATATGGCCCTGGAGTCTTGTTTGGACTGGCGGTTGGACAAGTCATTTATTCGTACAAACCGGTGTTGTTCTACAAGTTGTTTCGTCTTTGAAGTGAAGTATATGGCTTTGGTTTTGTTGAAATAAGTTGTAAGGGCTTTTGTAACCGTTTCATATAGATATATAGGGGGTGAACCCAAGTCTTGTCCAAATAAAACTCATGTGTTGATCATTTATCTTTAATTAAATAAAACTGGTACTCGATTTTCCTTACACAAACATGAAAACAGAGAGGGGTCTACTCTGTTCTCTTATTTTATTTGCTTGCGCACTTGATAGGTACATCTAGCATTAGTACGGAATTTTTCATTTAAATGCAGAACATATATATTGGTCTTGTCTGGTTTTGTATTCTCTTTTTTTTTTGTCTTGAATGAATGTAGATATCATTCAATCAAAAACCTATGTTACATCTAGTGCATCTATTGTTTATTTGTGTAGAGAATCAACAAATCAGTAAATAATGAAAGAATATGCGCTTGCTTCATGGTAGAGTTGAGTCTTGCATTCTTGTCCCAAACCAAGTGCGTAGGCCCTCATCGAGATACACATGTCCCTTCCCTTGAACAGAAAGCAGTTGAAGACTTACTGTTTTATCCACAAATTTGATTAGAGCACCTGGTTTTGTATTCTCTCTTGCTCATTGCTCGTTTATTGTTATATAAGCTTTTGTTACTCTCCTGGTCGAATTATCTTTGGGTGTTTTGGCCTTTATGACTGTAGTACTTTGACTCAAAACGGTCTGAAACACTACAAATATATTTTTCTTAGTAAAATAAAATAAGGCTGAACAAAAACTTTGGGAGTAGGTAACAATCAAAGATACACACGACACATACATTCAAAGCACAAACAACAACGTTGCGACTACTTGATTCTGCAATCGGATGGATTGGACTACCTAGTTCAATAAAACCTTTGCTTGATAACAAAGGAGCTTAAGCATGAATATAAATAATCCTTTTGCTGATCAAAAATGTTTCACTGGGAGCTAGTAATGTCTTCTGTTATGATGATCCATCAGATTCTTTGATTTCCCTCTTCTTCTAGTCCATTGGTGTTCAAATCAGTAGAGCTAGATATTGGAGACTGCAGTCATCATTTTGAATCAAAATCCCTTGGCAAACTCACATTCAAAGTTGAAATAATCACCTGGGTCCATCTCCGCGAAAAGATCAGAGTACGTGTCTATTAACCCCTGCTCAAACTCAAGCTCCATGTTATCAGCAGCAGCATCCCCTTGCTCTGCTGGATCAACCTGAGGATGTGAATTTTTGGTAACCCCTCCCTCAACCTTGCTGTCCTCTGAGACTTGTTTGATAAGATCAAGAACCTCTGGCTCAACGGAGTTAATCTTGTAGTCTTCTTCTATTTTCTCTTCTTGTGAGGTTATTATGGTACCTTTTGTATCTCTGTGGCCATAGTACAAGGAGGAACCATTAGGATCTGGTGTGGTGTTTAAGTGGTCGAAGTCTCTGATAACTTCAAAGTCGTAGAGATGTGAAGGTAGATATACATGGATCACAGGATACTCTACGATAGCTACTTTAGCAAGCTGTTGCCTCAAAGGAGCCTTGATGTCCAGCTCCTTGAAAGGAGCCCTTGCACCCTGCAACACAAGGGAAGAGAAGTAAATATAGGGTAGAGTAGACAAGCAAAATAATGTAATGTAATCTGTTGTAATAACCATACTCAAAAACCTAGCAAAGACGAGAATGATAGTAGTGAGAGTACCTTAGGGTATTGGCGAATAAAAAGCTTGAGAGAAACAAGATCCACATCACAAAAAGGCTTGAGCTTATGAATCCAAGGGCCTGGCTTAAGATGATTCTCAATCACAGAACAAAGACTTGTATCTTCACCAACTCTGTGATAAATTGTTTCAACATCGTCAAACAGAGCAAAACAAACAAACATGAAACTGTCAGTCAAAGAGAAGATTGATTAACTAACCCATGGTCAACAAGAACCACATCTGTAGAGTGGAACCGCCACTCAATTGTCCAAGAGATGCACTTACTCCTGGAAACCATCAACAGATTAGTCATAATCATTACATTCAGAGAGACATCAAGCAAGCTAGTAATGTGATTTACCGGTTATCGTAACGACTCTGATTCATTTCCCGGTTCAACATCCCACTGGAAAGAAACAGTAGATTAGTTCTTCCCCTAGCAGCAGCAGCTCGAAGTTTGCTACGCTGAGTTTCCTTAAAGTAAGGATTTTTACATATTTGATTTCTCCTTCTCTGAGCAGACTCTGCTACTCTCTTCGTCTCCTCCAGCATTCTGTAGTCTTTTATCATAGAAGAAAACAGAAAGCTAACACTCTGTTTAATTACAGGAGATCAAAAAGCATAAAACTTTTTTAATGTGAATTATTACCAGAGAGAAGGAGATTATCATCGAACTGTGAGAGGGTAACGAAGTCTGTGAGCTTCCTCTTGCCGTTACAACCTGTTCGATGCTTGTGAGCTTTCACGCAAGGAAGACCACACGAACGGATTGAACATCCTGGACATTTGTACTTCCATGCTTTCACCTTGCACTCCCCACAGACCGAACTATCCATTGTTTTGTCAAAAGATTCGAGGTTGTCCTCTGTCAAGGTTTATGAGAGCCGTTATGGAGGCGTTTAGGGTTTATGGGAACATTAAAACATCGGAGATGTTATGTTTCCAAAATTTACGCTTTTTAGTCCCCAATGTTATAATGATTTGTGGGGGCTATCTAGATAGTATTTATAAGTTTATGGGGTTATTTAGAGGTTATTTGAGGTTTATGAGTTATTTAGAAATTAAACAAAATAATCCGTGAGAGAACTCAAGTTTGACTCACCGGTTAACGAGATAACCGATATTTTGAAGCAGCTGTCCGAAAGATACTGCTTGGTTCAACTAACATCGAGCTCCCGGTTCGGCCTTGTAGATTGATTTATATTTTTGGATGTGAACTGAAGAAATAATTTTGTTAATTTCTTTTGGTATCTTGGTCGCTCAGATATTAGGGTTTTATCAAATAAAAGTTACAAACAATGGTGTCCATTCACAAGAGTTATACATATTTTTCCACTTCCCCGTTTTTTGTCAAATATATTTAAATCTATCTATACTATTATTTGCGAAGTGATTTTTCGCAACGGAGCTCTCACGTTAAAAGTTAGAGTGGTTAATATCCATACTACCAGTGATTTTTCGCAACGGAGCTCTCACGTTAAAAGTTAGAGTGGTTAATATCCATACTACCCTTAATGAATTTTATATATATAATTAATTTTATAACCAAAACGAAATTATTAATAATATTGTTTATTTTAAAAAAAATAAAATAATTCTCATATATTGTGTTGTTATCTTAAAATATTTTTCAATTATAAAAATTAAAAATTAGGTATAAAACAATTTATAATAATTAAGTGGTTAAAATCAATATTAATTTTTATTAATATTATTTTTTTTTAAATAAGATAATTCTTATGAATTTTCTTGTTATACTAAAATATTTTTCAATCATAAAAGTTAAAATAAGATATAAAACAATTTATAATAATTAAGTGGTTAAAGTCAATATTACCTTTAATGAATTTTATATATAGTTGATTATATAATTAAAAACGATTTTTATTAATAATATTAGAATTTTTTAAATATGATAATTCTTATATATTGTGTTGTTATCTTAAATTTATTTTTTCAATTATAAAAGATATAAAATAACATATAAACTATTTATAATTAAATATTAACCAACTAAACCATTTTGTATAAATATATTTTCTAAGATATTTCTATATAAACTAAAACGAATTTATATTAATCAAATTAATTTTTAATAAAATAAGATAACTTATATATTGTGTTGTTATCTTGAAATTATTATTTTTGTTATAAAAGTTAAAAAATAAGATATATAACAATTTATTTATATCTTTACTATTATATCTGAATTTATTATATAGTTAAAACAAATTTATATTAATAATATTAATTATGTTTAAAAATAAGATCATTCTTATATATTGTGTTGTTATCTTAAAATAATTATTTCTATTTTAAAAATTAAAAATTAATATATTAAACAATCTATCTATCTAAACTATTATTTGAGAAGTGAATTTGCTTATTTGTGATGCTATTCATAATTATACATTTACTCATATTTTTTGCTTAATTATTAATATTAATTAATAAATAATTTTAGTGATTTAACCGATAATTTGTCATTATCTTAAAAATAATTAAAATATGCTAAAGATAATATCATAGCTAAACTTATACATATAATTTAGTAATATTAAAGTATTACATATATGTTTATAATTACCCATAAATAATTATAAACTTAGATAAAATTACTTATGTATACTATTATTATATGTTTAAAATCACTTATAATAATACAAATATCAAAAGCATTGATACAATAATAATTTATTACTATATATAATAATAAATACATATAATAATTTATTATTATATGTTTAAAATCATTGTGATAATTTCCGAAAAATTAGTGGAAAATTCAAAATTATTTATACTATTATTTACAAAATAATTTGTTTGCTCTCACGTTTAAATTTAAAATGTTAAATTTGTTATTATTCTTAATAAATAATTAGGTTATATTTTTAATATATATTTACCCATAAATAAAAAAATTCATTAGTTTGGTATTCATCATTATCTAAAAAATTATATATTATATTATTTAAAATATTTTACATCATATGTTTTAAAAATAAATATAATGTATGTATATATGGATATTTTATTAAAATAAAAAAAATATTGAATATAAAAAATAATATTTAGTTAATTATTAAATATTTCAAAAGCATGAGAATAATTTTTCAATAAGGTTTTTAATTTATAGTAGATTTGTTTATAATTTTTTTTAAACTATTAAGTCCGCAGGTGCGGGCAAAACACCTAGTTGAAAAAACAAGAAACCAATAGCAATGTTGGAAAATACTAGTAGAGAATTACTAATTAGTATTTAGTAAATTCTAGACGATTTTTAAAACAAATAATGGATCAATAATAATTGAAGCTGGTTCGAAAATAATAAACTGGACGGTTTGATCAAGATAACCGAGTTCGGTAATCCGAAAACTACATCTCGGAGTCTCGTGAGAACTAAAGACAGAACAGACTCCAACGTAGACATTTTTCAAATTCTCAAATCACTGTAGAAGAAGAAGAAGAAGATATTGTCTTCTTCCTGATTGCGAAGGTGACAGATTGAACCTCTTTTGGGTTCCTGAGATGCAATTTATGGTGTCAATAGAGCGATAACATCGATGTTGATTTGTGAGTGATGGTGGCGAAGCTATCTATCGGAGTCATATTTCTACTCATCTGTACTCTCTCGCTCGCTTCTCTTCTCAGCTAACGTCCCGAGCCTACGCGTTCATCTAAGGTTGTTACGTCACTCTTTAGTATGGATTTTGAGTTGTGATTTTGTAGCTGAAGATATCATTTCCCCTTCTTGTGTTGATCTTAAGCATTTTGGTATTTTTGAGTAGATAAAAGTGGTGGAAGAGCTATGGGAGAGTGCTGATTCTGGTGGTTGGAGACCATCTTTTGCTCCACCTTCTGACTGGCCTCGTATCTTCATCTCATGTTTTTGACCTGTAAAGATTTTACTCCATGCTTTATTCTCACAACTCTTCTTAGGGATTTACAGGATCGGAATGATGATATAAGTATCTTTTGATTACTTTTACGGAGGAGACGACGAATGGTTTAT
This sequence comes from Raphanus sativus, assembly GCF_000801105.2. Taxonomy (NCBI): domain Eukaryota; kingdom Viridiplantae; phylum Streptophyta; class Magnoliopsida; order Brassicales; family Brassicaceae; genus Raphanus; species Raphanus sativus. The sequence continues at coordinate 21,387,974 of NC_079515.1, read as the reverse complement.
CTTCGAGTTCGTTCCATGTAATGGTGGTTTGAATCAGCAACGTAGTGCGGTATGTGTGCTATTATTGTATGTTTAATCAAGGTCGTTTCTTACACTTGGATATTATTAACATGTGGATGATGATGATGTTGACCCGTTTTACCTTCTTTCTTTCTCCTTTTTTTCTTTCTTTCTATTTGATGAGAATAATGTGTGCCAAAATAGGTAAAACTTAACATATATATAAATTGGTTTGGCCTGAATATTTGGATACAGCACACGATTCAAATATTTTAGTGTTTTGAGTTGTTTAACTATTTTAGACATTTGTATATGTTTTGATTTTTTTTATATAAATCTGAAAATAGTTAATATATTAAAGTATATAAATCTATTTTATATATATTCAGATACCCGAAATACATTGGTTCGGGTCGGTTTCGGTTCTGGTTCTATAAATACCAAAATTTTGAATACATTCGGATATTTAACCAATTATGGTTTAGATTTGATACTAATTTTTCGGATCGGATCTTTAGGATGCGGGTTTTTTGCCCAGTCCTAACAATATATATTTCACTCGTATTTTATTTTCTTTTCAAGTGAAAATTGCAATAAAACATACAGTACAATATTAGTTTTTGTATTTAGAGAAAGAGAAACACGAGAGAAAGAACCTCTTTATAAAAGAATTTACAAAACCAAACGAAGAAACTTTAGCAGCAGATTTGATCCTCTCCGTATCCAGTTCAACTTTCAGATCCGACAAAGTCAGTTCCATATTTTTGATCCTTCCCTCGAGTTGTTGGACCCGAGACCCACCAGACATTGTTTTCTTCCTCTCCAAGGAAACTTCCTCAAGCCTTGCATTCAACCACTCAAGACTGAAGCCTGCTTCCTTCAGCTCAGTCAACTCGCTTTGAGCATTGTTCAGTTCAGTGACAGAGAAGCTCTGTGGAGACTTTTCCAGCGTCCCAAGGAGGCCGAGGAGGAGATTCATGTATGATGTTTTCACCCCTTGGTTCTTTGGTATGACATCTACTGCAAAGTCTGGGTGAGGTAGTGAGATATCTCCCACTGGACTAGCCTGCCAAAAGAAGAAAGAACATTGTTACTATGCTAATCATGCTTGTGTTGTTTCTTAATGGAAATTTAAAGAAGAAAAGGAAATCAACGGCTCCCCCTTCAGCTTACTTGAGAAGAAATGATAGATCTGATCTTCTCCTTGTCCAGTTCAACTTTGAGATCTGACAAATTCAGTTCCATTATCTTGACGTGTTCCTCGAGTTGTTTGACCCAAGGCCCATCAGAGAGTACTTTCTTCCTCTCCAAGGAAAGCTTCTCAATCTTTGAATTCAACCAGTCGAGCTTAAAGCATGCTTCTGTCAGCTCAGTCAATTCGCTTTGAGCATTCCTTAGTTCAGTCACGGACAAGCTCTGTGGAGACTTTCTCAGCGTTTCCACAAGGTCGAGGAGGAGATTCATGTATATGATGTTCTCACTGCTTGGTTCTTTGGTATGACATCTAATGCAAAGTCTGGGTGATGTCCAAAGATATCTCTCACTGGATTAGCCTGCCAAAAGAAGAAAGAGTATTGGTACTATATATGTCAACCATTCTTGGTGTTTATTTAATGTAAAATTTAAGGATGAAAACAGAAACAAGAGGCTCCTCAATCCGGCTTACTTGAGAAGCAAAAATATGGAAATAAAAACCAACACAAGTTTATAACTCAAAAACTATAAAAAAACCAACACAAGTTTAGAGCATGGTTATATTTAATGTAAAATTTAAGGATGAAAACAGAAACAAAATATATTAGGCTTGCCCCTAATATTATATATGCATCTACATATTTAACCTAACGTGGGGTTAACGTCTTATTTGGGCTTCAAAACAATATGCTAACCCAATGTCTTTCTTTTTTCTTCTTGAAAAGCTGTAGGCGCATCTCTTGCCCATATGGACTTGGCTTCGGTCTGGTCAAAACTCACACCCTGTGATTCCATCATACCTGGAGACGTGAGGCAAAGCTTGACAGGATCGGAGGGTTTCACTAGATTTCATCATCCAAACGAAAGATTGATTGACCCGTTTTACCTTCTTTCTTTCTCCTTTTTTTCTTTCTTTCTATTTGATGAGAATAATGTAAATAGTTTAAGAATCTTAACCAAATAAATAATTAAGTAAACAACAATGCAATCAGACCTCAAACATATAAACGTTGTCCCCATCGGCAACGAGTTCTTCGATCATCATCTCCCGCCCACCACCCATTCCCGCGTTCCCTCCTCCTCACGTCTCAAACTCACCCGTCTCCGCAAACTCCACACCCGCCACGTCACCAACACACACCTCACCTTCTCCAACAAACTCTCCACCATCCTCCGCGACTTCCCTCCCCCTAACGACATCCACCCTCTCTACGCCGACCTCCTCCGCCTCGTCCTCGATGAAAAACGTTACAGCTTCTCCCTAGGTCAAGTCCACACCGCGAGACGCCTCATCGCAAACGTGGCTCACGATTATGCTAACCTTGTCGAGTTCGTTGGATCGGCCAAGGAGTGTAAGGCCTTGAGAGCGAGCGCCGTCGCGGGGATGTTTAGCGTCGTGAACGAGATCACTCCTGCGTTGGCTTATTTAGAGCAGGTGAGGCAGCACATGGTGAAGCTTCCTTCGGTTGATCCAGAATCTCCGACGCTCTTGGTTTCGGGGTATCCTCATGCGGACAAGGCTCGTTTTGTTGACGGAGTCGTTGGTTTTAGGACAGAGTCGTCTGCGGCTTTCGATGTGGGTTGTTGTTGTGCTGGTTACGATGGTTTGATGAGGTGTCAGGTGATTGATAGGGTTTTGGATAAGCCAGACTGTAATGTTGTTGTCGATGCGTCATCTTGGGGATGCGGTTGTGTTGTTCTTTCTGGATGTTTCTGGTTCTTCGTGTGGTTACGGTGTTGCGGATCAGGTTGTTTTTTTGCACTGCGTGAAGGCTATGTTTGTGGATAGACCTTTGTTGGTTGTATTTGATGCGAGTGTGTGAACGAGATTGGGAACTGATTGAAGAGATGATAGGTGGAATGGGAGGAGAAATGGGTTTGAAGATTAGTGATCTGAGGACTGAAGAGGGTGTTATCTCTGTGAAGAATGTTGCGTGCGAGAGGCTGTTGGATCAAAGAGGGAGACTGAGTTGTTGTGTAGCTCTGGAGGAAGTTAGGGTATTGAGGAACAAATACATTAGTCCTCAAGAGCTTGATGTTGAACATAAAGGTTCAGAATTGTTTGTGGATCCAGACGTTTTGTTTAGGCTCGAGGAGCTGGAGCATGAAGATGGAGTAGAGCAGTGTGAGAAAGAAAAAGAAGAAGAAGAAGAAGAAGAAGAAGAAGAAGAAGATTTAAGAGGTACTAATAAAGTGTCAACAAATGACTTGATAAGAAAAAAATAAAAATAAACTGCATGAGCAATTGCATTGTTTACTTGCATTGCATTGCGTCATCGGTTTAAGATATACTGTACAAATGGTGGTTTGATGCTATAAAGATACATTTATCCGGTTTATGAAAATGTGTCTTGTTTAGTGTAGTAATCAAAAAGATTAAAGATCGCTGTTTAATCCTTCTTTGAGAGAGGCGGTGAGTCCCAAAAAGCAGAGTGAGTCTTTTTTGTCCTTTTTGTCTGCATTATAAACAAACTCACACTCACACAATTTTTCATCCAAGGCAAAAGAGAGAGAGAGAGAGAGAGAGAGAGAGAGAAAAGAAGAGAGAGAGAAAAGAAGAGATGGCGTGGAGAGTAGTCATTCAGTTTGTGAAGACAAGGGGAATTCCTGCAGCTAGAGCAGCTGCTGCTTGGTTCAAGAGGTGGAGAGGTAAAGCACACTGATCTCTGATCTTTCTTCTTTTCTTTCTATTTTTGGAGATTTGAACTTTTTTTTTTTTGGGTTTATGTGTTTACACTTACAGGGAAAGTGTGGGAGAGGGTGAAGAACGTAGATGAGGATGATGTTATTACTGTAGGGCAGGAGATACAGAACGCCATGAAGAAGAAGGAGGAAGAAGAAGCGCGGGGAAGGGAGGAGAGGAGGAAGGCGATTGAAGAAGGGATGAAGAAGAAAGCCCAAGCCCAGGAGAAAGCCCAAGCTCAGGAGAAAGCCCAAGCCCAGGAGGAAGAGGAGGAGATGAAGATGGAGGAGTGGGTGGGGATGGAGGGTGAAGAGGAGGAGGAGGAAGAAGATGAGTTGTTGGAGAGGTCGTGTTTGATCTCAGACCCGTTTGGAGGGTTTGGGATTTAGGGTTTTGGATTTCAAAAGAAAATGGTTGTTCGTTCTTTTTAATTATATATATTTTGTCTTGTCTGTTTGTCTGTCTTTGATTCGGGAATGTGATCCCACAACTTTCAAAAAAGGGTATTATGTCCCTTAGTATGTTAATGGAACTTTTTTTCTTATTATTGAATCGTCGTCTTTCTCTCTACATATCGCTCTCTCTCTATATACCTATCTCTCTCTCTCTCTCTCTCTCTCTCTCTCTCTCTCTACGCCCTAATCCTTAAGGAAATTTCTCTCGACGCCCTAATCCTCCTCGCCGGAAAAAAATTGCGCCCTAGATCAGACCTAGGTCAGGAGATAAAAGAGATGTGAGATCCAAGGTTATTATGGCGCCCGGAGATAAGAAATTAATCAAGAAACATCTCTGGATCGAGTTATCAGCATGTACAAAGAGGTAAGAAGCATCATCCTCTCTCGATTTTGTATATATAAATTTCCAAAAATAAAAATTAGGGAAAAATTTAAACCAATGAGATTTATGTGAGTATATTCACAAGTTATTGCATCTCCTTGTTGTTTTTTTTTCTGTTAGACTGAATCCTGTTTACTATCAGACATACACAGGAAGCATATTGATTGCTGTTAACCCGTTCAGAAGACTTCCACATCTGTACAGTAGCCATATGATGACTCAATATAAAGGTGCCTCCCTTGGTGAGCTGAGTCCACATCCTTTTGCTGTTGCAGATGCTGCTTATAGGTAATTAATTTTAACACTTACCCAATGTTTTGCTTTTTTTTTATTGTTATTTTTAATGTGAATGGCGTGTTTGCTTTGGTTTGTTGTATTGCAGACAGATGGTTAACGAAGGAGTAAGCCAATCTATCCTGGTTAGTGGTGAAAGTGGGGCTGGTAAAACTGAAAGCACAAAGTCGCTTATGCAATATCTTGCTTACATGGGAGGGAGAGCTGGTGCTTCTGAGGGAAGGAGTGTTGAGCAGAAAGTTTTGGAGGTGAAAAGATACTTATAGATGTTTAGAAACTGGAGTGGATAATTACACCAAAACTTCAGAAAACTGGTTCTAGTAGGCTAGATTGAAACATGTTCAGTTTCTTTGTATTCATTGTATTAGTCTTTTCTGTTTTATGCTTTGATCTTGTTTCTTATTGCTTATTGTATTTATGTTTCATGCAGTCGAATCCTGTTTTAGAGGCATTTGGAAATGCAAAGACTGTTAAAAACAACAATTCCAGGTAATGAGGTTTCCTTATACTCATTTATGTTTTAAGTGTTCCTTTTTTTGTGTGAAAGGTTTTAAAATCTTTATTTGTGTTATCTTATAGTCGATTTGGTAAGTTCGTGGAGATTCAGTTTGACCAATCAGGGAGGATATCTGGAGCTGCTATAAGAACTTATTTGCTGGAAAGATCGCGTGTTTGCCAGCTGTCTGATCCTGAAAGAAACTACCACTGTTTCTACATGCTTTGTGCTGCACCTGAAGAAGTAAGTTTCATTTCATCACTGAAGTAAACTGCCTGTTCATCATGACATATTACTAATGTACACCTTATTTCTTTAATCTACTGTCAGGATGTTAAGAAGTTCAAGCTTGGTGAGCCGAAGACATATCACTATCTCAATCAATCCAAGTGTCTTGCATTGGAGAGTATAAACGACGCTGAGGAATATCATGCGACAAGAAAGGCTATGGATGTCGTTGGGATCAATTCTGAAGAGCAGGTAACTAACTCATCATTTAAATTTAGCTTAAACTTGCAAGATTGTCTTTAGTCACTAACGTCTTAATCCTTTTCTGGTAATGTCTTCAGGATGCAATTTTCCGCGTTGTAGCTTCTATTCTGCATCTGGGGAATATTGAATTTGGTAAAGGAAAAGAGATTGATTCATCAGTCCCTAAAGATGAAAAGTCTTGGTTTCATCTGAAAACTGCCGCTGAGCTTCTCATGTAAATGGCTAAGACTCATTAGTTGAATTGGGCTTGCTTTGTGCATGTGCGTGAAGTGCATATAAACCCCTTTTTTTTTCTTTGCAGGTGTGATGCAAAGTCACTTGAGGATTCTCTATGCAAACGTATCATGGCAACCCGTGATGAAACCATCACAAAAGATCTCGATCCAGAAGCTGCTACTCTTAGCAGAGATGCTTTGGCTAAAGTCATGTACTCAAGACTGTTTGACTGGTGAGTTTCTCTCTCTTCTTATTTGACCAACATAACTTGCTTTGTACTAATTGTTTTTCTGTGTCTATGCAGGCTCGTTGAGAAGATTAACAGTTCAATTGGTCAAGATCCTGAATCGAAGTACTTGATCGGTGTTCTTGATATTTATGGATTCGAGAGTTTCAAGACAAACAGGTGCTTTACCGGTATGCCTGTTGTTTTCAGTTTGAAATAGATAGGTTCTATACAATATAACAAGTCTACCATTAATAGTTTGAGTTAACATACGGAATTTACATAGTGTTTTTTTTTGTATTTGTCTTGCTCAATATCATATCTCACCAAGGCAGTGCTGTTTCTAACGTGGACGGTAGAAAATATATTATGTTTCCTATTGTTGTTTGAGCTTGTGTGGTTACTAGTGTTTCACTGTCATTGTTCATTGGCCCAATGCTTACTGTTTCTAGCATTTTTTTTTTGCAGTTTTGAGCAATTTTGCATCAATTTGACTAATGAGAAACTTCAACAGCACTTTAATCAGGTTTTGATCTGACAGCTCTTTCAATTTAGACCTTGTACCTCTGCCACAGTTCTAACTTGCGCGTAACACTGCCACTATGCAGCATGTGTTTAAAATGGAGCAAGAGGAGTATAAGAAGGAAGCGATCGACTGGAGCTATATTGAGTTTGTGGACAATCAAGATATCTTGGACCTAATAGAAAAGGTTTACTGTGATCCTTCAAGCTACCTTTCTTAGTTGTGTCATTTCATTAGTTTCTAACTGGTGGTGTTTGTTTGTTTATTTAAACCTTCAGAAACCTGGAGGTATTATAGCTCTTCTAGATGAAGCTTGGTGAGTTTGAAACCCAATCTTAGATGTTTACTCCCTTCTTTTATAAAAAAAATAAATGTAGCTGAAGTGATGCTTTTGGTTTGCAGCATGTTTCCTAGATCAACACACGAGACATTTGCTCAGAAGCTATACCAGACATACAAAAACCACAAACGCTTTACCAAGCCGAAACTGGCTCGCAGTGACTTCACAATTTGTCACTATGCTGGTGATGTGAGTCTCTTTTGCTTATCCGCTGCGTTGTTCATTGGTTCACAATGATTGTTGAAAGTCAAGTAAATGATCTGTAAATATCTAGTTTAACAAACCATGAGGTTATTGTTTGTTCCAGGTCACTTACCAGACAGAACTATTCCTAGACAAGAACAAGGATTATGTTATTCTGCCATTCCGTAAATTTTAAATTTTTGTGCAGTTTAATAATTTTTTTATAGCTTAATTATTATTTTCCTGATTAAACGAAGTTTACCAGTACGAAACGAACCACAAAGAAAGTTGAAAATAGCGGGCCAGTGATACTACTATTTTATATAACCCAATGATACCACTTCATATAACGGGCTTTTTTATAGTAAGCCCAGAAACTGTTGTCTACGAAAGATACCGTATATGCTTCATATAACGGGCTTTTTTATTTCCTTTTGTCTCCACTGTGTCAGCTTAACATGTACTAAACCCCATTGCTTATTTGCAGCAACAACTGGTATCATTGCTTGAGATTCTCAATACAACGGAGCCACATTATATCCGATGTATAAAGCCTAATAATCTATTGAAGCCTGGAATCTTTGAGAACAAAAATGTTCTCCAGCAATTACGTTGTGGGGTGCGTATGACATCAAATAATCAAAAGCTTCTCGTTACAAGTTTTAGTTCAATAAGAATGATGATTTTTTCTTTTTTGTGACCTCAGGGAGTCATGGAAGCTATTCGGATTAGTTGTGCTGGCTATCCTACTAGGAAGCACTTTGGCGAGTTCTTGAATAGATTTAGTATCATTTCTCCACAAGTGTTGGACAAGAAGTAAGATGTCTCTTCCTCTCTCCGGATATGTCTTCATGCGAAGTTAATGAATTATCTTACTGACTTCTTTTTATATTAGTTCTGATGAACCAGCTGGTTGCAAGAAACTTCTTGATAAGGCAGGAATTGAAGGATATCAAGTAATGTTTTTGATCATCAAAATATCATCTTCAGTCTTAGGCTGCTTCTGTGATGTGTTACCTGAGATTTGAAGTGTTTACTTTTGTAGATTGGTAAGACAAAGGTTTTCCTTAGGGCCGGACAAATGGCAGATTTGGATACTAAAAGAACTGAAATCCTGGGAAGATCAGCTAGTATTATCCAGAGAAAAGTACGATCATATCTTGCCAAAAAAGCTTTTATGCAGCTACGTAGTTCTGCTACTCAGATCCAGGCTGTTTGCAGAGGTACTTGTCTCTGCTTTTTTTTTCAGATTGTTGTGATGCCTTTTTAATAAAGTATACGTACTCATGACATATATGATGCAGGGACTCACTGTTAAAGATATGGAAGAGCTTCGCGATGATATCAAAATGTATCTGGATTCAGATCGGGCATCTCCAACACGCGTACAGTATTGGGAGGTATTTTCTTCAACGAGTCTTTTCTTTCTTCTTGCACTCAAGGAGGTGATTCATGTGTATGAAGTGATTGTGCGTGTATGGAATTTTGATATCTTTTAATGTACCCTCGTGTTGTCCCCTTTTGATAGCTGATTAGCACTATAGCATTCTTTGTTTGTTTCATGCTGTTAAATGTAAACATGCATGCGAGTTACCTGTTTGCTTAATACCTTTGAAATTTTCCAGGCGCTTATTGTGGTATGCGAGTGGGAGCGGGATGCCTTGGATCGAGCTAGAGTTAGAGGGAAGGAGCCTCCTGCAGAGTTTCTAGCTCAAGAGAGGGGACTACACGCTGGTGTTGAAGCTGACGTGAGAAAACTTCTTGATGGGAAGACCCTCTCGGAGCTTCTAGAGAACTACAGCTGGACATTGAGTCCCAGCTGCGTTTTTTGAGTCAGCGAAAGTAAGTAGTAGAGTATTTGGGACCGGTTCTAAAACGCCTACAAAGCAAAGGTATGTGCGTGCGTATGGATGATCCTGTGGTATTAGTGGTATATATAAAACAATTTGGGTATCTTTGAGGACTAGTGGTATCTTGGACTCTCTTTTATGTATGGAAAGAAAAAAAGAAAAGAAAATGTGGCTTCTTCTTTTGTTTAGAATTATTATGCCATTTGTTAAATTAATAAACTAATAAGCTAGCTACTTTAGAAATGCAACATTGACATTTTGGTTGATCAGGTAGGTGTTATATTACGAGCAATGAGATTCGACAACTCCACAAGGATTTACCCTCTGAGGAAGAAATCAAGGAGTATATATATGGCTACAAAAGGCTCAGAAGAAGGTATTCTTTTGTGCTTTTTCTTAAAAAAAAAACCCTTATATGTGTTGGAGTTGGGGTTGCTAATTTTTATGCTATTTGGTTAATTCTCTCTAGGCATTCATTACGTGCAGCAAAGAAACTGAAGACTCAGTCAGTGTCTGGCTACTCCAATGATTCAAATCCATTTGGGGATTCCAACCTCACTGAGGTGTTTGTGTGGCGGAAAAAGGAGGAAGAGTTCCATTTCGATCAAAAGCAAGGTCAGATCAGAGGTCAGACTGCGTGAAGCTCAGTGAACCTTACATGGTTCTCAAGGTATTTACAAAGCTTATGCTAGATTGTCTATCCATATTTGTTGTGATTAAGCTTTTTCAGTTAGGTCTTTACTTTCGTGGTCATTTTCAGTATTTGGAACTAGCTGAGTTGTGGGGAGAGAAAAAAAAGCTTGAGACTAGATAAGTTACTGTGATAGTCTAAGCCCATTAGAATTTTAGATGTTGAGATAGCTGGATGATTTGGTTTTGAGATGTCGAGTGTGTAGATCTCTCTCGTTATAGACCAAGTGTCTCTGATTGAGTAGCAGATTGTCATCTTTTGGTGAACAATGAGAGTTCTCTGCTTCTTTTTTTTCAGATTGTTGTGATGCCTTTTTTAATAAAGTATACGTACTCATGACATATATGTGATGCAGGGACTCACTGTTAAAGATATGGAAGAGCTTTGCGATGAAGAAGAACAATCCTTGCGTTCTATCAAGTCCAAGGGGAACTCCCTAGTGGTTCCTCTAGGGAAACTACAGTTTGCCATATGTAGAAACAGGGCCTTGCTCATGAAGTTCCTTTGTGATTGTATGGAACCTCCAGTGCCTTGTGAGGATTTTAGGAGCACTGAAACATGATTGTATCGTGGAGCTATACAGACATGAGTTATCTTCTAAGTGGATAACCTCAGAAGATGGAAACGAACCTAGACGCATATTGCAATCTGCTATTGGATTGGATTTGGACGGTGAGGAATCTTTGGATTTGGACGGGTGAAGAATCTTTAACTGTGTAAAGCGCGCCTTTGGAAAATTGTTTCAAACAAAGAAGAGCAGAAGAAGATAGAGGTCTTTTGTCATTTTTGTTCACACAGTTAAAATAGCTCAACGAGTAACAACATCTAAGAGAAGTGATGAGATTCGACAAACATTTGTTTTCTTTTTCTTTCAATATCCTAAATTTTGTAACAAAAGGTTTCACATTTCTTCAAAAACCAAACGTCCATGAGCTGATGATGCCTTTTTTGTAACTTGGTGTTTATGTAACGTTTGAATCTAGTAATATAATCGGTAGAAGAAAAACTGTAATGACAATCTTGTTAACGTAGTAATCTTATTAATTAATCAAAATATAGGTATCTCCTTCTTGGAAATATTTCATTTTTTCTCCCGCCTTGCTTCACAAGAAAGCACGGATCCCCTGTATCTATAAAATGTCACTTTTGTCTAGGTATCTTCTTATTGGGAATATTTCATATATTTTTTCGCCTTGCATGGCAAGCAACCTAAGATCCCCCAGTCTTTATATAATGTCACTTTATTCTATCTAAAAACCCAGCCACCTTTAAAGAGAATATGGTGAATTCTGAGTCTCATTCTTCAAGCGACCAAGTCCCGCCGTCCACTCCACATGTTGACGGCTTCACGGTATCCGCGAGGAAGCTGTTAGACTGTGCGCACCATCTTCCCAAGGTGCAGGAATTGGCTACAAAAGTCGCCAGTGAGGCTTTCAAAGCAGCCATTTTAAACGACGAAGAAGGTAAGTTTTCTGACTACATGAAAGGAGGTGCTTGCAAAGAATCATTTGTGGCACTTGCAGAATGCCCTGATGGGTTTAAGCAGCTGTCCGGCATGTTTGACTGTATGGATGCCCACTCTGATTACTATGAAAAGTATAAGAAGGAGATTATTTACGAACAAATTGAGAAGGAATTTGTGAAGGAACTTGACTCCACCTTTCCTGGAGGAGAAGTCGAAGTCTTTTTGGGGATTCATGAGTTCTTCACCAAAGGAGAAGGAGGTTGTTGCAAAGAACAATATCTGGCTTCTGTCGATTGCGTCATAGAAGAAGAAGATCAATCTGATCCTTTGTTGACTACTTTTACTAAAAGGCTTTTTAGGTTCCTTTAATTGTTCGCTTTTTTTTTCTATTATATTTGTTCGTTCCCTTTTAATGGTTGAGTCTTTTTTTCTATCGATTGTTCGCTTTCTAGGAACATAAATAAAACCTTTTGATGGTTGAGTTTTCTCTATCAATGCTTTATATATATATATATGATTTGCCCTAGTGCTTTATTAACACAAACGTTACAAATGTATGAGCTGATTTTTTTTTCTTTTAAAAAGATGCACAAGACACGAAAAATATGGTAACAACTTGATTTTCTAATAATATTTGTTTTGATTTTTTAATAATATTTTTTATTTTATATCGAATGATCTCATTGACATCTATCTAGGTAAATCTTATTATTCAAGTTTCATATATTATATTTACACCATTTTGTATATTAACAAAGTCCCTTTAACTCTTGGCTGAGTTCAATCTCTCCCGCAACACTTTTGTATATGTATCTTTGTCTATTATGGCGACGTATTGTTCTTACCAGTTCTCTTTTTATATGTATTGTAAGAAAAACAAAAATTAAATCTAAACTATTAAAACTGAAGTACATTTGGTACTTAACCCTAAATTTTCCACAATAATTACCATTATATGCTACTGAAATAAACCATTTTTTTACATTATTAAACCATCTTAATTTAATTTACTTCTTTAGTGGATATGTACGTGATTAAATGCCTTTATTATAGGCCATAAGATCCTTAAATATCTAACTGTTACATATACGTAATTTGCATCAATTAAATCATTGCCTTTTTTAAAGAAGAATATTCAATTTTGTGATCTCTATAATCTTGCAAAATCTAACGTAAATTACGTAACCCATATCATTTTGTCATATATTTGTGTTTAAATATACATCTATTTTTATTGCTTCAATTCACAATCACAATCACAAATCATGTTAAATGGCAGAGTTAAGAAAGATGTTACACTTTTTAATGGTGTGAAACGTACAAAACCGGGTGGAAAATTTAAAATATAATTAAATAATTTATTAAAATATTTTTTTTATATATTTGGTGTTTTCGATTTTTAATTATTGCATTATAAATTTAGTATGGAAAATTTTGTGAAGTTTTACTGGTATGTGTTACCATCGATAAAAATTAAATTAAATATAAAAATAAATCAAAAAGATATATGTTGTTGTAGATTTAAATTATATAAAAAACAAAATGTATATGATATATTTGAATAACTTTTGCAAAATAAAAACTAGCCATATATAATTTAATTAAATACTTATGGAGACAACCAAAAATGTTATTATACAAAAGGCGAATTACATTTGATATCGTTTTGATTGTTGAATATCCAAAAATATTATTATACAAAAATGTGAGGAATAAAATTCGGATTCCTGAATCTGAAGAACCAAACCGAATCCGATAAAAAAAGTAGTATCGAACCTGAATCGAAACTGATTAAATTCCAAACGAGTTAAAAAATTAGTATTTAGAGGAACAGTACTGAACCATATCCATATTAAATATGACGGATATCCCAATATATCCTAATCATATGTATGTACTTAAATATATTAATTATTTTATATCTAATATCCATAAAATATCGAAATATATATTTTTTTTTTGAAATTATCCAAAATATTTGAAAATAGTCAAAAGAAAATATTTTAAATAGCTAAAAATAACCAATATATATTTAATATATATTTATTATCTATCTAAATATTCAAGGTAGACCATTTTTTATGTTAAATTAAATATTTTGGCATATATTGTTCAATTTCATATGTTACATATTAATTTTATTTTTAAAATTTGAGAAAACTAAATATTTGAATTTAAACTTCTTAAAGGTAATTTAAAAAGATTATATCTAAAATCCGAACTAAATCCGCAAAGATCCAAACCGAACTTGGATCAAAATTTATTAATACTTTAATATGGTTGAAATCTTCAAACACCAAAACTCGAAATTCGAACAGATCCAAACTAATACCAAATGGGTACCTAAATCCGAATGGATACCAACATCTTATAAATACATTTGAAAAACATTTCCAATCATATTTGATTCATATAAAATAAAATAATATCCGCACGGGTGTGCGGGTCAAAATCTAGTGTAGCTTTAAGAGTGGAGTCCATATGTCTTTCTTAAATGAAAACCATTAAGTGCTTTCTTTCTCTTTTACCGAATTTCTAGCCGACAGTCTTTGGAAGATGGTAAATTTAAGTCCGATAACTGCTGGAGAAAGATAAAAGAATCACCAAATGGATAGGATACAATATTGGTATGAAGAGGCAAAAAAAATTTCAACACAAAAATAAATTGCCACATTTTTTAACATGGACAAATTATGCAAACAGTGTTACTACTTTATGCAGATATAAATCAATTTATACTCTTCATTTCATCTTAGACCATAAGAAAAACAAAAGCATTGACCCATTTTTCTTTTCGAACATCCACTTTATCTTATATTCTAAGTTCATACTAGATTTTGACCCTGCGCTTAGAAAACACGGTTTTGTCTTCGAAAATAAATAAATTTCATTTAAATAAATTTCTATATAAAATAGTGTATTAGTTTGGGTACATTTATCCGGAATAGCGAACTAAACCATACTAAACTGAAGAGAAAAAAACCAATATCGAACGAAATTTCATATATAACCAAGCCGAACATATATTTCTAGAACAAAAATTTGAAACCAAACTAAAAACCAAATAGTTATCTTGAAAATACTATTTATAAACCTAATTACCCGAATTACCAGAATACTTTTTATTCAAAATATTAAAATTATCCAAATTATCAGATTTTTAATCCGAACAACGCGATATTTAATCTGAAAACCCTAAATTGTCCTGTATTTTATCAATAAATCTGTAATTACACAAAAAAATCAGAATTGAAATGGAACTGAATTAGACCTAATTTTTATATATCAAGATATAAGCAGCATTTTTATATTTAATTCAGACTTGGCAGTCAAACCAATAAATGCAGTGGCTGTATATAATTTGGATTGACTTATGTTTTTCATGCAGCATTCTCTCAGAGATTTTACTAACTAATATGTTTCCACAAATTCATATTTAATGTAAACCTATTAATTAAAAATCTGATAAAATCCAAGAAATTCGCCATTAACACGTGTAGCGACACCGTTTGACCCGGAAAAATACCCGGAAAATCTTATATATTATTTAGAAAAATTTATTTAACTTTTCATATACTTTATAATATTACATAAAATTGAATAAACTATTCAAGTTGTCATATAATATTAATGCATTGTATTTCTGTCAAGCATTTTAATTTATAAGTCTTGTAATGATCAATGATTTTACAATTTTAATATAGATATAATATATTTCTTTTGTTTATAAGTACAATGGATTTATACCTATTAATAAAATTAAATTCATAGTTGGTGGATCGAGCTTTTTAATAGGTCATAGATGCAATGACTTAAAATTAATGGGTATGAATATTTTTACACTCATAAATTAAAAGAAAAAATTGATGTTAATGATAATTATTTTTTTCTTGTTAAATTTATAGATATTTTGGAAAATCGACATTTTCATTAAAGAAGAAAAAACAGGAATGTGTGCTTTTAAATAATATATATATTATTTTTCTCGAAACAGTTTTAGAGTTCATTTAACATGGTATATTTGGTTAATAATATGCCATATAAAATCTTAATGATTTATTCATTTACATAGAGATTGGTGAATGTTTCAATAAATATAGATTGGTGAATATTGGCTTTTATGTATTTGTGGTTTTTTTGTTAACTATTTACTAAACATATGGAATATAGTTAGTTAAATGATCTTGATATTATTTAAAAGTATTTCAGAGATAAATTGCTAAGAATAAAAAAATTGAATCTAAATATTGATTATTTTCTCATTTTGTATAGAATTTATTGTATGATCTCTTAATATGTAATTAAATATTTGAAATTACAATTTGTTTTGGTCTTGATGGTTTCCATCCTTTGGTTTAAACTTTAAACCCATGTGCATTGAATATTTTGGTATATATTCGATGAATCCTTAGATCTGCTTTAATTTATTATGATAGTCTGTTTTTAGATTCAGAGAAACCAATTATAAGAAATTTTCTCGGTGGTTAGCATTGGTTTGATTTAGATTGTATACATGACTTGTATTTCATCAGTTTGATATATATATATATATAAACGATAGTGTATGCTTGTGTTATATAAAAACTGTAAGCGATAGAGTGGATTTAGATGATAGTGTTGCGTCAGTTTGATTTTTATCTCACCGAGATTGAAGTACATGCTTGCATCAAACAATAGTTTCACAGAAGACATACCTATTTCATTGTGCAATCAAAGCTACCTAAGTGTCCTTGATCTATCTCACAATAACCTCAGTGGTTCAATTCACGGATGCTTGATTAATTCATCAGTATATTATCTGGATCTCGGAAACAACAATCTCATCTGGAAACTGCCGGACATATTCGACAAAAGTGGCTCACTGGAAACACTTGACGTCAGCCACAATCAAATAACTGGGAAGCTTCCAAGGTCTCTTACAAATTGCATGTACCTAGAGTATCTAAACGTGGAGGGCAACATAATCGCTGACACCTTTCCGTTTTGGTTGAAGGATTTACCGAATCTAAAAGTCATTGTCCTACGATCAAACATGTTCCACGGTCCTATATATTCTCCTCAACATCCTCTATCATTTCCACAACTGAGGATGGTTGACATATCACGTAACCAATTCATCGGAAGCCTACCACATGATTATTTTGTCAATTGGAGTACACCATTGATCAGTACTCCTCAAGAGGAAAGAGAGCCGATGTACATGGTGAAGATGTAAGATGTCTGCCCTGAAGTAGTCGATGACGTAGTTGCTGAAGCAGACGTCGTGTTGAGTGGTAAAGACCATGTGGAGTTAAGATGCTGAGTTGGAGTCGTGTAGACTTGAAGAGCAAGGATGTATCTTGGAGAAAAGGGAAAGAAGAATAAACTTGGGGAACAAGTTTATTACTTAAAGAAAAATGAATAAGTGTATTCCAAGAAAAGGAAAGTTGCACTTAATGTTATGGAAGGTGTCCATATTGTGTTTCCTTGGAGATTAGGGTTTTAGGAACATGGAGAATGATATAAGATAGCAATGGGATCGTCTGTAGAGACACACAGACACGGAGGCTGATCTTATAGAGAGGGAGAACAACTCTTGGAAGTGTTATGGGTCGTGCTGAAACAGATGCTGAAGTACTTGACGGTGGAGATACATAAGCGGATAGCTTAGGAATCTTTCAGTAGCGTGTGTTAGGGTGTTAACACTAGCTGTGTAA
Organism: Raphanus sativus; assembly: GCF_000801105.2. NCBI lineage: Eukaryota > Viridiplantae > Streptophyta > Magnoliopsida > Brassicales > Brassicaceae > Raphanus > Raphanus sativus. Next base: position 21,370,788 of record NC_079515.1, on the reverse strand, counting down.
AAGCTGAATTAAGCAGATCTTGTAATAAATTGTTTAAAAAAGATTCTAATAAAGCATAGTGGTTGCTTGTATTGCTTTGTCTCTTGGTTTAGTTTCTGCAGTACTATTGTTGTGTCATCTTTATATCAACAATTGGTATCAGAGCGGGTCACCTAAGTCATTGGTGGAGATCCCGAAGGCAAGATGAACGATATAGTACTTATGCTTGATCCTGAACACTATGGGCATTGGAAAGTGATGATGAAAACAAGGTTACAAAGTGTTGATATGGATGTTTGAGCATCAGTGGAAGATGGCTATAAAGGTCCCAAGACAATAGATGAAGATGGTGTTCTGGTCAATAAACCATTGGCTAAATGGACAAAGCGTGAGAAATGAGATGTCAAGGCATAATGCAAGAGCTATATCTTGTATTTTTTCATCAGTCAAGAAAAAGCAACTTGATCTGATTCAAGGATGCAAGGATGCAAAAGAGGCATGAAATATTCTGCAATTACACTTTGAAGGAACTGAGAAGGTTAAGAGTTCTAGGATGGATTTCTTTAAATCTAAATTTGAGAACTTGAAGATGGAAGAACATGAATCTGTATCAGATTTTAGTTCTCAACTCAGTGCTCTAGCACAAGAGATTCGTGTTCTGGGCATGGAATACAAAGACAAGAAACTGGTGAAGAAGTTTTTGAGGTGTCTGCCCGAAAGATTCACAGCGTATAAGGCAGCAATGTTTGTGTCTCTAAACATAGATGAATTGAGCTTTCACGAAGTTGTAGGTATGGTAAAATCTCATGAGATGGAACTTGATGGCGTGGGCAATCATACTAAAGTGAACTTGGCAGTTGATGAAACAACAAGTCAAAAATCAGAGGATGAAGATGAGGTGATCAAGATGATCCGCGTGCTTCACCAAGTACTACAGGAAGTGGTAAAGTGGCAAAGACATGAGAAAGTTGGTTTGAGAAAACGAAGACAAGAAGCTGGCGAGTCATGTGACAGTTCAGAGGTGCAATGTTATAAATGCAGAGGATATGAGCACTTTAAAAGGGAATGTCCAACTTTCAAGAGATTAAGATTCAAAAGCTTTGAGGGCAATGAATTCAGGCATGCTCAGAGGAGTTGTGAGAATTTACTGAAGCAAAAGAAGAATAGTGACGTCAGGAATGAGTCTGATATTGATTCAGATGATGGGGAGCAACTGAAGAACTTGGTGGCGTTCACAACTTTTGAGTCTGGTTCTATGACAAAATCTACAGCGAGATCTGCGACAGCGTCTGTGTCAGGGGCTTCATGTGGAGGTGATGATGATGTTGATGGTGATGATGATGGAGACGTTGATCTTGCTGGGAATTATGAAAAAACTGTATGAGAATTGGCTTAAGCAGGTTGAGGCGAATACAAAGTTGACTAAGGAGAATGTCAAGTTAGAAGCTCAAGTTGCTGAAGCACTTAAGTGTGCCTCATAGAAAGAAGAAGAAGCACGGCTGGCTGGTGCTCAACTTGCAGAGACTCAGAAGGGTTTGAGGATGCTGAATGGTGGGACGAAGCAACTAGATCATCTTCTCAGTATTGGAAAGAGTGATCGATGTGGCATTGGATATCAAAGGGAATCTTCTACAGCTGAAGGTGTTTTTGTATCAGAACAAAAAGTTAAGGTTATAACTACGTCTGTTACAAGACCAAAGGTTAAGATGTCTGCAAAGAAGACATCCAATAGAAAAACTGCAGTGAAGACTGCAACTGGTGTGAAGAATGTGACTGCTATGCGTACTGCTATGTGTACTGCTACAGCGGCTACGTCGGGTAAAGGTTCTGATTTGAAGGCTGTATTTCAACAAAAAATTCAGCCTGTTTGTCATCATTATGGTGTGGTTGGGCACATTAGGCCAATATGTTTCAAGTTTTTGAGGGAGAAGAATCAGTTGAAGCAAGTCTATGGTATGAGGTGTCATGGTCCTACATGTTATTCTTGTGGAGTTCAAGGACATGTTCGACGTAATTGTTTCAAGTTGGTTCAGAAAGCTAATCATGGTGAGATAAGATCCAAGAATACATGGTCTAGGAGACTTAATCACTTTGGAGATAGTGGAGTGGGATTTCATCCTCGATTTAGAGGGTGGCGAACTACAAATTAGTTTTTGACCATGATGTGACTCATAGGGGGAGATTGAAGATGTAGGTGATGAGTTCACATCCATAGTCAAAAAGGGGGAGAGTATTATTGGTGTAGTAGCTCGTGGAGTACTACATGAGGTAGTACGTAACATGTTGCATGAAGCTAGAGTTATATTGGAGTTCGTGTATTGATCGCATGGAAAGCAAGTTCTATATAAGGAGTGACGTACCTTATGAGAAAGCCAGACCTCACAGAAGAGAGAAGGGGTTTCATTATATATTGGTGTGTGTTACTGCTTGGTGTCGAAGCAGTGTCTGAAGTAGTTTCTGATGGAGTCTGATGAGGACTTAGTTTGGTGGTAATGGTGTTGGCGCTTTGTGTGGTGGAGTTAGCCATCTTGTGTAGCTTGTGGTGAGTGTGTGGTGCGTTGGAGATAGCGTGCTCATGGTGTCATTGGTGTGTGTCGGGTGCTGACGTACTTGGTTAAGTACTTCCAAGAAGTGGAAGATTGGAGCCTAGACTCAGGGGGAGTTCAGCAAGGCTGTTTCATTACATGAGGTCTTTGAAGATAAAAGGAGGAGATTGAAGAGGAAGTTCTTCTGTAAGGCTTGACATCTAAGCATCTGTTTTAGCTTAGTATGCAATCAAGCAGGGGGAGAAGGGGTGACGTTCTGGTCCAAGGAGTACACATCTCATGGGGGAGAAGAGCATGGTGATGGACGTTCTGGTGTAGATGATGCTTATCTCATGGGGGAGAAAAGTATGGTGTGGTGCACATCTTGTGGGGGAGCCAAGCACATTTAGCGTAGAAGTTTCCAGGTGGGGAACATGGTTGTTGAACCATAAGAATATTGTGCTTGATTGGCACACAAGCTAAAAGGGGGAGATTGAAGATGTAAGATGTCTGCCCTGAAGTAGTCGATGACGTAGTTGATGAAACAGACGTCGTGTTGAGAGGTAAAGACCATGTGGAGTCAAGATGCTGAGTTGGAGTCGTGTAGACTTGAAGAGTAAGGGTGTATCTTGGAGAAAAGGGAAAGAAGAATAAACTTGGGGAGCAAGTTTATTACTTAAAGAAAGAGGAATAAGTGCATTCCAAGAAAATGAAAGTTGCACTTATTGTTATGGAAGGTGTCCATATTGTGTTTCCTTAGAGATTAGGGTTTTAGGAACATGGAGAATGATATAAGATAGCAATGGGGTCGTCTGTAGAGACACACAGACACGTAGGCTGATCTTATAGAGAGGGAGAACAACTCTTGGAAGTGTTCTGGGTCGTGCTGAAGCAGAGGTTGAAGTATTTGACGGTGGAGATACATAAGCGGATAGCTTAGGAATCTTTCATTAGCGTGTGTTAGGGTGTTAACACTAGATGTGTAAAAGCTGAATTAAGCAGATCTTGTAATAAATTGTTTAAAATTTTTTTTAATAAAGCATAGTGGTTGCTTGTATTGCTTTGTCTCTTGATTTAGTTTCTGCAGTACTATTGTTGTGCCATCTTTACATCAACACATCAACACATGGGAGATAATATCCGGTTTAGTTATCACCCATCCATGCATTTGAGAAACAAAGGAATAAACATGGAGCTGGAAAAGATTTTTGGGACTTACACCGCCATTGATTTCTCTGAAAACAAATTTGGAGGACAGATTCCAGAATCTATAGGACTTTTGAAGTCACTTATAGTGCTCAACCTATCCAACAATGGTTTCACAGGTCATATTCCATCCTATTGGTCTAATCTCACGAGGCTGGAGTCACTAGACCTATCTCGGAACCAACTCACAGGAAATATCCCGCAGGAGCTAGCAACCCTCTCGTTCTTGTCGCACATTAATGTTTCAAATAACAAACTCACAGGCCAGATACCACGGGGGACACAGTTTGGAGGACAGCCTAAATCATCTTTTGAAGGGAATCTCAATCTTTGTGGTCTTCCTCTTAAAGAGAGTTGCTTTAGAGATAAGGTACCATCAACACCAGATGCACAAAAAACAGAACCTTCAAAGAAAGAACAAGTGTTGAACTGGAAAGCAGCAGTAGTGGGATATGTCCCTGGAGTCTTGTTTGGACTGGGGATTGGACAAGTCTTTTATTCGTACAAACCGATATTGTTCTACAAGTTGTTTAGTCTTTGAAGTGAAGTTTATGCCTTTGGTTTTGTTGAAACAAGTTGTAAGGGTTTTTGTAACCGTTTCGACATAATATGTATGTGTGTATATGGACATAGATATTGTTTGTGATACTTATTATCCCATGAAATAAAAGTCAGCTGTGCGTAGGCTTTTCTTTTCTTTATTCCCGTTTCATTGTTAGATTACTCATGTGTTGATCATTCATCCGTAATTAAATAAAACTGGTACTCAAATTTTCCTTACACAAACATGAAAACAGAGGGGGTCTACTCTGTTCTCTTATTTTATTTGCTTGAGCACTTGATAGGTACATCTGGCATTAGTATCGGAATCTTTCATTTAAATGCAGAACATATATATTGGTCTTGTCTGGTTTTGTGTTCTCTTTTTTTTTCTTGAATGTATGTAAATATCATTCAATCAAAATCCTACGTTACATCGAGTGCATCTATTGATATTTTTGTAGAGAATTAACAAATCACTAAACAATGAAAGAATATGCGTTTGCTTCATAGTAGAGTTGAGTCTTGGTTTCTTGCCCCAAACCAAGTGCGTAGGCCCTCATCGAGATACACGTGTCCCTTCCCTTAGACAGAAAGCAGTTGAAGGCTCACTGTTTTATCCAAAAATTTGATTAGAGCACCTGCATTTCCTGGTTTTGTATTCTCTCTTGCTCATTGCTCGTTTATTGTTATTAGATAATGTTTGGGGTATTATATTAGATCTTGTTGACTCTCCTGGTCGTTATCTTTGGGTGTTTTGGCCTTTAAGACTGTAGGACTTTGAAAACGGTCTGAAACACTACAAATATATTTGCTTTAGTAAAATAAAATAAGCCTGAACAAAAACTTCGGGCGTACGTAACAATCAAGATACACATGACATTCATTCAAAACACAAACAACAACGTTGCGACTACCTCATTCAATAAAACCTTTGTTTGATACCAAACAAAGGAGCTTAGGCATGAACATATAATCCTTTTGCTGACCCAAAATGTTTCACTGGGAGCTAGTAATGTCTTCTGTTATGATGATTCATCATTCTATGATTTCCCCTTCTTCTAGTCCATCAGTAGCTAGATTTTGGAGATTGCAGTCATCATCTCAATCGAATCCATTTGCAAACTCACATTCAAAGTTGAAATAGTCACCTGGATCCATCTCCGCGAAAAGATCAGAGTATGTGTCTATTAACCCTTGCTCAAACTCAACCACCATGTTATCAGCAGCATCCCCTTGTTCTGGTGGATCAACCTGAATATGTGGATTCTTGGTAACCCCTCCCTCAACCTTGCTGTCCTCTGAGACTTGTTTGATAATATCAAGAACCTCTGGCTCACCGGAGTTAATCTTGCATTCTTCTTCTGTTTCCTCTTCTCGTGAGGTTATTATTGTACCTTTTGTATCTCTGTGGCCATAGTATAAGGAGGAACCATTAGGATCAGGTGTGGTGTTTAAATGGTCGAAATCTCTGATAACGTCAAAGTCATAGCTGTGTGAAGGTAGATATACATGGATCACCGGGTACTCTACGATAGCTACTTTAGCAAGCTGTTGCCTCAAAGGAGCCTTGATGTCCAGCTCCTTGAAAGGAGCCTTTGCACCCTGCAACACAAGGGGGAGAAAAGTAAATATAGTGCAAGAGTAGACAAGCAAAAAGACGAGAATGATAGTAGTGAGAGTACCTTAGGGTATTGGCGAATAAAAAGCTTGAGAGAAACAAGATCCACATCACAGAAAGGCTTGAGCTTATGAATCCAAGGGCCTGGCTTAAGATGATTCTCAATCACAGAGCAAAGACTTGTATCCTCACCAACTCTGTGATGGATTTGATTGTTTCAAACAGAGCAAATAAACAAACGTGACATTATCAGTCAAAGAGAAGAAGAAACTAATAAACTAACCCATGGTCAACAAGAACCACATCTGTAGAGTGAAACCGCCACTCAATTGTCCAAGAGATGCACTTACTCCTGGAAACCATCAACAGATTAGTCATAATCATTACATTCAGAGAGACATCAAGCAAGCTAGTAATGTGATTTACCGGTTAACGAGATAACCGATATTTTGAAGCAGTTGTCCAAAGCTACTACTTGGTTCAACTAACATCGAGTCCCGGTTCGGCCTAGTAGATTTGATTTATATTTTTGGATGTGAACCGATGAAGCAATTTTGTTTAAAAAATATTTTGGTACTTTGGTCGCTCAGATATTAGGCTTTTTATCAAATCAAAGCTACAATTCACAAGAGTTATACATATTTCCATCTTCCCTGTTTTCGTCAAATATTTAAATTGGAAAAACAATAAACCAACTAGGTGTTGTTCCCGCACATGCGGGAATAATTTTTTTAAAACTAATTATTAGTTTATGTCTTATTAATTTTAAAATTATTATAATAAATATTTTTTATGCTTTAATAAAAAATTTAAATCAAGCATAAATATATATATATATATATATATATACATTTATTATTGTGATAAACTTTTAAAGTCACATATATATTATAAATGTTTTAGAAAATATTTTATACAATTAGTTTTGATTGGTTAATATTTAATTATTTATTGTTCTGTATCTTAATCTTTTATAATAAAAAAATATTATTTCCAGATAAAACAATATATATATATATATATGTAATTATATTATTTATGTTTTTAAAGTATGTTTTATTTTGATGATTTTATCATATTAGTTTATAATCAATTAGTTAATATACTTATAATCTAATATTATTAATATACAATTCTTTTTCACAATATAATAAGAAAAATCCCTAAAATTATGAAAAATATGACACATAAACAAATCACTTTTTGATTGATTAATATTTAATTATAAATTATACTATTCATAATCTTTTATAATAGAAAATATTATTTTCCAGGTAACAAAAAATAAATATATGAATTATCTTATTTGTTTAAAATATTTTTTTTTCATATTTTATACTCAATTAGGAAATATAAAATTTAATCTAATATTATTAATATAAAATTCGTTTTAAATATATAATAAGTCAAATACCTAAATTTATGTTTATTACTGTGAAATATTTTTAAAAGCACTTATATATTAGAAATATTTTATACAAATATTTTTGATTGATTAATTTTTAATTATAAATGTTTTTATACCTTAATGTTTTATAATAAAAAAATATTAATTTCACATAGCAACATTATATATATAAGAATTATCTTACTTTTAAAATATGTTTCAATGATTTTATCATATTAGTTTATAATCAATTAACTAATATAACTTATAAACTAATATTATTAATATAGAATTATTTTAATTATATAATAAATAAAAAACCTAAAATCATAAAAATATGACACATAAAAAATTACTTTTTGATTGATTTATATTTATTTATAAATTGTTTTATGTCTTAATACTTTATAATATAAACATTTGATTTTCTTGATAACAATAAAATATCTATATGAGAATTATCATTTAAAAAAATATAATAATATTCTATTATTAATATGTAATTTCGTTTTAATTATATCATAAATGGAAAATTTAAATCAAATACCTAAAATCATGGAGAAGCCGCCACATAAGCAAAATCACTTCATAAATAATAGTATATATAGCAATCTTTCAAAATACTAAGAGAGAATTACTAATTAATTAGTTTTTTTTTTTGACATCCACTAATTAATTAGTATTTAGGTGGAAGTATTGGATGGTGAAATTTGATAGAATTAAAAGGAATTATAGTTTCTATTAAATTCCATTTTTATTCAATTAAGGACTAGGTGTTTTTTCTACACATGCGGGAATAATCTTTTTACGAATAATTATTAGTTTATATCTTATTAATTCAAAAATAAGTATAGTAAATAATTATTTATGTTTTAACCAAAATTCAATCAAAGGTCAAACATTTATATATGATAACAGTTTCTTCAAAGTATATATGTTTATTATTGTGATGAACTCTTGAAGCACTTATATATTAAAAATATTTTATACAAATATTTTTATTGATTAATATTTAATTATAATTGTAATATATCTTAATTTTTATAATAAAAATATTATTTCGAAATAACAACAATATATAGATATATAAGAATTATTTTATTTTTCAAAAATATGTTTTTATTTTGATGATTTTATCATATTTTTTATAATCAATTAAATAATATAATTTATAATCTAATATTATTAATATTGAATTCTTTTTTAATCTATACTATTATTTATGAAGTGATTTTGCTTACTTGTCATGTTCTCCATGATTTTAGCTAATTTTGCTTATTTGTCATATTTTTATTAAGTTTAAGCTAAATTATCATTGATGTATTATTTGTTTTGAGTTGAGTCACTAAATCATTAATTTAAAATAATAGCCTTGATGAATATTCTATATAAATAAAAACGAATTTTATTTTATTAATATTAAATTTATATGTTATATTACCTTTTCTTATTTGTCATATTTTTATTAGGTTTTAGACTTTTAGATAGGTTATAAATTTATTATTAGTTTCTAACTATTCACTAATTTATTTTAATGATATAAAGTTTATATGTTATCTGCTATATTAAATAATTGATTACAAAATAATATTTTAGAATTATCAAAAAGATAATTCTTCTATATATATTCTTTTTTGTGCCTATCTGAAAACAATATTTTTATTATAAAAGTTAAAAAAAAAATTAAGATACAAACAATTTATTATTAGATATTAGTCAACCAAAACTATAAATATATTTTCTAAACTATCTCTAAGATATGAGTGTTTTAAAAAGACTTAACACAATAATAAGTATATATTTTGATTAAAAGTATTTGACATATATAAATATTTTGATGTTTGATTTAACTATTTAAAAACATAAATAATAATTTATTATGCTGGTTTTAGATTGTTAAGACATAAACTAATAAGTATTTATAAGAAATTTATGTCCGCATGTGCGGGCAAAACACCTAGTTATATAATAAAAAACTAAAATCAAGAAAAAAACAGACACATAAACAAATCACTTTTTGATTGATTAATATTACTTGTAAATTTTTCTATATCTTAATATTTTATAATAGAAAATATTATTTTCCAGATAATTTATAAAATATTATTTTCCAGATAACAACATTATATATATATGAATTATCTTATTTAAAAAAAAAATTTTTATTTCGATAATTTATTTTATCAATGTATACACAATTTGGTAATATAAAATATAATTTAATATTATTAATATAAAATTCGTTTTAAATATATAATAAGTCAAATATGTAAGATTATGTTTATAATCGTGATAAAATTTTAAAGGCACTTATAGATTAGAAATAATTAATACAAATATTTCTGATTGATTCATATTTAAGTATAAATTGTTTTGTATCTTAATGTTTTATAATAAAAAAATATTAATTTCAGATTACAACAATATCTATATATAATAAGTATCTTATGTTTTTTCAAAAAAAAAAAATTATTTTGATTATTTTATAATATTAGCTTATAATCAATTAGCTAATACAATTTATGATCAAATCTTATTAATATAAAATTATTTTGAATTATATAATAAGAAAATACCTAAAATCATATAAAACATGACACATAAACCAAAATAAATTTTGATTGACTAATATTTAATTATAAATTGTATAATATCTTAATCTTTTATAACCGAAAATTGTATTTTATATAATAAGAAAATACCTAAAATCATATAAAACATGACACATAAACCAAAATAAATTTTGATTGACTAATATTTAATTATAAATTGTATAATATCTTAATCTTTTATAACCGAAAATTGTATTTTCGAGATAACAACAAAATATCTATATGAGAATTATCTTATTTTTTAAAACATATTTTTTGGATAATTAATTTATAATCAATTAGATAATGTAAAAAAAGTCTAATATTATTAATATTTTTAATTATATAATAAATCAAATATATAAAATTATGGAAAACATGACACATAAGTAAATTTATTAATTATATAATATGTCAAATACCTAAAATCCTGGAGAACATTACACATAAGCAAAATCATTTCTCAAATAATAATATAGATAGATAGATTTCATCAATTATTTTAAATTCTTGTGTTATTTGATTAAGCATTTGGAATCATTCTTTTAGTTTTTGTTGTTATTCAATATTTGATAAATTTTGTAGTAATGTTATTTGATAAGAATTTAATGGAAAATGTCCTATATAAATGTAAATCACCAATTCTTTGCTCTTATGGAAATATTTGTGATGAATCGTAGAAAAACAGAAATAATAGCTTCTCCATACTTTTCATTTTTTTCCAGAAGTACGTGAAGAATAAAAGAAACCTTTGTGGATGATAATTAACAAATATAAAGTCAATATCGCCTTGTTGCTGAAGAAACCCAGTGTCTATTAACCAAATTAATGCCTTCTGAGACGTTCGCTTGTGTGCTTCCGCACATCTTTCATCATCGGAGACAGTGATAATGTATCACCTTCTTGGTTGGTGATCTCCCCAACCCACCATGCATTTAAACACCAATGGCTGAAATAGTTTAGGTAGCATCGATAGAGATGGTTTTGATCAACGACTGAAGATGTTAACTCATTTTGCCCTTTGCATTTCACGAACTCAAATTTATGTAAATTCCTTTAAGATCCATGATAAAAGTAAGCATATGAATTAGATAAATGCATTACAATCTCATCAATGTTGTGAAGAAGATGTGAAGGTGTTGTTGTGTTATTCATTATCAAAACAAAGGCTCCATATATATATGAGAGCAATGGCCGACTTAACAACAAGTTAGTCGATGTGGGACTCTCCAAAATACAAGGAGAAGTAGGCCAACTATAAATGAAAGGAACAAGGCCCAATCTACATAAGGATGTCCGGTTTAATCAAAGCAATACAAAGGCGGTTATGAAACATTCCTTAAACCATATGGTTTATAACACTCCCCCTAAATGCCATAACCATCTAGGGTTTGTAATGTGTTTAGTATACTGCCTCGTTAAAACCTTTTCATGGTAAACCCAAAAACCCAATGTGGTAAAAACGGGAAGCCATGGATAGGAAAAAGAGTACAGCCGCATTACTCCCCCTGAAGTGATTATCACTGAAGGTCTCTCAGTGAACGCATACGAATCTGTTGCATAAGCTTCCTGAGCGTGTAAGTTGGTAATGCCCTAGTGAAGAGGTCGGCTGAGTTCTCGCTTGATCTGACTTGGAGTACCTTGACCTCTCCTTCTTTCTGTAGATCATGGGTGAAAACGACTTGGAGAGAACGTGCTTAGTCTTGTCACCCTGATGTATCCATCCTTGAGCTGAGCTATGCATGCTGCATTATCTTCATAAAGAATGGTCGACCCATCCTTACCATCTGTGATCCCACATGCTGTCCGAATATGGTGTGTCATGAGTCTCAACCAGACACACTCCCTACTTGCTTCATGGATTGCCAATATCTCCGAGTAATTGGATGATGTGGCTGATATGATCTGCTTGGCTGATCTCCATGAAATGGTCGTCCCTCCATATGTGAAAACGTAACCAGTTTGGGACTTAGCACTGTGTGGGTTGGATTGGTAACCTGCATCAGCAAAATGCTTTCATGATATTCATGGTCCATTCGGATCATGTGGTTTATCTCTCTTAGATAAATTCGACCATGAATGTCTTTGTATGTCCATGATATGTCCGGATCATGACATCATCCATAATCCATCAGGATTATGTTCTCGTCCAATGCTGATCTATGCGGATCATGCTCTCGTTCGTAATCCATCCGGATTATGCCCTCGTCCACTATGTATCTCGTCCATAACCATTGACCCCAAAAAATGGCGTTCATAATCATATCTCGTCAATAGGATGTTCCTCTCACTTGGATGGTTTAGGTCGGATTAAGACCTTAGAGGAACTGGTCGGAACGATCTGGACAGGACGGACTGGTCGAGATGGACTGGTCGAGATTCATTGGTCGGGACCAATGATGATTAAGGTCGAACTAGGTCGGACATGATCCTAGTTGATATGGATCCCTTGGTCGTGAATCTGATGGATTCTCTAACCATATCACATTATTATTCTTGGTACGTTGGATCATAGATCCCAACACATATATACGGCTATTGATCTCCATTATAGATCATCGTAGTCTCTTCATAGCCTATCCAAGAATCAATCATCTTAATCATCATTTCTTTTAAGTATAAACACAAGGAGTATATTGACTACTATATGGACTGATTTGAAAAGTTCTTATAGAACTTTCTACTAAGCATCACTTAGTCTTATATGTATGCAGCTGCATTTCAGTCCATGAACAATGCAAGAATGATGTTGTTCTATGAGAACTTCTTTCTCATTTCTCAAGGTATCTTATGTTACCTTTATATCCAGTGATATATCCAATGTCTACTACATCTTTCTTAGATGTCCAAATCTTTATTAATTTCGATATTGGGTAGTAGCATTCACCACATAGGAATTCATTTCCTTGTTCCTTAGTCCCTGTGAGTATCCTTGTGTGATCAAGCCATTCCTTTTGAATGCTTTATGTAGCAACATGTACGACCACTTCTCTGTACTTTCATGTTCTACAGCTCACGATTTTATTTTCCTCACAAGACGCATCTGTTCACAGGTTAAATGGCGTCTATCTTATGTATTTGGCTAATATGCCCATCATATACATTCTTTACTATAACTCCACGTCCCATTCATTTCTCTATGATGAGTACTCTTACGTGGGTTAGTGATCCTCGCATATCTCTTATGCTCAAGTGCTTTCTCTTTATCACTTATGAGTGTGTATGTATCGACACCTTATATAATGTTCCATCACGTTCTATCGCGTTCTAAACATGATACAATCGATTGAGATTTTATTCTTATCAGGATCATTGAATACTTTGTAGTTTGCAAGGTCACATTGTATGATACTTGTACCTTAGGACCGGCCGGTCTTATCTCATTGTCTAGTATGGTTACTCTTTCATGAACCCGGATCTATCATTATGAGCACTTATCTCTTTTCTATCCGAGGTTCCTTGTCTATGGAACATACTGGTCTATCTTGTATAGACTTTTAAGCAACTTGATTATGTCTCTACTAGGACATTTATATAGTGGTGCTAAGCTGGTATGACTTTAGTCATTCATTCTTTCGGGTCTGTCTGGCTATCTTTCTTTCTTTGTTTATGGACGTCCAGTACATATATATATATCTGGTCCGAGGATCTTATGCCAAGACAAGGAAGGTTAAAACCATTCCACTTTACCAGCTTATTTCTTTCTCCATGATGTTGGATAGTCGGATTCATCTTGTATGCAATCCGTGTACCTTGGCCACAATATTATTACCTTATGTTTGGCTCATGGTCACTTAGAATTCGTGGGAGAAAGATCATGTTCTCTTATCCAACATATATTCCCGATTTTCATCTCATCCTTATATGAGGTTTTCCATCCTATATGGCACATAGGTATGTGGTGGTTTATTCATAAACTCTTAGGATGGTCTATATCTGGATTATGACCATTTATCATCTTTAGACGGAAATATCTATGCTCACTTTATATGGCCTGATGTATCTCATCTTTTATACATGTATACTTGTGATGTCCCCAAGCTTATAGACTTTTGAAGTCTCATACGGCCAAGCTATAATGCCTTATGGCCTTCGGCCAGGCTTGTCATGTTCGGGTTTTATTGTATGGTCATGGACCACACGGAGTGTCTATTCTCCCTCTCATGAACATGCTATAAAATACGTTTATTTGTCCTCACTTAAACGTAATGCTTGGACAACCAGCATGGTTTTAGACCATGGTACACGATTTGTAGTCTGGTCATGATCACGGGTCCGTTTTGTCCTCATTACCCTCATGATCAGATAATATTTCGTGTTACTTGGGACAATGAAGCCTAATGAGTTTCCCTTGTGTACATGTTTCACAACGTGTGATCTTATGGGATAAATCTTTGTGCCTTAGTAAACTTTGCATCAATTTCAGACCAGAATGGCTAATCCGGTCATGCCATAAGTGTTTAACTCTTTTGGTGAACCATTCTGGTTACCTAGTCTCTTATGCCTTATCACACTGATCCTTAGCATAGTATTAGATCAGTAGGGAGAATGTAGTCTCGACCTCTTTTATATGTATGCCTTTGGCGATTTTCATAAGCTAAAGGAATATTTCATTTTGCTTTGCCCATTGGTTTATTATTGAAACCATTTTGAGGTGGTTTTGAAAATGCCACTTCGACCTTTACTCCCTCTTCGGCCATGATTGGATATACAACCACGGTTATTGTGGTATCCTTGTCCACGGCCAGTGGGGATTTTGGGTCTTTCTTAATGGGTCTTAGGTGATTAATTTTGTGCCTCTTAAGGCCATGCCTTAGGCGTGGTGATCTAGACATACTCTTCTCGAGTTTTCATTCTCATTTGTCAATCAAAAAAATATTTTTCAAGCAAATCAATCAAGATAAAAGAAAAATTGTTATTAATGCTATGAAATTTGAATGACAAATTATATTTAAAACAAAACACCAAATCATAAGTATGAAATCAGAATGTCTAAAGGCTTTAGACAATGGTCAAGCCGGCCACTCCATCTGTCACTTTGGACGTGGCTCCCATGGATTCTTCATCATCACTATCTGCCTCATAGCCGCTCATATTATCTTTCATCTGTTTATTTTTGAGATAAGTATAAGAACATATCGTTGTATGTGGTGAAACCTTTATCTCGATAGGTTAGTTGTAGGAATAGATCTTTTGCATCTGCTGTGGAGAAAACTTTTTCAAGTAATTCCTCCTCTGTCAACTTTTCACCACAAAACATCAGTGTATGAGTTACTTTGGATAGAGCATTATTGTATTCTTCCACGGACCCAAAGTCCCGGAACTTGAGGCTCATCCACTCATGCCTTGCCTTTGGTAATATCACCTTAGTGTATCTGGACTTGTCCAAAGGCATCGAGGGCTTTGTATATGTTGGTACTGATTTCTCAGTTCCACATTTAGATGATGACGCATTACTCTTAATGTCATATATTTCTCATTCTCGGTTCCATGATCATCCTTGATGATACATTCACTAAGACCTTCTATCTTTAGTATAACCGAGATATTGATTGTCCATCTTACATAGTTCTATCCAGAGATATCTAGGGTATCACAATCCAATGGTTGGAATCTCAACATCTGAAATCATATCAAACATGATTTGTGTTATTACATACAATTTCTGATGTCATTGGGTATCCAAGAAATAAAAGGCACTCGGCCAGTATGTAAACAATAAGCCATACGTCTTGTGTGTGTGATCAATGCCTTTCGGCCACTCATGATCACACGGCCATCTTTGCGTGATCAATGCCTTACGGCTATTATTCAATCAGGATCACACGGCCAGCAAAAAAATAAGAGGGCCACACGGCCAGTTTGCATTCTTTTAGAAATTTATTTTTCTCATAACTCATCCATCTCTTAATCAACTTGTTTGATTTATAAATCCCTTGAAAATAGTGGGATGGATGAGTGCATGGTCTAGCCATACCATATGGTATGCTACATCGACCCATGCGGTTTAATGGTCTAGTAGTACCATTTGGTACACTTCCTCGACCAAATAAAAGGGATCGTGATTTAGCTGTACTGTGGTGCGCATCATCGATCACCGGTGATTGTGGATCCCCGTGGATCATCGAGGATCATTGAGGATCACCGTGGATCACCTTGGATCACTGATCATCGTAGATCATCGCGGATCATCGAGGATCATCATGGATCATCATGGAT
This sequence comes from Raphanus sativus, assembly GCF_000801105.2. Classification (NCBI taxonomy): domain Eukaryota; kingdom Viridiplantae; phylum Streptophyta; class Magnoliopsida; order Brassicales; family Brassicaceae; genus Raphanus; species Raphanus sativus. Next base: position 21,354,720 of record NC_079515.1, on the reverse strand, counting down.
CATAGATCAACGCGGATCATCGTGGATGATCACCGTGAATCACGGGTGAAAAATCTAGTTGCACCTGAGGGTGAAGATCATCGACCATTGATTTTGTTTTATGGTTTAATCGTACTTAAGAGTACGTATCATCGACCTTTACTTCATATGGTCTAGTTGTACCTATTGGTATTCATCATTGACCTAAAAGAAAATCATGGTCTAGCCACACTATGGTGTGCATCATCGACCAAAAGATGTGGAAAACATTAACCTTATGTTTTGTTTGGACATATAGCGTGTCATCTTTAAAGGAGTATCACTTGTTGTCCATTCAAAACAAAAGTCATGTAATCACATGCATATCTTATTTTAGATTTAGGGTTTCTTAAAAAAAATCTGATTTAAACTTTAAGGATTAGGGTTTAAAATTCAAATATGATTTTAGGATTAGGTTAAACATTGACCTTATGTTTTGTTTGGACATATAGCGTGTTATCCTAAAAGGGGTATCACTTGTTGTCCATTCAAAATAAAAGTCATGTAAAACGGTTTAGGGTTTTGAGATCCGAATTTTGGGGTTTAGGGTTTTAAAATTCGGATTTGATCAAATATGATCTATTAGGGTTTTAGAAGTTTAAGAAAATCGATTTGTAGATTTATAAAACTGATTTACAAGAATTAGGTCTAATTTTAAAATAGGGTTTTAAAATCGATTTTAACTTCTAGCAAATTAGGGTTTTGATTTTAAAATAAAACAAGAACTAAAATCAACCAAATCAAATCGAAAAACCTTTTAAATCGGATTTAAGATGAAGAAAAGTTTGAAATCCGAATTGCTTGAACCACAAGTAAAGATTAGGGTTCTTGAGATCTTACCTTAATCTTTGCCGATCTTTTCTCCTTGGTTCCTCTCTTAGAAACCTTGATTATTCAACAAAGAAGGATTCAAAGTTGAATTAGTATCAAGATTAAAAAATCGGATGGAAGAAGATCTAGAGAAGGGAAGTGGCGGCTAGGGTTTTGGGATGATCTCCGAGTTTGTTGATGGCGCGGCTTGCACTGGAGGTGACGGCGCGTCTGGAGTCCGATCGCTGCGTGGTCTGCGGCGCTGGATTCTTCTCGTCAAGAGCTTCAGTTTGGTGGGTGGCTCGTCGTCTGGATCCTCACGGTTAGGGAGATATGACGGTTTGAAGTTGCGGTCGAAATTAGAGTTTATGGCCGTCGGGTTTTAGCTAGGGTTTAGAATCTCGTGCTGATAATATATTGTGAAGAAGATTTGAAGGTGTTGTTGTGTTATTCATTATCAAAACAAAGGCTCCATATATATATGAGAGCAATGGCCGACTTAACAACAAGTTAGTCGATGTGGGACTCTCCAAAATACAAGGAGAAGTCGGCCAAGTATAAATGAAAGGAACAAGGTCCAATCCACATAATGATGCCGGTTTAATCAAAGCAATACAAAGACGGTTATGAAACATTCCTTGAACCGTATGGTTTACAACAATCAAACCTTTTAAAATACTGCAAATGTTTTTATTTATGAATTCTTTCAGATTCAATTAAATTCCTAGATTCAATACCACTTAGTAAATTTTAGACGATTTTTAAAACAATAATGAATCAATAATAATCGAAGCTCATTCGAAAATAATAAACCGGCCGGTTTGATCAAGATAACCGACTTGGGTAATCCGAAAACTACATCTCATGAGAAAGAAACGTAGAGAGTTTTCAAATTCTCAAATCACTGTAGAAGAAGAATTCCTGATTGCGAACGTGCCGATGCGAAAGTGAGAGATTGAACCTCTTTTGGGTTGCTGAGATGCAATTTTGTCGGAGTCATAGTTCTACTCATATGTACTCTCTCGCTCGCTCCTCTTCTCAGCTAACATCCCGAGCCTACGCGTTCATCTAAGGTTGTTACTTCACTCTTTAGTATGGATTTTGAGTTTTGTTAGCTGAAGATATCAGTTTTTTTCTTGTGTTGAATTTAAGCCTTTGGTATTTGAGTAGATGAATTTGGAAGATCTCTGGGAGAATATGTGCATTTTGAGTAGTGATTTTGTAGCTGAAGATCAGTTCTTCTTCTTGTGTTGACTTTGAGTCTTTGGTATTTTGAGTAGATGAATTTGGAAGATCAGTTCTTCTTCTTGTCTTCTTAATGCTACACTTGTTTTACCTGAATTAGATGCAAACTCGTTTTGGCATGATATTGACAGGTTTGTTTCTGTTGCAAAAAAAAAAAACAAGTTATAGTCCCTTTTATTAAATTGCATTTTTTCCTACAAAATATTAATTAGATTTTCTGTAATTATTATTACTAGCTAGGTAATGCAATTTGTATAATACAAAGGCAACCAACTTCTTTGCAAGACATGCAAATTGGTTGTCTGTATGCAATTTATATAAGACAAAGGTTCGAAAAGTTCACATGGTGGGTTAGTTGTCTCGTGGGTGCAGTTAGGTCTTATAGTGAGAGCAATGAGATTCGACAACTCCACAAGGATATACCTAGCGGCTGGTGAACTTTTCGGCGGGGAACGGTTCATGAAACCGTTTCGAACCTTATTCCCACGGCTTGACAACCATAGCTCGGTGGACCCTTCGGAGGAGCTGTCACGAAACTCACAAGGATTAATAGGATCAGCTGTGGATTACATGGTCTGTCTCATGTCCGAATATTTTTATGCCAACGTATGATGGACCGAGCAACTTCGCCAACAATCTCATTAGGTACGGTTTCCGGAGCACAATCAGACAGGACAGGAAAGCTTTAGCTCCAGTTTTCGTAGCTAGAGCGAAAGGAAAAACGGCTGGATTGGAAGAAGCAGTGAGACGAGTAATGATGAAGACAAACTTTGGAAGGCCTCATAAACGTTTTGTCTCCTGAATCGTTTTATACGAATTCATGGACTGAGTGTTTCTGTCACGTAAATGCCCACCGGATAATGTTTGTGACAGCCGGTTGGAGAGTGTTAGAGATCCAGTTTCAACTTCTCAGACAGATTCCACGGTCGCTGGATCTTAACTGTTTATAGCCTTTGAAATTTGTTTCAAACAAAACCAGAAGAAAAAGAGGTCTATCATCATTGTTCACACAGTTAAGATAGCTCAACGAGTATACATTTTTCTTTACTAAACATAGATTTGAATTTTCTTTCAAAATTTGTACAACATCTAAGAGAAGTGATGAGCTTCGACAAACATTTGTTTTTTTTTTTTTTTTTTGATCAAACGACAAACATTTGTTTTTTTTTAAAAAAAATATCATAAAATTTGTAACAAAACCTTTCACACTTATTCAAAAAAAACAAGCTTCCACGAGACGAGCTGATGATGCCTTTTTGTAACTTCGTGTTTATGTAACGTTTTAACCTATTAACTAGATTTTGACTCAAGGACGGTTATATTTTTTTGAAAAAAGAATTTATTTTATTTTTTAAAAATATATATATAATTTTGGTAAATATATTAAATATGTCAAGTTGCATAACTAATATTTATACCATATGCATTACAAAAATTATTTTTAAACTTTATTCATAAAGTTTGCAACATATTATATTTTCTTAGTATTTACCTACCATAAATTATTCAAGAATATTCATACCAGAAAAAGCATGACTCCGAATCAATCCGAAAATCAAAGTCTCATATTCTATTAGATATGATCTATATAATTGAATGGCTCATAAAGTGTTATATCCGAAACCAATATCAAACCCAAACTGCATCAGGAACCGTACAATCTTTTTTGAAAAATGTTTAGAAATTTTACTTTTTAATATATTGTGCTATTTATATATGTAGATGAGTTAGTATGGTCTTTACCAAAGTCGGTGGTTTCGATGGCGGTGGTTGAGATCTCGGGTGAGACCCGATGAAGATCTCGGTGAACCAAGCCAAGAAAAGACGGTGAGGTTGTGACCACGGATTCCGGCGATCTATGGATCTTATCTCAGACGCCCCCGATGAATCTAGTTTCCGATCGCGACTGTCGGAGAGGAGGCAGTGTGGTGACGATTGAGTCGTGGTGGGTGCGACACGTGGCTCCTGGGTGAAGAGGATGCAAACACGTGGTGCAAGGTCGGTCGTGTCTGGTGGGCCTCGTGGATGTGGACTGTTGGACCAGTGTTGTATTTCGCGGTTTTTGGGTCCGTTGTGGTCTCGGCCCTTGTTGGCTTGTCTGTTGTGGGCTTCGTCCTTGTTGTCTGTTTGTTGGGCCTTTAGGCTTTCATTTATATAATTTCAATTTGGGAAAAAAAAAAATCTCGTTGCACTTATATTAAAGGTATGTATATTTATATTAATGGTTGTCGATTTTGGCAAACTTTCATATTTCTCTCGCCTTGGCAAACTTTCATATTTCTCTCGCCTTGCTTCCCAAGCAAACTCACATCCCCTGTATCTATAAATGTCATTTTTGTCTAGGTATCTTCTTCTTATTGGAAAACTTCCATTTTCTCTCACCTTGCGTTGCAAGCTCAGATCCCCAATATATGTGTATATATATATAATGCTACTTTATTTTGTCTAAAAACACAGCCACCATTTAAGCAAATATGGTGAATTCTGAGTCCCATTCTTCAAACGACCAAGTCCCGCCGCCGTCCACTTGTTCTCCACATGTAGGCGATTGCGAAGAAGCCGTGAATAAACTGATGGAGTGTGCGATGGCTCTTCCCAAGGTGAAGGAACTCAGTAAAAAAGTGGTGACTGAGGTTTTCAAAGCCGCAGATTTACACGACGACGAAGAAGTTAAGTTTTCTGACTACATGAAAGGAGGTGCTTGCAAAGAATCATTTGTGGCACTTGCAGAATGCCCTGATGAGTATAAGCAGAAGGCCATGTTGGAGTGTATGGAAGCCCACTCTGATTACTATCATAATAAGTATAAAGAGATTATTGACGGAGAAATTGACAAGGGAACGTTGAAGGAACTTGAATCCACCTTTCCTGGAGGAGAAGTCGAAGTCTTTTTGGGGATTCATGAGTTCTTCACCAAAGGAGAAGGAGGTTGTTGCAAAGAACAATATCTGGCTTCTGTCGATTGCGTCATAGAAGAAGAAGAAGATCAATCTGATCCTTTGTTGACTACTTTTACTAAAAGGCTTTTTAGGTTCCTTTAATTGTTCGCTTTTTTTTTTCTATTATATTTGTTCGTTCCCTTTTAATGGTTGAGTCTTTTCTTCTATCGATTGTTCGCTTTCTAGGAACATAAATAAAACCTTTTGATGGTTGAGTTTTCTCTATCAATGCTTTATATATATATATATATTATATATATATATATGATTTGCCCTAGTGCTTTATTAACACAAACGTTACAAATGTATGAGCTGATTTTTTGTTCTTTTAAAAAGATGCACAAGACACGAAAGTCTATCAATTTTGATACAGAATAAATCTATCTATGTTAACAAAAGACTTCGTTGATGAGGGTTACATGCTATTAGGTGTTTTCCTGCAATGTGCAGAAATAAAACTTTTAAAATATAAATTTATTTTGAAATATAAATTTTGTTAATTTTTTGATTTTGTTAATTTTTGATTTTATTATTTCTTACAATATACAATCTTTATTTAATCATATGTAAAACTTTAAGATTAAAAAATATTTTTATTCAATGTATATTTAGTAATATACTAATATATATGTATATCTTTTTGTAAAATATATTAAATCAAATTTTGTAAATGTAAGAGAAAATTTTGTTAAGTGTATAATTATCAAAACATAAAACTAAATAATTTTCTAAAATTTGTGGATCTTAAAAATAAACTAATAGTATTGGATTAGAAAATTACATTTAAAAACTGTATAATTTTGAATAATTGTTTTACTAATAATTATTATAAAATAAAATTAACTATTGAAAAATCCAAAATAATATTATATTTCTTTTTATAACATAATATTATTTATTGCTATATTACTGATGATCTATGAGTTATTACCATATTTTAAAAACTTACTAAAAATACAAATCAACAATAAAAGTAAATGTCCATGTTACTATTTAATGAAAATTATTATTTTTTTAAAAAATATACTTATAAAAATATAGCTAAATAATATTTCGAAATTTTAATTATTATTATATTTTTATTTAATTTATTATTTATTTTATATTAATTATGATATATAAATTATTACCATATTTTAAAAACTTACCTTAAATATAAATCAATATTAAATGTAAATATGTCATAATTATCTATAAGTTATTATCATATTTTTAAAAAAATATCTTAAATATAAATCAACACTAAATGTAAATATCCATGTCATAATTTATTTCAAGCCATGTCATCAATGTGAGTGTGTCATGTCATAATTTTTCTTTTAAAATTAATATGGTGATAACACATGTCAAAATCACTTCTCAAATATAGACTAGGGGATTCATTGACGAAAGGTAATCACCAGATCCTATTCAAACCATCAATTCTTTATGCACTGATTTTCTCTTTCTTTGTGGTAACTATGGGTCTGTTTTGTAAACCAGTTGTGTGGGAAACAAAGTCCTCAGATTAAGCTCTGCGCAAAAGCTCCTCCAACGAAAAAAATATATGAGAAAATTACTAGACTAATACAAAAAGTTGGATAACGACTAGACTAGTACAAATCTTTTTGAAAATTACTAGAGTGTTTTCAGAATCCTAGTAAATTACTGTTTAAGCCTTTTATTATTTTTTTTAGTTGTGATTAATTTTAATTTGAAAATCCACATCAGTATTAATCACACCATGTCACAAAACAGGAAGAAAAATTTAAAGACGAACGTTCAACTCTCCGACACTGTTCTCCCACCTAACTGCTGTCGAATCGTATTCACTACACCTCTTCTCGTTAAAGCGAATTCTCTGAAACAATCTCTGTTATCGTCTTGTTATCGTCTTCTCTAGTATTTTCTCTGAAATCGGGTGTCCGTTATCGTCTTGTTATCGTCTTCTCTAGTATCCGTAAGTTTCTTCTTCAGATTGGTTGTCTCCTCAAATTTTCGTAATCGTATTCTCTGGTATATTTCGAGGCTTTGCTCTGAGTTTTTCGAGTATTTGAGTGAGTATAACTGATGCTGTGAGTTAGATATATGTTTTGTCTGATTTTGAGTTAGTATTCGTTACGGGTGATTTAGGATTCTTGACGACTGATTTATAGAAGGTAATTGTTACTGATATATATGCTTTATCTGATTTTGAGTTAGTATTCGTTACGGGTGATTTAGGATCCTTGACGACTGATTTATAGAAGATAATTGTTACTGATATATATGTTTTGTCTGAGTTTGAGTTAGTATTCGTTACGGCTGATTTAGGATCCTTAACGACTGATTTATAGAAGGTAATTGTGACTGATTTAGTATTCTTTGTGATTGATTTATGTATGTGATAATGGCTGATTTTTTTTTGTGGCTTGTTTATTTTATGCCTTTCTTCTGATTTGTCCAATATGTTATATATATATGTCTTTTTTGATCAGATGGATATTTCCGAAGATCTAACAAGGGATTACCCTCCAAGACTTTACCCTGAAGGGAAATCTATTCTTGAAAACAAACTCATTAATACAAATAGCCGTTTTGGGGATATCCATAAACTTAGAGAAGGAATTGGAAGCGATGTGTGGGATAATCTAAAGACGTATCGTGTTGGTTTGATTGCTAGACTGTTTGAGAGCAAAATGGTGTGGTCTGGTAAGATCGTACATTATCTACTTTGTAGACAGCTGCGAGTCTATAAGAAGGAGATTTGATCTCTCGTTGTTGATCAACCTATCAGGTTAAGCTTAATTGAATTTGGTGAGTTCACGGGTTTAAACACAAATCCACTGCCAGAAGAAAGTTTTGAACCTGATCCAGAGAATTACAAAGCGTTGTGGGAGTTGTTGAACGTGCCGCTTGGGTACGGACCCAAGTTAGATGAACTTACAAAGGCTTTAACGTCGTGTCGAATGTGGAGTGCTGATCAGCGGAAATGGTATGGGCTGTTGTTTCTTCAAGCCGTGGGACTTTATGGCTTGCATCATAATTGTAGAATACCCTTTGAAAGTGCAAAAAGAGTATTCGATGATGACGCCATGATGACTTATCCTTGGGGTCGGACTGCCTATGAATTTCTCGTTGATTCTGTCAAGTTGTTGCAACCACAAGGAGGGTCGTACACCTCTTAGCGGCTTCAAGGACGTGTTAATGGTTTGGGCGTACGAATCTGTCACAGTGTTCAGAGAGCTTTATGGCAGATTAGAGAGTCCAGGCGAAATTCCGCTTTTGCGATGGGGTGGAAGTCGTACGCGTGCTGCTATTGCTACTACAATAGCTAAGGAGATTAGTGTTCATGGAACGGTAAGGTTTAAATCAGACCTATGAATCCTGTAATGTAATGTCTGAATTGTTAGTTTTAATGACTGATTTATGTTTTTGTGTGGTAGGTGCGTGTGAGGAAAATGGTGATGAAGGAGGGTCTAGAAGAGCTGTTTCCTCAGTGGGTAGATGAAGCAGATGACCCACAACTTGATAACCTAATTAAAGATATACATGAAGATAGGTTTGTTAGAGATTTCTATGTGCAATCGAATGAGAACAACAAACAAACGAAGGCTGTAGTTTCGTCAGAGGCTGAGCCACCCTCAAAGAAGCAGAAGAAAGAGAAGAAACAGAAGGAGGTGAAAATCAATGAGGTTGAAACTGTTGTTGTAGAGGTGAAGGAGAGTGCAGAGGAGAAGGATCGTCGCGAAGCGGTTCTGCTGAACCTAGTTGCTCAAATCGCGAGTATGGACCAAAAATTTGACTCGAGATTAACAGAATATGACACCAAATTAGGAGATTTTTCCCGAGGTATTTTGGATACCATTGGAGATACAGTGAAGTCAACAGTTGAAGACCGTCTCAGAGTTTTGGGGGTTGTAGAAAGTGCCCAAAACGTGACGGTCTCAGAAGAAAACCGACAGCCAGAGCCCAGTAGTGGTCAAACTGCATCCCCTGTGAAGGTCAACCAATCGCAAAAGACCCCTGATAAAGGCTATTCTGACAAGAATCTGGCAGATTATATTGCTAAAGCTGATGCGAAAGGTATGAGAGCAAAGCTGAATTCGAAGCTTGTCAGGGATGAGGCTGGTGGGGTGAAAAAGCACTTGAATTATGCGTTTGGTAATGCCGATGCAACAAAGGCTGATTTGGTCTCTGGTTCTCCTGGTAAAGAACCACCATTTGGACGCGGTTGTAGGGGTAAAAGAAAAAACTTAGCGGCTGATTCGGAGAGTGATGAAGCTGAGTTAAGGAAGAAGCAGAAGCAAGAAGAAGCTGAGTTGAGGAGGAAGAAGAAGCAAGAAGAAGTTGAGGAGAGGAAGAATAAGCGAGAAGAGGCTGAGTTACAGAAGAAGCTGAAGAAAGAAGAGGCTGAGTTACAGAAGAAACTGAAGAAAGAAGAGGTTGAGTTAAAGAAGAAGAAGAAGCAAGAAGAGTCTGACTTAAATAAGGATATTTCTGGTTCAAAAGGATCTCGCAGTGGTACAATAAGAATAACCATTCCGACTAGGCAAAGTGAGGCGAAAACAGACGAACTGTTGCCGGAATCTGATGTGGAGGAAGATGAGAGGAAAAGGTGTGGAAGAATAAAGGAGTATCGGCTGAAAGCTGTTCAATTATCTCCAGATGGGTCTCAAAGGAGTGCGGAATTTGGTCCTCCTGTACCATTTCCCCACATCGGAGACAATGTAACGACGTGCATGAGAAAGGGTATTTCACCTTCACCTGCAATATATGATCCCCTAGGACCTGTTGATCCGGTTAAAAGGGAGAATCTTTTGCAACACCTAAAGCCACACGAGTAAGGACTTTTGCACCATTTCGTTGATTTTAGCTAATAAAAATATTTTGCAGAGGCTGAGTTATGTTAAATTATCAGAGAAATTCGACATGGAGGAGCTGACGAGGAAATTGAGTTCTACAGAATCCTCATCACTCCAAGACCTTGGCCAAAGGATAAATATGGATGGCTGGATCAATGTGTAAGTATGCAACTGAATTATATTTACTTTACGGCTAAGTTATAAGTATGGTACAGCTGAGTTATATATTATCTGTGCAGCATATTGCTGCGTATATTAGAATCCTCATTCAAAGGTCCAAACAAGATCCCAGCCCATTCTGGTCCAATCGCATTGCCTTTGTAGACTCTTGGTTCCTTGGATTATGGGTTCACGATTATACATCGTCTGAAGGCAAAATGGAATGGTCGCCGTCGAAATTCAGAGGAACTGGTTACAAGAAGTTAGTAAACGGTTTGATCCCCAGCGACATTCAGACGAAGTTGCAGTGGTTTACAGATGTAGATCACTTGTACGGAGTGCTTAATACTGGCGGCGATCATTGGGTGGGGTTTCACGTGGATCTGCATAAACAGAAGATTGATTGCTATGATTCAGTCGTTGGACAGGTAACACTCGAAAGTGAGCTGAGAATGCTAAATTTCTTTAGGCCGCTTACTCGTATGATCCCTGATATGCTGAATCTCGTTATTCCCGCTAATATCCGAGTCCCTACCAAGAAGGAGTTTGCATACAGACGAAGAACAAGAGATATTGTTCCATAGAACGAATTGAGAGGCGAATGTGGAGTGTATGCATTGAAGCTCGTCGAGTGTCTAGCGCTTGGTGTAGCTTTCGATGGGATATCGGATGAAAATATTCAAGGTCTGAGAATGAAGATGGCAGCAGATGTATTCGATGAAGGAACCAATATTTTGGCTGGGGCGTTTGGCGATGATTGAAGATGAGGTTATCGTTTGTTTTGTATGACTTATGGCTAGATATTTTGTACATAACTTAAAGTTTTGATTTGTTTATCGTAACTCAGCCGCCTTGTTTGAATGAGCAACCATTACGTTAGATATAACTTAGCCAAACCACAAACCATACCCTAAGATAGGAAAATATTTAATAAATCAGCGGCGTCATCTTCATAAATCAGCCGTTAAGGTAGACAAAAGTCAGCCATACCTCAAACATACCCTGAATTGAAGTAATTGATATGTTTATACTTCAAAATGTTATATTGAAAGTCCAATTTTAAATTTGAACTGAATATATAATCAACTGAACGTCTATTATTTATTTAATTTGCGAGTTTAGAATCGATCATGATCTTGAGGTATATGTTGTCTCACAATTACTTAAAACCTTACATGTAGATATAGAGTGTGATCATAATACAACTCTCCTAAACTATATACAATGCATTTTAAGACTAAATTTATGTTATTTGTTATATTTATCACACCGTTACTCCAAATCATAAACATAAATCCCTAAATAAACAAACCTTAACTCTAAATACTAAACCATAAACTCTAAATCCTAAATATTAAATCAGCCGTAATAGGTTATATAACTCGGCCGCCACGTTTGATAAATGTTGTCGTTTGGCGGGAAATAAGATAAATGAATTTTGAGAAATTTTAATTCCCGCCGTTTCACGCTCTATGTTTATCTATATATAGTGCCCTCTATAATACCCTTTCTTATGCCTTTATCTCTCTAGAAAAAAACTAAACAATATCTCTCTATCCCCATCAAAAGTCATGCCGATTGTTCCTGCAAATTCAGAGAGGTTAGAGAACAGTGTCTCTGCAGTATTAAACTCTGCAAATCGTGAAAACCTCCCTGTTCTATACCCTGGTCCGGGTGACTTGCTTGACAGAACCAGCCATACATGGTTTAATTTTTTAACTGATCTCTCCCTGGTCATCCCGAGGATTCTTGCAGAAGGATGGGTTCATGCATGGCCAACATACTGCGACATTCCCGATCATTTTAAGGAAAGCTGGTTTCTTCAACTCGCTGTAAGGCCCGACATTTGTTCATATATATTAACAGTCTGTAATCTTGGGTACACAACGGTCTGTAATCTTTGTATTTTTTTTTTGCTGTAGCGGACAAACACATGGGATCGAAGGCATCATTTGACAGTTTGGCATAATTTTAATCTTGTGGCCAGAAGTCTATTTCGCTGTCAGATGCGCCATTTGAGGTGGACTTGGTCGGAAGGAGGCGAGAAGCCAACTTGGATGTTAACCAGCGTCTGGCTTGATCTCTGCCACATGTTTGAAGAGTCTGGTCAAGATAATTTTGGTTCCTGAAAGTCTTTTCGTGTCTGTATTTTGAACTTCATTATTTCTGTTTCTGAATATAATATCGGCTTCACATTTTATATAATTCAGCCATAACTTGTTTCAATAAATCAGCCATAATTGTATTTTGAAACGCATTATTTCTGTTTCTGAATGTTAACTCGGCCACATATCTAACATAATTAAGGTATAACTCAGTCATCATTGTATTTAAATAACCCAGCATCGATTTAATTTTAAGAGGCGGTATATGGGAAGTTCCATCATTATGCGCGTGGGAAAATTTGGCTGCTGCCATGACAATATCGAGACTCATTATTACGAGTTTTAATATATATGGCTGGCACAGATACATATTTCTTTTACAATATCGAGACACTGATATTATATTGTATTTTATATATTTAATAGTATTATATCTGTGATGTCGTATCTCTTCTTTTACAAAGTTGAACTTTTTTTAGTTTATAAGGACTTTGAAATTTATTGTAACAATGGCTTCCTCATCCTTCACCTCAGGAAATTATTACAGACGACGTACGAATACGGAAAGAGGAACGCCGATAGAGTGTTGGTGTGGTGCACCATCTGACATTTTTACATCTGGAAGCGAAACAAATCCAGGAAGATTGTACTATTGCTGTGCAAAATGATATAATAAGGTTAGTTCTGGTTCTTATTTCCCATGTTCGGAAACGTAATACTTAGATCTGGTTACATTGGTGAAAACAGAGTCATTTATTCAAATGGGCGGATGAGTGCTTGGTTGAAGATGTTGAAGATATTAAGGTAGTGTTAAATGGCTTGACTAGAGACCTCTCGGAGTTGTGAGTCAACGTTGCTCGGTTGGCGAATGGAGTAAAGACAGAATCTGAGAGAAAAGGAGGCGAATGTTTGAGTGAGAGTCGGTGTTTGCGAAATGTGGCTGTTTGTGTGGCTGGAATGGCGATACTTTGCTACTACTACTTCTCTGTTTAGTCATGTTTTGTCATCATAAGTCAGCTTTCGCGTGTTATGTAACTCAGCCTTTGTTAACTTTTAAGTTGTTTTAACTCAGTCGTATGTAAACAAAACTATGCATTTATTAATATATAACTCAGCCGTTAAATCAAATTGATAAAAGCGAGAATGTTTTGTTATCTCTGGTAAATGACATAAATAGCCTTTGATTAGTTTTAAATATTCTCAACTACTTTATCACACATGCTCCTGCTCAGATAGTCTCATCAACTAGTAATATTGATTGACAAAATAATTACAAAAAAAACATTTTCGGAAACGGAGAAGGAACCGCAAGGATACGAAATTGCCGTCGACATTGTGTTTACTTCCTCTTCCTAAAAATATCTGTGACATCTCCATTATCGTTATCGTTCGTTTGTACGATATCGTCTTCGCCGCATTCATATCTATAAGTTCGTCTTTTTGGTAGGATGACACGACGTTAAATATTGAATTGGGGTTTTGTTTCGTCTGAGTTAGTACTGAGTTAGGGTTATGTTTCGAGTGAGTTAGGGTGTAGTTGTGATTAGGTTATTGTTGTGTTGTGGCTGAGTTATTTCAATGTCGTGGCAGAGTTATTATTATATTTTCCATGATTTTATTGTTATGCTGTGTCTGAGTTATTTTAATGTTGTTGCAGAGTTATTGCTGTATTTTCCTTGAGTTATTGTTATATGTTGTGACTGAGTTAATGTTTGTTTATTTGTTCAGATGGATGTTTCTGATGTTAAATCACGTGGTTACCCTCTAAGACTTTATCCTGTAGGGTCTTCTAACCTTGAAAATAAAGCAATTAATCACAATTTCTGTTCAGGAGATTTACCTCATATTATAGAAACACTAGGAAAAGATGTATGGAAAGCACTGGTGAACTCTCCCATTGGAGTAGTTGCTAGGCTAGTTGAACGCAAAAGCGTGTGATCTGGTAGAACAGTACACTATCTACTATGTAGACAGCTGCGAATACATAGGAAGGAGATATGGAGTCTGGTTGTGACAACCCGTCCCGTGGAACACCTACCCATGGACCCCAGGTTCACAGCACTGCAGCGCACCGACCCCAACCCCTCTATTATGAGATCTCACTATCTCCATAATTAGGTTGTTGGTGAGACTCGAACCCAGGTCCTCACCCTTTAACATCATTAGGTTGTTGGTGAGACTCGAACCCAGGTCCTCACCATAATTAGGTTGTTGGTGAGACTTGAACCCAGGTCCTCACCCTCAGCTGTATATGAAGTTCTCATTGACTATATTAAAACGTTGGCTCCAGACAGGGGGTCATACAGATTAACCGGTCTAAAGGATGCGTTATTGATTTGGTCGTATGAATCCATCGTCTGCTTTGGCGAGTGTTTTGGGAGAGTGGTGAACAATGAAGACGTTCCACTTTTACGATGGGGTGGAAAGCGTACTCGTGGAAATTTCGAAAACTTGTTGTCTGCCGAGATAAAACAGAATAACCAGGTAAGGTGTAACGCTGAGTTTTGATTTTGTCGAATGGCTGATTTATTAGACTTAATGGCTGAGTGTTGTGTTTATTTGGTGGCTGAGTTACATTATAACCTGGTGTTACAGGTGCGTGTTAGAAGAATAGTTTCGAAGGAGTCAATTGAAGAGTTGTTTCCTGAATGGCCGTGTCAACCTGACGACCCACAACTCGTTAGTTTGATAACAGACATACATGCAGGTAGATTTGTAAAAGTTTTTTGGGAAGTGCATGGAAATGTGGAGGGGAAGGGTAACGAGAAGACCAATGAGGGTGAAGCTGCTGCAACGGGAAAGGGTTCTAGCGAAGAGGAAGGCAACAAAGATTGGGGGAACAACGCGGGTCTGATGGCCATTGCGAGTACTCAGGATAAAATTTCCAGAAAATTTAATCAGATGGACGCGCGATTTGGAAAAACCATTGGTGGACCAGAAGTCGATAGATGACATGATGAAAGCTGCAGTGGAGGAGCGTCTCAAAGTTATGGGGATAGGAAAAAATCCCCAAAACAAAGATAACCTCTCAAACGTCGCCGCCGTACAACAGCCTGAACCGTTGTCATCACCGCAGCCTAATACCCAGCAGAAGTCTGTCTATAGTCCACTGTTTGCTGAAACCCCTGGAAAAGATATGGGACCTAGTGCCAATTTTTCCAAGGAGCTTGATAAGGAGAGAAGGATGAAAAGAAATTTGGCTAAAGAGTTTGGAACACATGCTGAAGATGAGTGTGCTAATGTTCTTGACTTTATATATGTTTCTCCTGCAAAGGCAACTAAGGCTGAAGACTTACGTCGCCGCTCCACGCGCAACCGTACTGTAAAGGATGAGGATGTAGAAGATAAGAAAAAATATGTGCAAGCAGAGGCTGTGTTAAAGAAGAAGGAGAAAGCTGCCGCTAAAAGAAAAGCGGTTGCCTCAGTGAAGCAAAAACAGTCTGCGTTAAAGAAACCAATAGAGGCTGAGTTAATGAATGAAGAACAGGCTGAGTTAATGAATGAAGAAAAGGCTGAGTTAAAGAAACAAGAAGACGATAATGAGAAAAGAAAGAATATAAATCCACCGCGTGCCAATGTAAAAAGATGCAAGGTTGAAGATTCTGGAGAGGGCAGTGAATTTGCTGAAGACTTACCTCGTCGCTCCATGTGCAACCGTACTGTAAAGGATGAGGATGCAGAAGATAAGAAAAAAGTTGTGCAGGCAGAGGCTGTGTTGAATAGGAAGGAGAAAGCTGCCGCTAAGAGAAAAGTGGCTGCCTCAGTGAAGCAAAACAGTCTGAGTTAATGAATGAAGAACAGGCTGAGTTAAATAATGAAAAAAGGCTGAGTTAAAGAATCAAGAAGCCGATAATGAGAAGAGAAAGAATATAACTCCACCGCGTGCCAATGTAAAAGGATGCAAGGTTGACGATTCTGGAGAGGACAGTGAATTAGCTGAAGTTCTTGCGGACGAGAATGAAATCTTGCCGGAGTCGCCTTTGGAGAGTCAGGAATTGGTTAGGTCTGCTGTGGTAAAGGAATATCTGGAGAGAACGGTTAAATTATCTCCACAAGGGTTTGCATTGTCTGAAGGTACTTCAAGACCAGTTTTTCCGTACATTGGAGACAATGGAACGACGTGCATGAGGAAGAATGTTGAGCCTTCATCAGCAATATATGACCTTCTAGCACCTGTTGATCCGACCTTATTGGATAAACTTATGCAACACATCTCCAGAGTTCCACCCAAACCACCAGCACCAGCAAAGAAAAGAGTTGTAAGATCCGCCGCTCATGAGGGTGACTTCTACAGCATACTCATCCTTGAAAGACCGTGGCCGCATAGCCAATATGGATGGTTATTTGATAATGTAAGTCTTTAATTACGACAGAGTTTTTAGTTATATATTTGTTTACAGCTGACTTGTTAATATTTATTGTGTAGCATATCTCTGCGTATATTAATGTCCTCATTAAGAGGTCCATGAGAGATCCCACCCAATTCTGGACCAAGCGCATTGCCTTCATTGATCCTTGGTTCTTGAGTAAGTGGGTTGACGATTACAAGCAGTTCAAGATAAAACCTAATATGATGAAGTTCACAGGGAATGGTTATGAAAATCTTGTACGAGGTAAGCTTCCCGTTAACTTTCAAAGAAACTTGAAGTGGTATGAACACGTGGATCACTTGTACGGATGTCTTCCAACCGGCGGAAACCACTGGGTGGCTTTTCACGTGGATCTGAAGAAGGAGAAGGTTAATTGCTATGATTCAATCATTGGAGTGGTAACAGCCAAAAGTGAGAAGAATATGCTTGATTCATTTAAACTGGTAACGCTCATGCTTCCCGAGATTTTGAATAAAAACATTCCTCCCAATCTCCGAACCCCGAGTAGGAAGAAGTTCGCATTCAGGAGGAGGAGCAGAAGGTTCACTCCACAAAACACCCAGACTGACGATTGTGGGGTGTATGCGTTGAAGTTTGTGGAGTGTCTAGCGCTTGGTGTAAGTTTTGATGGGATAAATGATGAAAATATTCAAGGTTTACGGTTGAAGATGGCGGCAGAGATCCTCGATGAAGGAGGAAACACGGCGTAGAACAACTAGCTTTCAAAACGAATATGTGTGTTACTTTCCAATTACCTGAAGTTGTTTAATGTTGTTTAATTTTATTGATTATTTGACTTTCACTTCATCTGTGTTTGTTATTTTCAATAAGACTTTCCAGTTACTTTAAGATGTTTAATGTTGTTTAATCTTATTAACTATTTGACTTTCGCTTCTATATTTCACCAGAAACCCTAAACCTCATACATATCCTAAACATCGAAAATGTTCTTATAACTCAGCCATATTGGAGAATGGAAATCAGCCGTCACAATATATATAACTCAGCCAAACCTCAAACCATACCCTAAATTGAATATTTTCTAGTTTGGTTATAACTGAACCGTAAATGTAATAACTTAGCCGATGCATAGATCAGCAGTTCAACAAATATTATATAATTAAGGAAGATTATACTTGATAACAATTCGTGTTCTTGATTTGACTGGGCTGTACAAGTTAATAATGGCGCATCAAGGGTGTTGAATATTCGTCTGTACGCTAATATCTAGACCTTTACAATATCGAGACGATATAATATTAATATTTTTTAGTTTTATTATAACTTAGCCTCAACGTTTTTTTGCCTTTATTTGCCGCTTCTCTATCTTCTGATTTGTAACTTCAAACTTACAGGGCCCAATGATAAGAACAGAGGAACACGCAGAAGACTATATTAGCCCACCATGGCTAATGCCAATGCTACGAGGGAGCTACTTCATCCCTTGTTCGATCCACGCTGATTCCAACAAAAACAAATGCAACTTGTTCTGTCTGGACTGTGCTGGAATTGCCTTTTGCTCCTACTGTTTGGTCAAACATAAAGACCATCGTTTTGTTCAGGTACGGTATCTATTTCTTTCTTGTCTTTAGCCCAAACAGTCTCCTTTTTTATTTATTTTAAAGTGTAAATGAAATTGCAGATAAGGAGATCTTCTTACCACAACGTGGTGAGAGTGAATGACATACAGAAGTACATAGATATCTATGGTGTTCAGACATATATCATCAACAACGCAAATATTATGTTCCTTAATGAAAGACCTCAGGCAAGAGTCGGAAAAGGTGTTACAAGCACTTGTGAGATATGTTGCAGAAGCCTTCTTGATTCTGTCCGCTTCTGCTCTCTCGGTTGCAAGGTAGAAATAATACTTACTTGCTCTGTTTTTTCCTCTGTTTCCACCATTTTTGTTTTAAATATTACAAACTTTCGGAAATTTAAACTTAAAGGTATAACCCAGTCATCATATAATTTAAATAAGTCGGACATATCGTATTTTATTGGACTGACGGTATTGTTTGTGTTTTTTATTGTTTCAGAATGGGGGAATGAAGAGAGGAGATCAAAGTTTGACCTTCTCATTGAGAGGGAAGCATGGGAGAGAGTACCAAGGTGGGTCGGAATCAGATGAGGCTACTACACCGACTAAGATGCGTAAGACCAAGGATCTCAACCGTCTCATGAGTGGTCTGCGCTCGTTGAGCTCGGGGGACGAATGTGGTTTCAGCTTCTCTCCAGGAACACCGCCGAAATACAATCACCGGAACTCAAGCAGACGAAAAGGAATCCCTCACCGCGCTCTGTTCTAAATAAAATTATATATAATTAGACATCCGTATTAACTACGTATTAACTAAAAATTAATATTTTTTAGTTTTATTATAACTCAACATCAACGTTTAGTATAACTCAGCCACAACATTAAATACCCACAACATCTGCATATGTTATTCATACGTAACTCAGCCTTAGTAAACAATAACTCAGTCTCCGTTAACACTAACTCAGCCTTATAAGAGTCGTAAAAATGCTTTCCATAGGACATGAATTATAGTATAATAACTTCGCACTTATTCAAACGTAACTCAGCGGTGACGCATATCAGAGTCGTAGAGATGTAAAGTTTCGTATTTAATAAGCCTCTCCAAATATGTATTATATAAGTCAACATTCTCGAAACTTCGTTATACTCAGCATCAAAATTATTTTAAAAGATGCGGTTCATTTTCTAGTATCGAATATCGAGAACATTATTATGCGTGTGAGAATTTTTGCCTGACATGATAATATCGAGAACATTATTAATTGCTTCAATCAATTATGCCGCCCTTTGTTATACGTGATGAAACTAATATCGAGACCTTTATACTATCGAGATAATTAATTATTCGTTAATGGAGTTTCTTGTAAGATTATACTTCGAAATAGATATTACGTTGCCTTATGAACCATTTACTTCTTCAAATATATTTAACTTAGCCAACAAAACAATTATCTCAGCCTTTAAATAGTATTTAATCAAATATCAGAAAATAACATACATACTGGCATAGCAAATAACATAAAAAGATAAGTTCTTGATACATTACATCAGATTTTAGATAAGATATTCTCCTTCTTGATATCATACAATATAAGTCAGCCAATTCAACAAACATAATTATTGGACGTTTCGTGTTCTTGATTTGACTTGGCTCAGACAAGTTAATAATCTCGCGCATCAAGGGTGTAGAATATTCGTCTGCACGCTAATATCAAGACCTTAACATTATTTTCCCTATTTTTAAGTTTTATTCTAACTCAGCCTCAACGTTTAGCAGAATTCAGCCTCAGCGTTTAAGTTGTATTCTAATCAAAAATCAGATTTTGTTTTTTTTTATGATACTCAGCCGTATGTACTTAATAAATCAGCCTTAATAAACCATTACTTATGCATACAAAACATAACTCATCCTCTAGAAACTTAACTCAGCTTTAATAAACCATACCCAACATTACATTATCATTTCGCAAATAACAAAAAAAAGAGAACCTTCTCATACATGCCATCTTCACCACTTCCGAGTGTCCCTATACAAGCTTATCGGTTCAAAATCACGGAAGAACAAGCCTAGCTCTTTGATCCATTTACAGCGGCTGCATATGTTGTTGGGGTCCTTAGTGGTATCAATGTGCAACAAGCAGTAACATTGTCGGTCATCAAAAGTTGCACATTGGCATCTGTAAAACGAGGGAAGAAAATATGAGAGTAACTCGGCTTTCTTCGCGCGGAACTCGTCAGAATGCCACAAACCCCATCCCCATTTCACAGACCGCACAAGTTTCCCGATCCTCTCAACTGATTCTATTGGCATAGGCTTAAAATACGACCCATCAGCCAAAAAGATTGCTCGAGTCATTGCGTGTGTATACACAGCACGCTCATATCCAGCATCTGCCGAACGCTTCAGGAGAGAAAGCCCTTCTTCATAATGGTACAATGAGTAGACAAACTGTACACCCTTTATATAAAGCGTGCTTGGATTTCCTTCAGCGTAGCAAGATTTCAACAACGAATCAGGCATACTCGCACTCCAAGGATAAGACAAAACATTGAAAAAATGGTAAACCCTACGCCGATCTGCTAACGCCTTCATCGACTTCGACGATGCTCTGATGTTGTATAGAGATCTTGGAAGGAGTTACGCGCCACACGTTCAACGACTAACGCCTGCATTTCTTCAGGCAATTCAAGCAGAGGGAAAAACTCTATTTTCTCTGGAATTGAATAGTAATAGGGTGATATTGACTGAGAGAGAGAGAGCAATTGTGTAAAAAAGATAGCGAGTTGGAAGTGTAATGGTTCCAGAAGTACCATATTTATTAGAGAGCAAAACGGTTTCATTACAGCGTCGTTTATTTATTATGATATTATTTGCAACCTTTCGTATATTAGGCGGTAATTTTAAGAATAAACTATTTTCTACGCATAAACAATAACTCAGCCATAATAAAGTATAACTCGGCCGTTAAGTTTAAATCAGAGAGCCAACTGGAACCTTAAGTTAACTATAACTCAGCCTTATAGAATAAACTAACTCAGCTTTTAAACAATACAATAACTCAGCCATTAATTATTTCAGGAGCCGAAGAGTTGTTTTCAAACGACATCTGTATAAGCAAATAGTTATTTTTTTCTATAAATACAATACCAGATGTCAGTAAGAGAACATTCATTTGTTCTTGTTATATCCTTTATCAATCTCCGAAATAAGTTCGTCTATTCCTCTAGTTATTTTTTAAAAACCTTCTTTGTTTTTCTGATTATTTTATATACTAACACTTGTTTTTGCTATCGGTGAAGCATCAAGTGTAGATGAAAGGATCAAAAAGGAATATGAAGCGTCCTATCGAGGATGTCGGTGGATCGGATGCTGATGAAGCCTTTTACAAAGGGAAACAGGAAACCAAGGGGCATTACAGGGCGCTTCTCCGCACGACCAAGGAACAACGGCAATCTGAAACTGAATGGCATCAGGCTTCCAGCAAAGTTAATTCCATTGCTGCGAAAATAGAATTGCTTGAAATCATTATGAAGGCTGAAGGAAACTTTGACTTCGTGGCTGAGTTGGAAAACTAACAGCAGAGCACGTTGAAGCCAAAGGAGACTTGGCTGATGTGAGGGTCATAGTGTCTGACTGGTGCAAGCTTGATGAACCATGGATGTTGGATAAGTTATATAAAGTTATCAACTATTCTGTCATGTTTTAAGACTCTAATACTATGTTTTATGTAACCCACATTATGTTTAATCTACATTATCTATTATAATTATGTTTAATCTATATTATGTTTTACGTAGCCTTACGAACCAATAACTCAGCCTTAAGATATATTTAACTTAGCCAAATAAACAATTAACTCAGCCTTTAAGTAGCATTTAATCAAATGTCAGAAAACAACAACTTAGCCATAGAATATTAGTCTCGACATACATACTGTCATAGCAAATAACATAAAAAGATAAGTTCTAATACAGCAACATCTTCACCACTTATGAAGGAGTGTTATACCCTTTCTAACAATTACTAAGTCTCGACATACATATTGTCATTCTGTTATCTTCTTATTTTAGCGGACAAACACTTGGGATCCGAAACATAATTTTTTGGTATGGACGCATTTTAACATGGTGGCCAGAACGATGTTTCGATCTCAAATGCGATGGTTGAAACGTAACTCAGCCTTAGTAAAAACTTCGCACAAATTCGAACGTAACACATCCTTATTAAAAACTAACTCAGCCCCCATTAACAGTAACAATAACTAAGCCGTTAAGAATATCAGAGTCGTAGAGATGTAAAGTTTCGTATTTTAATAAGCCTCTGTAAATATAAATTATATAAGTCAACCTTCTCGAAATTTCGTTGTACTCAGCATCAAAATTATTTTAAAAGATGCGGTTCATATTCCAGTATCAAAAATCGAGAACATTATTATGCGTGTGAGAATTTGTGGCTGCCATGATAATATCGAGACTCATCATTACATCTTTACAACATTATGTTTAAACTACATTATGTTTTAATTCACGTGAATTTTAATAATAAACAATTAATGGCTTAATAATCGTGAAATTAACCTAACTCAGCCGTGAAAACAATCAACTCAGCCCTTAAATAGGTTTTACTTAGGCTTAAAAACAATTAACTCAGCCTCTAAATAGATTTTACGTAGCCTGACGAACCATTAACTCAGCCTTAAGATATATTTAATGTAGCCTAATAAACATTTAACTCAGCCTTTAAATAGCATTTAATCGAATATTAGAAAACAACAACTTAGCCATAGAATGTTAGTCTCGACATACATATTGTCATAGCAAATAACATAAAAAGATAAGTTCTGATACAACAACATTTCACCACTTACGAAGTAGTGCAACAGTCGCATCTCTTGGATTTAGAATTTTTCTTTTTTACTAAACTTCTCACACTTGCATTCAAACTCCCCCACAGTAAGTTAAATCGTCTCCTTCACTCCGGAAAGATTATTTTCTATCTGCAAAATTCACCAACAAAATATGGAACGCAACAATACCCTAATTTCGGATCTCACTGAAACATCAAAGGATGTAGAAGTATGGGGAAAAATCCTACGAGTATGGGAAATGAAACATGCTCCCAATGAGACAGAACGTCATCTGATTTTGTCTGATCCGAATGTAAGTTAAATTTCATCTTCTCTAATTTAAATTTTCTCATTTTTCTTTTTAGTTGAAGTAATTCTCTTCCTTTTATGATAATAAATTCTTAGGGTTGCAGAATCGAAATGATAGTTCCTGCAAGTATGTGTGAAAAAACACTATTTTGGCTATTTTGATGAAAATCAATGGAAGGTTTTCAGACGATTTGAAGTTACACCGTACGATGATTTAGTTAGGAATACACCACATCGATTCCAGATCATGTTTAATGATCGTACACAGGTATTTTATGGGTATTCACTTACAGAAAACCCTATGTATGTACCTGTTCCTTTCCAACAAGTTATACAAAGGGGTTTCGACAATACCTATCCAATCGGTACGTAGACTCATCTGGTTATTTTGCTTGACTTAATTAATATGATGATTTAGTATTAGCAATATTTAAGATCCTAAATTGTTGACTTTTGTAGACTTGGTAGGATGGGTTACTTCATTTGGAACTTTTGTTGAGTTTGAGGATGATCCTTATGAGGAGATGTTTGGTGTACCTCCATCTCAAATTGAATTTAAGCTTAAGGATGAAAGGTAATTAATATTCTTAGATTAGGTAAATACAAATATGTAATGGGTAAATATCTCTTCATCTTATTTGTATTTCACCAACAACTACGTAGTGGGTGTGAGTTAGAATGTGAAGCGTTGGGAAAGATTGCCCAAGAGCTTGATATGAAGAGTTGGAGGCTGAGTAAATACCAGAAAACCTTCTTAGCTTTGCGTTTCTGGCGAGTAGAGTACCTTGACGAAGGTTATAATCATTCACATTTCTCTGATATCCTTTAACCATAGTGACTAAAAGATTAAATTGTTTCTTGATTTACAGGAAAAGATATGATCAAAAACGGTGGACCATGTTCTAAATTCGAATTCGATCCTGTTGAATTCAGTTGATTTCCTTTGAACACCAGTTGTTATGTTTGGTTTACATTTTGCATATGTTTTTTATTACTAGCAAATTTAGACTCTGTCGATGTTGATACACGTGAGTATATGTGATTGAAAAAAGCATCATTGTTTATGTATTTTGTTTGATTTTTTTGTGCTAAGTTTGGTACATAGGAAAATAGCATTTACCCAGCCTAAGAAACAATTAACTCAGCCTCAGAAACAATTAACTCAGCCCTTAAATAGATTTTACTTGGCCTTAGCAAAACTTAACTTAGCCGCAAAATAGATTTTACGTTGCCTTGTGAACCATGAACTCAGCCTTCAAATATATTAAACTTAGCCAACGAAACAATGAACTCAGCCTTTAAATAGCATTTAATCAGATATGTTTAATGTTTTTGATTCAGTAAATTCAAAATCAGTAGTTAATTCAATATCAATAAATAAGATTATTTACCAAAATAATAAAATACTGTTAAACAAGTTTCGTATATAAATTGAACCATTTATGCAAACCCTAATATCAAGCCTCTCCTGCATCTCCGTCATCCAAAATAGAGTAAAAGCTTTTGTAAGTTTAGTATTTTTTTCTCGATATTACTTCTATCGACGTTAATCATTGACCCGTAAATATATACTATAATCAATCATCGACGTTCTATCGACGTTACTTCTTATAGTTTCTTGAACATTGGTTTGTACTAATTCAATTGTTTATAATTGAACATGCGAGATGACAGACAAGATGAACTTCGCAAAACTCAGGAGGCTTATCTGACGGGGAAAAGGGAAAGTGATGAGCATTACAGGGCAATTCTGGCGATGTACAAGGTTCAAACGATTGCTTTGGAAGCCAAGCATGCCGAGGAGATTGAAGTTTGCCGGATTAAAGCAAAGCTGGAGTTGATTGAAGAAGACCTTATTCATCTGGAAGCTCTGAAGGTTGAGAAGGCAAAGCTTGAGGCGGATCTGAAGGTTGCACATGCGAAGGTGGGTGCTTTTAGGTTTCATGAGATAGATTGGTAGAATCTAGGTGAGTCAAATATGGAAGCTTAACCCTTTCGATTTCTTAATCTTAATAACTTGATCTTTTTTGTTGTTTATGTTTAATTGTCCGCCAAACTTATGTTATGATCTAAACTTTAACTTATTTTAGTATAATAACTTCGCACTAATTCAAACGTAACTCAGTCGTCTGACGACCTCCCTTTTTGGCGGGAATTTTTAAAGAATTAAAAATTGCGTTGGTTAAAATTGAATCGATCGTTTAAAGAAAGTAACTCAGCCCTAGTAAACAATAACTCAGCCCCCGTTAACACTAACAATAACTCGGCCGTCACGCATATCAGAGTCGTAGAGATGTAAAGTTTCGTATTTTAATAAGCATCTGTAAATATGATTATATAAGTTAACCTTCTCGTAATTTCGTTATACTCAGCATCAAAATTATTTTAAAAGATGCGGTTCATATTCCAGTATCGAAAATCGAAAAAACAGTATTATGCGTATGAGAATTTTTTGCTGCCATGATAATATCGAGACTCATCATTAGTCGCTTCAATCAATTATGCCGCCCTTTATTAGACATGATGAAACTAATATCGAGACCTTTATACTATCTAGACAATAAACCTAACTATTCGTTGACACTAACCTCGTTAATGGAGTTTCTTGTCAGTTTGGTTTAATTCAGTCCTATGTAAACGATAACCTGACCAAAACCGTAAATCAGTCTTTTGATAAGTCAGTATGTTTTAATAAAATCATTCAATAACCGAAAAATTAGATTAACTAAGCCGTGAAAACAAATGGTACATAGGAAAATAGCATTTGCCCAGCTTAAGAAACAATTAACTTAGCCTTAGAAACAATTAACTCAGCCTTTAAATAGATTTTACTGTGCTTTAGCAAAACTTAAATCAGCCGCAAAATAGATTTTACGTTGCCTTGTGAACCATTAAATCAGCCTTCAAATATATTAAACTCAGCCTTTAAATAGCATTTAGTCAGATATCAGAAAATAACATACATACTTGAAATATCTGATACAATACATCTTTACCACTTTCTTGTGTCTCTAAAAAGGGCAACCGGTACGTAAGAATAAGCTGATCTCTTTGAACCACAAACAGGGGGGACACATGTTGTCATCCTTGGTGATATTAATGTGTCACAAGCAGGGACAGTGTCGCTCCACAGGATTTCCGCATTGGCAACTGTAGAACTTAGGAAGAATATGTGATATGAACAAGGCCATTCTTTCTCTGAACTCGTTTGTGTGCCACAAACCCCATTTGACAGATCGCACTAGTTTCCCGATCCTGTCAATTGATTCTGTTGGAATACGAGATAAATACTTCCCTTCACCCCAAAAGATTGCTCGAGTCATTGCGTGTGTATAGATAGCACGCTCATATCCTGCGTCTGCTGCACGCTTCATGAGAGAAAGCCCTTCTTCTTGAAGGTTGAAGGAGTAGAAAAACTGTACACCCTTTATATAAAGCGTGCTTGGATTTCCCTCAGCGTGGCAAGCTTGCAACAACTCAGAAGGCATATTGAGTCCCAAGGGAACGGAAAAAACATCAAGGAAATGGTAAACCCCACGCCGCTCTGCTAACGCCTTCATCAACCTCGACGATGCTTTGAGGCCATAGAGATCTTGGATGGAGTTACGGGCCACACGCTCAACCACTACCGCCTGAATTTCTTCAGGCAATTCAAGTAGAGGGAAAAATTCCATCTAACAGGGTGTAATTGATTTAGAGAGATAGAGAAAATGTGTAATAATTGACTAGTGAGAGTCTGATTGTTCTCAGTACTTTATTTATTCAGCCGTTACATGATTCGCGATGGTTGGGGTTTCACGTGAAAACAATCAACTCAGCCCTTAAATAGGTTTTACTTAGGCTTAAAAACAATTAACTCAGTCTCTAAATAGATTTTACGTATCCCTGACGAACCATTAACTCAGTCTTAAGATATATTTAACTTAGCCAAATAAACTTTTAAATCAGCCTTTAAATAGCATTTATTCGAATATTAGAAAACAACAACTTAACCATAGAACAACTTATACATATTGTCATAGCAAATAACATAAAAAGACAAGTTCTGATACAGCAACATCTTCACCACTTTCTGCTGTCCCTTAACAGGCTTATCGGTTCAAACTCACGTAAGAACAAGCCGAGCTTCTTGATCCAGAAACAGCGTCTGCATATGTTATCATCCTCAGTGACATTGTCGTTGCACAAGATTTGCACATTGGCATCTGTAGAACGATGACATAAAAAAAAGAAATGAACAGGACCATATGCTCGCGAAAATAGTCACCATGTCTCAAACCCCAACCCCATTTCACAGAGAGCACTAGTTTACCGATCCTGTCAACAGATTCAAATGGAATACCGTCAAAATACTTCCCTTCACCCCAAAAGACTGCTCGAGTCATTGCGTGTGTATACACAGCACGCTCATATCCTGCGTCTGCTGCACACTTTATGAGAGAAAGCCCTTCTTTGTGAAGGTCAAAGGAGTAGAAAAACTGTACACCCTTTATATAAAGCGTGATTGGATTTCCCTCAGCGTATCAAGCTTGCAACAAATCAGAAGGCATATTGAGTCCCCAGGGAACGGATAAAACATCGAGGAAATGGTAAACCCCACCCCGCTCTGCTAACGCCTTCATCGATCTCGACGATGCTTTGAGGCCATAAAGATCTTGGATGGAGTTACGGGCCGCACGTTCAACCACTACCGCCTGAATTTCTTTAGGCAATTCAAGAAGAAGGAAAAATCACATTTACTCTCCCAGGGGTGAGATTGATTTAGATAGACAGAGAAAATGTGTAAAAATACAGAATATAGAGTTGTATTAGTCATATTTATCGGCTGTGTGAAACTCAGTCGTCTGACGACCTCCCTTTTTGGCGGGAATTTTTAAAGAATTAACAATTACGTTGGTTAAAATTAAATAGATCGTTTTAAGAAAGTAACTCAGCCCTAGTAAACAATAACTCAGCCCTCGTTAACACTAACAATAACTTAGCCGTCACCCATATCAGAGTCATAGAGATGTAAAGTTTCGTATTTTAATAAGCCTCTGTAAATATGTATTATATAAGTCAACCTTCTCGAAATTTCGTTATGCTCTTCATCAAAATTATTTTAATAGATGCGGTTCATATTCCAGTATCGAAAATCGAGAAAACAGTATTATGCGTGTGAGAATTTTTGGCTGTCATGATAATATCGAGACTCATTATTAGTCGCTTCAATCAATTATGCCGCCCCTTATTAGACCTGATGAAACTAATATCGAGACCTTTATACTATCTAGACAATAAAAATTTCGTTAATGGAGTTTCTTGTTAGTTTGGTTTAATTCAGTCCTATGTAAATGATAAATCAGTCTTTTGATAAGTCAGTATGATTTAATAAAATCATTCAATAACCGGAAAATTAGATTAACTCAGCCGTAAATAGATTTTATTTAGTCTTAGAAAACTTAACCGTAAGCCCCAAAAGTATATAACTCAGCCGTCACAGTTATTATATAACTTAGCCGTAACGTTAGATATAACTCAGCTATCATTGTAACTGATTCGCGACGGTTAAATTTTTATTCTTTGAATTTGCCGACTATTCGTTATTACATTGGGCTCTATATATGTCCAATTTCCCTTTATATTCTCTCTTTACCAATACCATATGGATATGGAGATTGTCCCTGGCTGGTCATTCCCACTTAGTAATAGTATGGCAGCCGCAGTATTACCCAATTTTCCGGACGAAATTATGATAAAAATCATCGAGCTCGTCGGAGAGGCTTCATTTTACAATCTTGGTGGTTTCTTGCGTGCTGGGAACGTGGTTACGCACTTGTCCATGAACCGTCCGTCTTAAAGAAGTGCGATGTTAAGCCTATGGTCTACTTTCCCAGTGTTCAAATCGGGATCGATGGTAAGTTTCGCGAATTTCATCTAAAATGCGTCAATGCTGGCAACACCTACGCAATCTACTATGAAGCCGTTTATGCAGCTTCGCTTGGGGCACTTGAGGCGAGTGTAAAAATATTAGAAGCAAACGTGCCTATGCATGGCTTATCAACCTTGGCATGCGGCATTTTCAATGTTTGTCTTGGCAGAGACAAGACGGCCAGCAAAGTGTTCCAGCAGTTAGTAGACAATTACCATTCACTCCGTTCAGACGCGATAATTGACATGGGAGATGACCTAGAGTGGCGACTGTTATCATTTGGGGCGCCGTTCCTGAACCAACATGGTGCATCTTTCAAATTTCCGGATGATGAGGTAATCAAGACACCAAAGTGCCTTTATGGACATGATTATTCAGTCGATTTTGAAGAAGGTTGCAAAAACTGCAGGCTATTTTGGATATGCTGCACCATATCCCACATGCTTTAATGAATATTTTGGTTTTCATGTTCTCGTATAAGTTGTGTGCGAATACTTAATTTCGTTAATGGAGTTTCTTGTTAGTTTGGTTTAATTCAGTCCTATGTAAACGATAAATCAGTCTTTTGATAAGTCAGCATGTTTAATAAAATCATTCAATAACCGGAAAATTAGATTAACTCAGCCGTCAAGACAAATAATTCAGTCTTCAAATAGCATTTACCTAGCCTAAGAAACAATTAACTCAGCCTTAGAAACAATTAACTCAGCCTGTAAATAGATTTTACTTAGTCTTAGAAACCTTAACCGTAAGCCCCAAAAGTATATAACTCAGCCGTCACAGTTATTATATAACTTAGCCGTAACGTTAGATATAACTCAGCTATCATTGTAACTGATTCGCGACGGTTAAATTCTTAAATTCTTTGAATTTGGCGACTATTCATTGTTACATTGGGCTCTATATATGTCCAATTTCCCTATTCATTCTCTCTTTAAAAAAAACCTATACCATATGGATATGGAGATTGTTCCTGGCTGGTCATTAAAGTTTGCCAGCAGTGTGAATGCCATTCTAAAATCTACAGGTCGGGAAAACCTCCCGATTCTAAACCCTGGTCCAGGGGTCTATGTTGACAAAACCTCTGTTACGTGGTTTAGATTTTTACATGATCTTTCGCAGGCGATCCCAAATATTCTTCGAGAATGATGGGTTCATGAGTGGCCGACATACCGCTTCATCCCCGCTCATTTTAAGGAACGCTGGTTTCTTATACTCGCTGTAAGCACCGATTATGTATATATATTCCATTAAACGGCAGTTATATGTTTAAAGGAACGCTGTGTTTCTAATATTCTGTTATATTCTTCTTTTAGCGGACAAACATTTGGGACCCGAGACATAATTTTTTAGTATGGACGCATTTTAATCTGGTGGCCAGAACGATGTTTCGATCTCAAATGCGATGGTTGAAAAGGTGTTGGGCACATGGTGGCGATAAGCCTGAGTGGATGATAACTAGAGTTTGGCTTGCGCTTGTCGACATGTTTGAAGAGTTTGGACCTGATAATTTTGGTTTTTAAATGAGATTTTGTTTCTTTTCTTAAAAATTCGACCACATTTCTAATATAGATGATTTCCAACGGACATGAATTATAGATGCTTTCCAACAGACATGAATTATAGTATGATAACTTCGCACTAATTCAAACGTAACTCAGCCTTAGAAAAAACTAACTCAGCACCCGTTAACACTAACTCAGCCCTAGTAAACAATAACTCAGCCCCGTTGACACTAACAATAACTCAGCCGTTACGCATATCATAGTCGTAGAGATGTAAAGTTTCGTATTTTATTAATCCTTTGTAAATATGTATTATATAAGTCAACCTTCTCGAAATTTCGTTGTACTCAGCATCAAAATTATTTTAAAAGATGCGGTTCATATTCTAGTATCGAAAATCGAGAACATTATTATGCGTGTGAGAATTTGTGGCTGCCATGATAATATCGAGACTCATCGTTACATCTTTACCACATTATGTTTAATCTACATTATGTTTTAATTCACGTGAATTTTAATAATAAACAATTACTGGACAATGAAATCTACATTAGTCTAATCAGGGAAAAATTCTAGAAGAGGGAAAATTTCCATTTACTCTCACACGGGTGAAATTGATTTAAAGAGACAGAGAAAATGTGTAAAGTTATAGAATATAGAGTTGTATTAGTCAAATTTATCGGCAGTGTGAAACTCAGTCGTCTGACGACCTTTTTTTTTTGCGGGAATTTTTAAAGAATTAACTATTGCGTTAGTTAAAATTAAATTTGTCGTTTAAAGAAAGTAACTCAGCCTCATCAAATAATAACTCAGCCCCCATTAACAGTAACTCAGCCTTATCAAAGTCGTAGAAATGCTTTCCAAATGACATGAATTATATAATAACTTCGATCTAATTCAAAATAACTCAGCCTTTATTTTATACCCTATTCATATTACTCCATCGTGACATAAATTATACTCAGTTTTTATGCATCAATAACTCAACAAGACGGTTCGTTTATCCAGACCAGTATGAATCGAGATCATTATTATGCGCGTGATCAAATTCAATTGCCATGAGTAATCTAATATTAATTCTCGACCTTCGTAGCAAAAAGTTACAATAATTACGTTTTATGTACGTGCTATCTCATAAAGTTACACAGGACCTATTAAGGACAAACGTTTTTCGATGTTTTTCCTCGACTCTAATTGGCCAGTAATGCCGACATTGTTTTCACCGTGTAGAAATACGAGTTAATCGTTATTCAAAGGACATGAAAAACAACAGCCCGGTCGTAAGGAGAACATGAAAATCAACAACTCAGCCGTAATACAAAAACATGAAAATCCCTACAACACTTGCTTACATCGGACAAGTTTTCGCATTATGATCTAAGAAAGTATGATGAAATCTACTTTAGAAGTTGCACTATCAACTTCTAAAGCAGACTTCAGCCTATTTAATACTACTAATTCAAAATAACTCAGCCGTTAAAAAGGTAATCCAGCCTTTGTAAACAATAACTCAGCCCAAGGTAACAATAACTCAGCCGTTACGCATATCAGAGTCGTAGAGATGCTTTCCAAAGGACATGAAAAACAACAGCACGGCTATAAGTATTAACTATTAAAATCAACAACCCAGACGTAAGAAAAACATGAAAATCAACAAATCAGCCGTAATACAAAAACTTTAAAACCATAAACTAAGCCGTAATACAAAAACATGAAAATCCCTACAACACTTGCTTACATCGGACAAGTTTTCGCATTATGACCACTCTGTCTACATCGAGAACATGTGTGCTCTTTCCTAGGACGTTTGTTTGATAGCGCAACCTCTAAAGCAGATTTCATCATATTTTTCTTCGGTCTGCCTGGTGGTTGACGTACAGTCGGGGGCAAGCAGAGTTGGTTAGCCACGATATCTGGAACAGGTTGCGCTGAATCAACCGGCATGACCGATTCAGCGTGTGCGCTAACCAAATAACTGCTGGTATAGTAAGGACTGAACAGGGATATACGAGAAACTTTCCTATGCTCCGCCGCTGCGATTGCGTGTACACATGGTAATTTCTCGAGTTCGAAACGGCGACATGTGCACTTTCGCTCTACCAAATTAACAACATGCAAAGACTCGCCGGAGGATCCATATTTAACTTCAGTGTGATGATCATCAATCCTCTGTACCATCAAATCTCTGGCGGCAGTTACACGACCCTATTAAAAATATATATAATTAATGTGAAATGACTGACTTAGTACATCAAAAGGGCTGACTTAAGAGCTGTAAAGACTGACTTATTAGTTTAAAGGCTGACTAATGTTTCTAAAGGCTTACTTACATGTAGTAGTTTCTCCACACCACGCGTAAGCATGGTTCGTTGTGATCTGGCATCCTCTCTCCATTCAGCAAACCATCTGGTCATCATAACCCGTATCGATTCTAATATTCGAACAATGTTAAGACCTCTAGCATTCGACAATGCTCTGTTCATTTATTCCGCTATGTTCGTAGTCATCAAGTTGTACCTCTCGCCCGGGAAATGAACACGGGTCCACAGTCGGACATCAGCCTTTTGGAGGTAGCCGTGGAGTGCTGGATTAATCGCTTCAATCTCCTCGAAAATCTGAGTAAAGTCAGACATCCTAAAGCATCTCGCCGCTTTATTCACCAGACGAAATGCATCTTTTCCTTTGTACCGTTCCAGTATATTCTTATATAGATGGTACGTGCAAATTCCACGAGAAGCAAACGGATACACATTTTTAATTGCTTTCCCAATCGAGTTATGCATATCCGAGATTATCGCAAGACCCTCGTCGTCAGGAATCAAAAGTTTTAGTTGCGTAAAAAAACAATGCCAGGAATCATCATTTTCAGTGTCAACCACTGCGAAGGCTACTGGAAAAATCTGAAAGTTACCATCCTGAGCTAGTGCCGTGAGAAGCGTCCCTTTGTATCTACCATTAAGAAATGTACCGTTGACAACCACAACTTTGCGCATGAAAGGAAACCCATTTACGCTCGCACCAAACGCAAGAAACACATACATGAATTTTCCATTCTCATCGATTTGAAGACGCGCAACTGTACTCAGATTTTCCCTTATTATCTTGTATAAGTAAGAAGGCAAGCGTTCAAACCCACTCTCAGGTGTTCCCTGATCGATTTCCCTTGCAAATTGTAGCGTCCGGTGGGATTTCCAATAATCCATCTGTTCACATGAAAAACGATAGACATAACTCAGCCACATCATACAATTAAGTCAGGCACAACGTAAAACTAATTAAACACTAATTTAATATAACTCAGCCGCGTTGTGTAGATATATCAGCCGCTACAAAACACATATTACTCAGCTGTTTCGTTAACATAACTCAGTTAGATCAAAGTAATTACCTTTAAACCAAACTGCTTAGTGATAGCTATTCCAACACTCGTAGGGCGAACAGCCGGACCAACGTCGCCGAGAAAGTTCCTGTACAACTCTCCTAAAATAGCTGGTGTTGCATGTCGAGATCGAACAGAACGCTTAGTTGAAGAACATGAATGATTCGATTCGTAAATACAAACATAGAACGCCGGGGATTCCCCTTGGGTAGCAGCATGAACCCTCCATATACATCCATCAATCCAACACTTAGCAATGAGTAATGTTGGGTTTGACATGACTACATCGTAATCAAATTGATTCTTCACTGTAAGAAGTTTCAGTCGTCTCTCCAAATCGGCTTTACTCTCGTACCGTTGCCCTACCGCAAGATTCATCGACGACATCTCCAACCTTAGAGGAACCTCCTCACCCTCTTTAGACCCGCTCATCGAGAAGTTCTGATATATCTTTTTGGGAGGTAGCGTCGGTGACTCTTCGTCCTCTGAATGAGACTCACTGTATGAACTGAAGTTATCATCTTCAGATGACGCCCCGTCCGAGTCGTCGAACATATCAAATCGGCTATCAAACTCATCATCTTCTTCGTTTTCTTTGACTGTTTCATCTTATCTGCCTACGTTCTGATTTTCTCCTTCCACAATACTAGAGCAATCAATCTCATTGTCCTCTTCTTCCTTCTCCGAACTGCAACCATCGTAACTCCCACTGTAATTATCGTCTCTGGACTCAACTTCTGACGCTTCTACTTCTGAGCTAAAACTGAAGTTTGTTTTAGTCTTCTCTCTTGCTCTGTCATCCTTGTTCTCCGTAATCTCAACACAAAGACGTAGTTGTTCGATTTTCCTTAGGGTTACAAAGCCTTGCAACTGGCGAGTATTGGACACGTACACTGGTGGAGTGTCGTGCGCCATTGATTTCAGTGATTTATTCGAGAACATGTAGCTTAGCTGAATATGATCACTCATTTCATCCAACCTGTAATCATCGAGAACAGACTTTGCGAAATCTTCATGTGTAGAGTTCTCATCTAAAGGGAGAACTCTACATCCTCTACCATCAGCGTTGAATACATATCTGCTTTTCTTAATCCAGTTACCGGAAACAATAATAACTGGATCCATAACCAACTGAGAGAGATGAAGAAGATAAATAACGGGTGTGAAAGGGGAGGAATATGAAAAGGCTGATTAAAATTTAGTTTTGAAGTTCTTTCGTTACTGATGACATGGCAAATCCGAATTGATGACATGGCAGCTGACATGGAAAATCGGTTTTTCAGCCACCAAAAGAATATATAACTCAGACACCCTAAGTCAGTCCTCATGTACTAATAAGTCTGCCGAAACGTGGATACTAGTTCAGTAATTAATCTTTTTCGATAACCCAGCCATAAAGAGGATGAAATACAATAAGCCAACTGTATCGTTTAAAAATTCAGCCTTAAAACAATGTTATTCTAGTAATTAATCTTTCGCTAATAACTCAGCCGTAAAACAGCTGAGTTTACTGTGAAACCATCCAGTTTCGGCTGATTAAAGAAACTCAGCCGTCAAACATCCCATAACCCAACCATTATGTGTTCATTAACTCAGCCGTGTCATTTCTACGACTCAACCAAATTTTCCAGAAATCAATACATCGATGGTTAAGTCAGCCATAATGTCTGTACGTAAGTCAGCCTTTATCCAATAACTCAACCGGGTTTATATAAATCAGCCATTACATGTGGTTTACATATCGTCTTAAATTAGACTATTTTACTAAGTCATCCATTTGTTTATAATTCAGCCGTAACATATACGTATATCAGCCGTAACGTAAGACGTATTCTTGCACGGCTGACTTAATGAAACACGGAAGCGTATTCCTACGTGTCGCCGGATTTTTGCTTATGTGGCATTAAAAAGTAATGGCATTCTCGTAAATACAATTTTTTCATAACGTGGATAAAGGACACGCTTGGCATTTAAAAAAGGCCAGTAATAAAAAAAGATTTGTATGGTTCTGGTCATAAGTCCTAAAATATATGACAGCTGAGTAAACTTCCCAAAAAATATTTGGGTAATATTTCTGTATGATTATTTTGCCATACAATATGCTACTTTCATGAATTGATTTTGCCATTTTTTAGCTTTTGCACTCAATATCAGTATGTTTTTCTTCCTCATCTCTCTTTCTGCATTTAGATTTATAAGACAATGTTGTCATTCTCACTGGCTTGTTGCATCTTGAACAACAAAGAAAGAGTTATGTGTTCTGTTTATTTTTTAGTTTTAAATTTGGGGTTTCTATTAGGGAAATTGGACTCTACACCCTTCAAACAAATTATAATTCAACCACTAACTAAAATCCCTAATTTATCGATATATACTGTGCACATTATAGATTATTGCCATACTGTCCCTCTCAACTGACCGGGAAACCGTCTGATGTTTTATTTAAAAAAGGAGAAAAGGGGACTGTTCATTTTACTTCGTGGTCGTTTGATTTTCACCCAATTAAATACATTATTTTATCTTACTTATTTCTTGGATACGGTGAATAGTATCGTCTTCTTCATACAACTTCATCATCTCCGTCTACTGTTATCAAAACTCGTCGGATCCCATTCTTTGTTCTTCACCAAAAATTTCTTCCATCGTTTCTCGCAGTTCCGTACAGTGGTGTCAAACCCAGATTTAGTTAAAAGCGGATTTACACATTACAACGGGCTACTCGTCGCCGTTATCAAGTAAGCTCGCATCTACTTCTTTATACGACTGAAATTTGTTGGGGTTTACAACCTATATGACAGTCAATTTTGTTGTACGGTACTTGATTGTTTTCATTTTTGACTTAGCGGTTTCATGGTTTTAACCGACCACGTATACTCATCTACTTAGGATCTTAGGTTTCGATTTACCTTCTCCCCTGCACAGGTTATCAAATAAATTTTGTTTAAGAATTCGAATTTTTACCTTTGTCATTTCACTAGTTGAAATAAATCGATATACTATACCATGTCGTATCCATATGTTACTATTCTATTTCGGTTATACAACATAAAGCAACATGTTTTTTCACAGTATATATATTTCAGTTTGTTTAGTTACTCTACTAAGGAAACTAGGTTCCTAATTTCCGTTCTTCTTTCCCATGATATCAATCAAATTTGTGTAGACATTATTGGGAATGACATTTCGTGTATTCTGCCACAAATTGTATACTATACCATTTCAAATTCATTTGTCACTATTCCATTTCACTTATAGATCGACCTGGATATGTTTTTGCTATTCGAAAATGTACTTAATTTGACTAAGTAACGCTTAAAGTTGTAGACCCAACTACACTATGAATTTTCAGGAGATGCTTATAGTGATTAATATGTTCCAAAGAAATTTCTATTCCATTTATTACCATGTAGATACCATTCTTTACATGTTGCTTTGACTCGAGATTGACCGCCGTCTTTTCTTTTGCAGATCACCATGGACGAATTAGACCTCCCTAGTAGACTATTCGAGTCCGGATACGAGATTGTTTAGTTAAAGAAGGAAAATATGGTTAACCACCTGTTTCATTATGACCATACTTCATTGTTATTTCCGTGTCTCTTAGCTTCGAATTTGGATTATTTTGTTATGTCGTTTTATGACTTTGATCCTATATTTTATGACTCTTAAACAATGTGTACCCTTTTAACTAAATGTATTTTAATACATTGTTTCCATTGTCTTAATGACTATATAAGATGACAAGTATGGGAAGTCATTCTATTTAATGTGAAATGAAATAGTATGAAACATAAGACCGAGTTTGTTTAGTTAAAGAAGGAAAAGATAGGGAGATTTGCATTGTCATATCCGTATTAGGTTATAGTTATCAATATGAGGGTATATTTATTTAAATAGTGTAAAAAATAACCCACACACCAGCAATATTGGAATTTAATCAACAATATTAATATACTATATTACATGGAATAGTATGAACGCTTATTCATAGTAATAATTACGTGGATGTGAGTGGCCAGAACCATATTATTGTAATACTATATTTGTATACTTAATCACGGTAATGATAGGGTGGATTTGGGTTGACATATCCATATTAGAGTATAGTGATCCAAATTAGGGTATAGATTTATACTGGCCAAATGTTTAACCTATTATCCCAGATTACTCCAAATTACTAAAAATGATTAATACTATACGAAATGAAATAGTATTAATTAATTGCATTACAATTTACACTCCTGTCAACATATGGTTTCTTCGCCTTTATAAACTTCTTCACACTGTTTTCAGGTGAATGTTTGTTTAAATAGTCAAGGTAATTATAAGCTGAATTTGGGTTTACATATCCATATTAGAGAATAGTTAACCATATAATTCCAGATTACTATGACTAACTCGATAACTATACTATACACTATGACAGAATATTATATAAGATGGTGATGAGCTTGTACACTTCTAAAAGCGTTTTTCGGTAATTATAGGCTGGATTTGGGTTGACATATCCATATTAGGGTATAGTTACCCATATTAGGGTATAGTTATCCATTTCCCCAGATTACGCCAACTAACTCGTTGACCATATTATACCACCTACCATAGAATACTATACACTATGACAGAATATTATTTAAGCTGGTGATGCGCTTGTATACTTCTACAAGCGTTTTCCGGTAATTATAGGCTGGATTTGGGTTGACATATCTATATTAGGGTATAGCTATTCATATTAGAGTATAGTTATCCATTTCCACAGATTACACCAACTAACACGATGACCATAGTATACCACATACCATAGAATAGTATGTTATAAGGTGAGGAGCATCCTCAATTATGAAATCTTTTCATTCTTCTAATTTTTCAGGGGGTTATACTTTAGTATATCAGATGTTATAGTATTAAATATATGGAGAAGCTTGGTCACTTCATATGCGGCCAAAACAGTAGACCGTATGCGGTTAGGAATGGGTGTGACGTGGTTAATTTTCTTCCCTCAAATCTGTACAGTGCACGGTAAATACAAACCATATTTATTTGGATTTACGTGGACTTACCTTTTCTCTTTCACCGTCTACTTGTTTGTCGCAGGGTTATAACCGGAGGAAAGTAGGCACAATTGTTAGTTTCTTAATTCAGTCAAAATCAATGCTCTGCACCTAATTAACAAGTCAAACTTAGATATCTCGCAAATAAGCCCATTCTATTAAGCAAAAAAAAAAAAAAAAATTTGGGGTTTCTAAGATATTTCGAAACAGGTTTTGTGGTATACCGGAATGGACATGAGAAGGAACTTGAATCCACCTTTCCTGGAGGAGAAGTCGAAGTCTTTTTGGGAATTCATGAGTTCTTCACCAAAGGAGAAGGAGGTTGTTGCAAAGAACAATATATGGCTTGTATGGATTGCATCATTGAGAACTCTGAAGATGAAGAAAATCATCAATCTGATCCTTTGTTGACTACATTAACTCAAAGGTTTTTAAGGATCCTTTAAGTTATTTATCTCAACAGGGATGAGTAAATTGGTCGCTTTTTTCTTTTGCTACGATATTTGTTCCCTTTTGATGGTTGAGTTTTTTTTTCTTTTGATTGTTCGCTTTCTAGGAACAGAAATAAAACCTTTGATGGGTTGAGTTTTTTCTATCAATGCTTTACATATATATATATATAATTATTTGCGCCCTAGTGCTTTATTAACACAAACGTTACAAATGTATGAGCTGAATTTTTTTCTTTTAAAGAAATACACAAACCACGAACGTCTATTCAGAATAAATAAATAAAAAAGATAGCAGACTCTCCCTCAGCTAATAATAATACACCCTAATACGGATGATACGTCGACCACTACCATTCTAACCACATATATCCCACGCGCGAAGAAACTATATCACAAACCAAAACGAGAAGGTACTAAACCACACTACTAAACCACCACCAAAACCGACTTCGAACTAATCATATTATTTAATTGTTGTAATATGCAGCAACGTATGAATGTAAAGGAAGTTTGACTAATTAACGGGTCATTTCCTTTTTTTCTGACACGAACGAAATCAGAGAAACTAGCACAATTTAAGGCCATGGGAAGGGCTCAAATACTATCTATATACAGAGTCACTAGGATGATGCTGTTGACAAGACGTTTTTAGTACTTTTCTCCCGTTTTATCTCTTGAAATTTCCTTTTGGCTCTCTGCCTTGCATTGCAAACAAGCTCGAATTCCTTTGTATTGATAACATTACCTCTTTGGCCAAGACCCATTTAAAGAAAATTTCCCCGATTTGATTTGATCACCGAAACCATATGGAAAGTTTCTCGAAATGAGGTAGCTAGGCTAAGTATCTTCTTCTTTGGAATTCGAATTTATTTAGAAACACAATATTTTATTTAGCTATTAATTTATAAAAATAATTGAATCAACATTTTGTTTTGAAATTCGAATTTTCACTCATTTAATGTATCAGGTAAAAGTTTTAGTAGGAGAAAAAAGACGGTGAAATAAGTAGAATCGTGCTTGCTTAACCTTAGCTAGAGTAAGGTGAGGCTGAGGAGGGTAGGGCTCAGTCCCAAATCCTCTGATTCCCACTCAAAGTTTTCTCTTTGTATATATATACACTTTCTCGACCCTTCTTTCCCCAAAACACGCTAACTGATCCTTCTCACTAATTAAAGCGATCATATCTCTTATAATCATATGATAGAGAGAAGAAAGGAGAGAGGGAGAGGGGATGGAGAATATTAAGGGAGTGAGTAAGTTCTTCATGATTGTGGTTTTCCTTGGAAGTCGGAACTATCCTGCTTTGGATCATGATGCCAACATTAACCTATCGCAACAAGTGGCTTCCTTATATGCGTTTAAAGTTTGGAGCATCAACTTATTTTGGTGCCTCAGGTTTGTGAGATCAATAATACATATGGATTTACTACACCAACCATTAATTATCACTAACTCTAGGAACCTCTAACTGTTATAAACATAAATTTTATGTTGCTTTCCTTCTTCTTTTAATTGGTTAAAAACAAGTTTGTTTAATCAAGCAACAAAGTGCAAAACGCAAACGCTAAACACAAAACAAGCGTTTATTTGGCGTTTTCATTTACAACTCTTAATATTCTTCTTTTATTGCACTACAAGGTACGACACTTTTTATGTATATGTTACCAATGATCGTCGTAGCTTGTTTGGGATGTGTCTATCTTCACTTCAAGAAACGAAAGAGTCCACACCAAAACGATAGGTACAAAGTTCGTTGATTAAGCCGGTGTATCATGCAGACTGATTGTATACCTTTCATCATTATTTTGACAATTTGTTTCTCTGTATAACAAAGGGAGACGAATGGATTAGTAGTGTGGAGTGCACTGAGAAAGCCAATGTTAGTGAAGGGACCATTGGGGATAGTCTCAGTAACTGAGATCATGTTCTTGGTTATGTTTGTGGCTCTTCTTGTTTGGAGCTTTTATCACTTACTTGCGCAATAACTTTGCCACTTTGCCTCCTAAATCAGCCGCCGCACATGGCGAATCTTTGTAAGCATTTCTTTCTCTTCTTTCACTAGCTATCAACCATACAAAATATAATATATGGTTATCTTAGTACATTATATATGATTCTTTATTTATCTATTTGAAAAAAATTATAATTATTATTGAAAAAACTATGCAAACACAAATGAATGTGATTAGATTGATTTACTAAAATACTTGTATATAAAAAAATTTAGAAACACATTTTTTTAGCTATTGATTTATAAAAATAATTGAATCAACATTTTATTTTGAAATTTAAATTTTCACTCAATTTAGAGTTGGTGTCTTTTAATTATCTCCTTACTTCTTGTGATTTTATTCTACGAACTAAGTACAGATCAGGCTGAGGTAACTAAATGGATGCAGATGCATGGGAGATCATCCATATACCTGATAAAGCCTGCACACCCACCTGAACATCAGCCCACTTTTATGCCTCAGTCTCTTATAGTGGTTTCTCATTTTGGATTTTTCTTTGAAAATATTTCTTTCTTTTCAAGCTTCTGCTTGTGTTTTCTGATTAACAGTGAAGGTGTATGCAGAGTGTAATCAAAACCCAAGTTTGACAATACCATAGTGAGGTTTGTCATGTTGTTTCTACTCTGATTGGTCTCATGCTCATCAGTTTGGTCCAGTAAGATGATTTCTACTTTGCTATGCTTATGTAAGATTGCTCCTCTAGAAGATGTTCGTCATGCTAAAAGGGTGGGGAAGAAGATTCTTGCAGATCATGGTATCCCACCATTGTTAGTTTTGTTGGTTCAATGGTACGCCAAAGATCAAAGTTATGTGGTCTTGATTACAATCTTTGTGGACAGGTGAACGTCAGTTGTCTGTCATCTTATGTCTACCACCTGAGGACAATTATATGCCACCTGATGTTCAGAAGCTCGTTGAGTCCTTTTATTACAGAAATTGGGGGGGGGGGGGGGGGGGGGGGTTCTTCTCACAACAATTTTCTTCAAGGCTTATGTACATTTAGAACCAAATCAAAGCTTTTTTCTCATTGATCCTATCTTTCTGTTATAACCATAACTAGCTTTTAAAGCGCGGGTTTATTTTCCTTTATTTTTTTCTAAATTGACAAATATTTAGTAAATGTCACATTTTCATATATTTGATTTTTTATAAAGACTTAAACTTTTTATCTTTCTTTATCGTGTTTCATTTTAAATGAGTATAGGTCTGAGCACAATATCCGGACCCGAAGAACCAACCTGAACCGACCCAAAAATCAGGGTCTCGAACCGATCAGACCCGGGTAAATATCCGAATGAGTTCTAAATTGCTATATCCGAGAACCGGTCCCAAACCCAACCCGAACCGAGAACTAAATGAGTACCCGAAGATATCTGAAATGTGAATATATATCTAAAAACATATGTTATAATTATATTTATAATTATTTTAATATTTTAAATTAATATTATAAGTTAACTATAGTAGTTATTTTAGTATTCTTAAGTATTTTTGGATAAAATATGATAATTTGGATAAAAATTTACCCAAAAAACTGTATATAATGGATATTTTTGGTTTCTTTTGGTTATTTTTGAGTAATTTGGATACAAAAATTTGAATTGAATCGGATACTTTGGTTACTGTGAGTATAAATAACCGAACCCGTTTTAAATACTTTGGTTATTTGGTTATTTTCCAGGTTTTATGCATGAGAACCGAACCCACCCGGACCCGGAAAGACCTGATTCGAACCCACCCGGACCCAGAAAGACCTAATTCGAACCTGATCCAAAATTTTATAATATCTAAATGAGGTTTAATTTCAAAACCCGAAAAACCCGATACCCGAAAGAACTGATTCGTACCCGAATGAGTACCCGAACGTCCAGATCTAATGAGTATTTATGTTTAGAAAATTAAACTTTATTTTTAGTGAACTAATTAAGTTGGTATAACTCTAATAAATTAATTTTATTATGTGGTTAATTTTTTTAATAAAAAAATATATACTTTTAATAAAGATTTATACTTTTCAATGAAAAAATTCAATTTTTTATGATGCTTAAATTATATTAAAAAGAAAAAACATAATAATTAAGTGATTAATTTTTGTTCACTACACAAAATATTAAGAATGATTGAAAATAAATTATTTGAACTTGGAGAAAAAAATAAGAATTGGATCTGATTTTTTAATCGGCCCAAATGACTCAAAAGAGATGATGTGGGCAGTGGGCTAGATCCAAAAAAATGACACAATATAGATTTGTTATTAATATTACTTGATTACCTTTAATGAAATATGCAATGTTAGTAAAGAAAAGGGTATTTTTAGTAAAAAGACTAATATGATCATGCTTTAATAGTATAGATAGGTTTGCAAAAATGCTGCATTGTCAAAAGAAGAGTGGGAAGAACAATGTAAGTTATGGAAAACCTCGTTTCATCCCCCAACCTAGTAGTAAGCCTCTTGTCTTTTCTTTATTCTTTAGTTCTTTTATACTATGGGGTCTCCATGTTGCAAGTGGTTGGTTGTCAAACGTTTCCAAACGGAAACATTTAGTTTCAAACCAGCCAAACGCAGAACCATCCACATCACCCTCACACGCATGTGGGATTGTCTAGTGTGACAGTATTGTTCTGGAAACTTGATGGCATTGTACAAAATCACACAGAGTGACAACTTGCCTTTTCAACACACCCTCTCCAAGGCAAAAGCAAAAAGCAAAAATAAAAGAAAGAAGAAAAATGTGGTGGAAAAGCTTTGTTGATTCTGTAAGGTAGCTCGGTCCTCTGCTCAGGAGAACGTTCACCAACGTGTTGAAGAAGATGAGAGGTGAATCAGTTTTAGTTTGTTT
Source organism: Raphanus sativus (assembly GCF_000801105.2). Taxonomy (NCBI): domain Eukaryota; kingdom Viridiplantae; phylum Streptophyta; class Magnoliopsida; order Brassicales; family Brassicaceae; genus Raphanus; species Raphanus sativus. The sequence continues at coordinate 21,310,402 of NC_079515.1, read as the reverse complement.
ATTTGTGACAATCCATTTGACAATCCGTTTGCCTTTTATTACAGAGAAGGCTTCGCACAAAGATTCAATCTCGTTGGGGAAAGATCTTTTGGAAAAAACTAAAAAAGAAAGGAAGAAAGATGAAGAAAAGGAGAGAAGGGAAGAGAGGAGCAAGATGATTGAGGAAGCGGCCATGAAGAAAGCCAAAGAGGAGATGGAGAAGGATATTAGACCAAGTGAGCCAAAGACACTAGCTGCTGCACTATTTTTGCACTATTTTCTGGGAATCCAAGTGCATCATACTGAAGATGGTTTATTTATGAATCAAGGAAAAATATGTTACTGATCTTCTAGTCATTGCGGGAATGAAGGATTGTGCACCGGTTTCAACTCCTCTTCCACTTAAATTGGATAAAGTTTCAGGCCAAGATGAGTTGTTTCCTGATCCTTCTCATTTCCGAAGTCTTGCTGGCAAATTACAATATCTTACTCTCATGCGTCGAGACCTTTAGTTCTCTGTCAATTTCATCTGCCAAAGAATGCACTCCCCGAGTCAGTCTGATTATAATCTCTTGAAACGCATTCTTTGGTATGTAAAAGGAACTTTGGATATGGGTATCAGCATCAAGTCCACCTCTGATTCAACACTTGTATGTTACAGTGACAGTGATTGGGCTGGTTGTAAGGGAACAAGAAGATCTACTGGTGGATTTTGCACTCTACTGGGTTCAAATATTATTTATTGATGTTCAAGACGTCACGATACAGTTTCAAAGTCATCAACTGAAGCTGAATCGAACGATGTCCATGGCAACTTCTGAGATAGTGTGGCTACAAAAGTTGCTGATGTGTTCACCAAATCGCTGAGTCGAGAGTCCTTTGTTCGGTTGAGAATCAAACTTGGAGTTTCCGTTTCTCCCACTCCAAATTTGAGGGGGAGTACTAGACCAAGTGAGCCAAAGACACTAGCTGCTGCATAAGGTTTGTCTTGTGTGTCTGGGCCTTGTGCGGAGAAGCAGAAAGAAGTCGCCAAGCCCATGAAACCCAGTACAACAAATGTACTAGCCGTTAACAGAGGAGAATGATGTCGTAGTCAAAGACAGAGCTCACGTTCTTGTTATGATCCTCGTACGGAGAAGACAGCTCATGTCAAAGCTCCTATGTATCCCTTTATCTTTAACAGTTTTGGTTTCCTACATGCTTGCATATGCTAACGTGAGCATTAGGTCAAGTAGTTGCTGTCTCTTTGTATATAAAGTTATGATAGCCGCTGTACATATTTCTCAAGTTGAATAGATACAAAGTTCTGTTCCATCTTCTTCTTCATATCTTGATATGATTCACAAAGGAATCTACCGAGATGGAGGAGGAGACTGAAGCTGAAGCTGAAGACGACTTGGAGTTGGGATGTCAGAGGTCGGATCCGTTCAACGGATTCGGGTTTTAGGGGTTTTCTAAAAGTGTCCATTTGTTCTTCTTTTTTTGCTTGTCGTTTTGTTTTGGTTGAGAGTAATCTCGTGTGTGTTTTCGGTAAGGGTGATGTCGGAGAAGAACTTTGTTTTAAATATTTAATGTCTGGAAACTTTCTTTTCTAATAGATTTTAATGCCATGCTCTCTCTCTCTCTCTCTCTCTCTCTCTCTCTCTCTCTCTCTCTCTCTCTCTCTCTCTCTCTCTCTCTCTCTCTCTCTCTCTCTCTCTCTCTCTCTCTCTCTCTCTCTCTCTCTCTCTCTCTCTCTCAATAACTCAACATAGTAAACATAGTAAACAGCAACTAAACATAGTAAGTAATAATAAAATAGCCAACTTTATTGAACTCGGACTTAATTACTCTGTTTATAGGCAGATGCATCTAACAAATCTGCATTATACACTGCCTCAGCTAAAGCTAACAGTTTAGCCTCAGTTAACCAAACCACACACAAGTATCAGTGAACCTGGTTCGGGACTTCTAACCTGAGTAAACAGAATACGGACCGACCCATAATTGCACACTTTTTAAACCAACCCCTATGTCACGCCCCATCTCTTTTGAAGCAAGACGGGTCGGTTACGCGAGGTTTAAAACCGACATACTTAGTATTTTTCTTAAATCTTAAGATTTTGTAAAATATCTAAGTATAAAATAATATAAGAAGAGTGTGGAAGTGTGTAGAAAGCTTAAGTATGAAGTAGCTTAAGGATGAAGTATTTCACTTTGAAGTTACTTCATAAGAAGGAAACAATCTAACCGTTAGATCGGTTCGATCCTTACCGTCCATTGAGGAGGTGGTTTTGTATAAATAAGGGCTGAGATCCTCACTTGTAATTCATTCAGCTTTCAATAAGAGAAACACTTCATAAGCTATATCTTCTCTTTAAATTTTTTTATACTTTCACTCTTTAAGTGCTGATCGATTTCCGAAAAACTGACTTAGCAAATCACAAGGATGAAAGCTGCTAAGGCCGCACGTTCTGATTGCTGTGAAGAAATCAGTTCGTGACAGCCCCTAGCTATAATGGGTGAGAGAACTAGGACCTTAAAAACCTATCTTTTTCGACTTGTGCGTAAAACGCGTTCACACATATAACAACTGAAAATAACGAAAAAAACACCAACGAACATGTCCGCATGTTTTTTAGCAAAAAAAAAAACATGTATGCATGTTCAACACCAGGAGGCTATTCTCGTCAACTCACTAACGAAGTCGAAAACCGACTCGTTTTGATGTTTTAGTGGGTCTCTAAACACGGAGCAATAGAAAGCGTGACTACAAGTATTACTCTTTTCCCACCAACCCCAATATCCAACCGTCCATTTAAAATCCTTCATTAAATCTTCACCCTCGATTACCTTAACCAATATTGACCTGAGACCCCTTTCCACCTGGAATAGAGGACAAGCAGAGGGACGTCTCCCTGATGCTACAAAGGGTTGTGACTACTTGAGGCAGTTGTTTACGAAGTAGATGGGTTTGTCTGACAAGGATATTGTCGCTTTATCTGGGGCCCACACTCTGGCTTGTATATCATCACTCCTACAATTTTTTTTTTTTGGGTTTCAGTCTACAAAATGTTGATGAACTGATTTGCAATATCACTGGGAAGATGCCACAAGGATAGGTCTGCTTTCGAAGTTGCTTGGACTTCAAGTGAGTATCTCCATCTTATAGGTTTTCATATTCATCCATGAACCACCAATGCTGATATATGTATATGTATGACCAGGGAGATCTTGAGCGGTGAGAAGGAAGGTCTTCTTCAGCTTGTCTCCGACAAGGTTCTGTTGGATGATCCTGTGTTCCGTCCTCTTGTTGAGAATTACGCTGCTGTATGCACCCTTTCTCTCTCAACTTTTCTCTTTTTGTTGAGTTTGTGGTGTAGGGAACTAAATGTTATGATTGATATAATGTTAACAGGATGAAGAAGCGTTTTTCTCTGATTACGCTGAGGCACACTTGAAGCTTTCTAAGCTCGGGTACTTGTTTTTATGAATTAGAGTTAAAAAGTAGGGAGAGAATCTAAGTTGAATGGTGTTATGATATTGAGTTTGAATATATTGTTGGTTGGCTGCAGGTTTGCTGATGCTTAAGCTGTGACAGGTGTGGTGGGGGTTCGGAGGGTTGGCATTGCATTTGCATCTTTGTCATTTGTCTCCATGTACTCAAGGATTTGACGTAGCTTGTGTTTTTTTTGGCGGCGGTGTTGCGCTTTTGATGCACATCATTTGCGGTTTTGCTAGTTAAAAACATTTTAATAAACCGATTTCTCTCATTATCAAATCTAATGTAATAACCGAAATAATTTTTCCAAATCAATTTTTTTTTTAAAAAAAAAATTGGCTTTAGCTGTCATGTATAATCAATAATTTCATATAAACTATTTAATTACCCTGGATATCGATTTCTTGAACATTAATTAAGTCTTTTATGTTCAGTAAATTTAAAACCTGATCTAGTGATTAACCCCACAAAACAAAGAGTCAAACAAATTAGCAAACAGAGCATTGGTGTACTTCAGAGAATCAAACTATATTCATATGCCATTGCTTCTCTATGATCTCTGGCTTCAGTTCTGATGTGCCATGTTTTTACTCTCAGGTCTGGGCTTAGTTAACTATGATATACTATATTACCATTTGTAATAATCGATATTAGGTAGAGACTTGCGCTTTGTGCAGGATGAGAATTTATAAAAGATAATGAGATTTAGTTTCCATTTTTGTACACATTATATAGAAAATGTACATGAAATTTTTGTTCATCTTTGTCGGCATGTATTTTTTAGTCATAGGCATATATTTAGAACATCCATTCAGTTCGGAGTGGAATTTATAAAAAAAATATTTATCTTTTCCGAATTATAAGAGAAGAGTTCTGAAATATGTGTTTTCAATAATAGAAGCACTAAAAATATCTTATCATTATAAAATTTTGAAAATATAAGTATTCCTTAAGTGTCTCAAATATATGTCAATCTAGCTTTTTAAAAAATCGGGTCCATGCCTTGAACTTTACCATTAATACTGCTTTTAATATTGGTAAATATTAAGAGTCTTATCTAATTTGTCACAAACAAGCCCGAATGCTACTTTAAACAAATACTAGATTTTGATCCGTACTGGAAAGGACGGATACCTTTTTGTTGTTTTTTCAATATAAAGATTGATAATTCTTCGTTTTAACTATATAAATTGTGACATGATCAAGTTTCAATACGTCACACAACTATTTTATGTTTGTAAATAAGTTAAACAATGGTTTTATCCAAAATTATTACTTGGACTATTATATAATTTTAAAGATTTATAATTTATATAAAATATTGCTAAATATATAAAGTGGCCAATAATTTTTTTGATTAAGTCTTATCCTCGTGTAGCTACAAAATTTCAATCTCTAATATCAACTTATTAAAATTATTGTAGACTTTAATTTATGGTATTGATATTAAAAGGTTTATGGGATATAAAATTTGATTATATAAAAACATAACTCATTTAATTAGTTAGCAAGTCCATCTAAATGTTGAAATAGACCCACAAAATCAAAAAACAATAATGCCATTAATATTTTTTTTAGTTAGTCACATCATTAACGACATTTTTGGAAAAAATTAAAATTTCATTTAGGAATGATTCCCTTTTAATTGTATTGATTTTATCGGAGATAATAAAAACATAATTTACAAATCAGAGACAAAAGAAAAACATAATTCATCGCAGCCATAGAAAAAAATTGTGTTTAGAAAAGCGTTTAGGTACTGCTGCGTACGAAATGGCAAACATAAGCTTCACTTATATACATGAAAGTAGAGCATTAATATACAACTAGATTTTGATCCGCGCTTAAGAAGTGCGGATATTTTTTTGTTGATTGTTAAGACCGAATGACAATTATTTTGTTACAGTTTGCATATATGCCATGGTCAGGATTCTATTATAATCATTTTGGTCTGGTACAATGTTTTCATCTAGTCTTCATATCTGAATCATAGTGTTTTCATATCCGAATTAGAATGGTTATCGATCCGAGATATCGAGTTAGTAAAAGTATAATATAATGAAACGAAAACAATCAATTATGTTAAAGTCAAAAAGACTGTTATTAACAAAATTTGGAAAAAAAAATATTTTGGTTTTGCCTCTCAAAAATTAGATATATCAATATATATGTGAATTGCATAAGACTTATTGTTCTGTACGTTTAATTTGAAGAATAATACCATCAACTTGGATTCAAAAATAGTTAAAAATTATTTTTGAAAAAATTTAAGTATATTTTTTTATTTTAAAACATTTTTTCTTTTAAAACATTGTTTGATGTACATATTTATTTTTGTTGCTTGTTTGAAATTAGCCTGATACAAATGTTAAAAATTTATACAAAGGAGACAGTTACAAACATTTTTAAAGGGTTAATATTGAAAATATTAACAGCGAGTTATTCTAATTAGTTAATAGTATCTTGCTCAATAATATAACTTATGGTAGTTCGGTATTAAATGGGAGCATGCTTGAAGTCTTGTACACTTTGCATCTTTTTTTTTAATAATGAAACTTGCAAATCATTATTAAAAATGAAAAAAAAAACTGTAAATATATTTTGAGTCGCGCTTTATTTTTAAATTATAAATAATTTTGATATAAATTAATATTATGAAATCGTTGTACATTATTATATAACAAAGCGTCTTATATAGTTTTTTTTACACAAATTTTTGAATTAGTTATTTTTGATTTTGTATGTACAATTTTGTTTAATTCTCTTTTAAGACATGAGCATTTTACCTAGACTAATAAAAATACAAAACTGATAAGAAAATATAGGTTTGGTTCGGATGAAAAATACCAATTGGATATTTTTTTGGACCTGCAGATCTATGTTTTTGTTTGGTTCTACCTGAAACTCGATCGAGGCTATCCAAAATACCTAAAACATTTTGTGTATATTAGGTTTATTTGTATATTTCAGATATATTGTCGGTATTACATATTTTTTTAAGTTTTGATTTCGGGTTTCAGGTGAAATTTCAATTTTCAAAATTATATTTTAGGGTATTTGGATAAAATTTTAGGTATTTTTCAATTTCTCAGATTAGATTTTGGATAAAAATAAGTTTTTGGGTATTTGAATATTTTTCGAATATTTATTTGAGTTTTTGGAATTCTTTGATTTTTTGGATTCTAAATACCAGAACCGATCCAACCCGTTATTTAGGATAAAAAATACTTGTATTTTACATATATTCATATTTCGCACTGATCTAAACTCGGGTCATGACTGTAATATATTTACTTGGCCAAGATTCCGGTTAAGTATTGTACCGGTTAAAACCAAGTTGTAAGATGATGATGTATGTTATAAAAAAGTTATAATATAAATAAAAAAAGTATTATGAATTCATATATTATAGTTTAAATTCAATGTATTTGTAAAACATTCAACAAAAGCTTCAAATCACCACAACCTACCTTTATATAATCTATGCAAATCCGTACATGCAACTTATTATAGTGAATAATTTAAATAAAACATAAAGAATATATTTCCTGATATCACGTGATTACGTGAATATAAGAAACATTATGTGAATATAGGTTTGACATAGAAAGGATCATTAATGGTTATAGGTAGATAATATTATGTTAAGTTAATAATGAATAAGTCCAAACAAATTAAAAAAAAAAATAAAGAATTCAAAATGATTTGTATAGGTAGATTTATTTAAACTCCTTCTGTTTTAATAAAGTAGATTCACGCATTAACAAAAATATTTAATATGGGCACTAAAAATATAAAATGATAATTATAATAAAATAAAATAAATTTTGAAAGTAAAAAGATAGTTCACATAAAAAGAATGGAGTATTTGGATCTTATTAGATTCTTTACGACATGCATTCAAAAAAAAAGATTCTTTACTGATGTAATCTTTCGAACACTAATAAGACTCATTTCCTAAATTAGTCTAGTTATGTTGATTTGATGAATATGATAATTTTGAACCTGGCTTTTGTAGGTCTGGAGACGGTTGCTGCTTCAATGCTCATATGAGGAAATTGATCGGAACCGAGTTTAACCGCACCGGTATACCGAAATTGTTTCTTGACCTAAGTGTCCGTTGACCAAGCCAACTACAGATAAGATTTGGTTTTCCAAATGTCAAAAAGGCTTCGACTGGCACTTGAGAGGCCTAAAAGTGATGGACTTGCTTTGATGCCTTCGGTCCAGCTACGAGTTGGATTCGGTCGGTTCGAGTATATAATTAAAATACTTGTATAATATCCATAATTTTTTGGGTCCATATCGGATCCGGATCGGATTCGTATATCTAAGAACTACAAAGACAAAAACAATACACAAATTTCATCTAATATAGCCAAAATATGTTATATATATCTAAAATATTTTAAAATAACTTAAAATAAATTATTAAAATTTGTTTAAAAAATTGAATTCTAAATTTTACATTTAAAGCTTTATATTAATTGAAAATGTTACTAAAATAATAATAAAGATTGTTAACAAAAAATATTGGGAAAATTGACATTTAAATCACGAACTTTCAAATTTAGTTGAAAAAAATATAAACTTTGAATAGCCATTTTAAACCACAATTTAGTTTGACTAAACCAAATTACACATGACGTTAACTCGAGTAACAAATTGATTAGACAGTGTTAATCTCCGTCTCTAATCTCCGTTAAGTTTTATTTTTATTTTCTTTAAATGCATCCAAAGGTAATCGAACCTGTGACCATAGACATTCTCGTAGCAAAGCCAAACCACTAGACTACTTGCAATCTTTTTAAATTAAATCAAAATTCTAATAGATATTATTATGAAACCTCTAAATCATTTTCTCCAACCATAAATCTCTAAATGATTTTATAAATGTTAAACTTGTAAATAACTTAACAATTGAAAATTTTGTGAGTATTATTAAAAATATTTAAAAATTATAATAATTATTAAGTTATTTATAAGTATTATTAAAAATTATAATTAAAAATTTTGTGAGTATTATTAAAATAATAAAACTTATAGATAACTTAATAATTAAAAAATGTTATTTGATATTTTTAATAATTATAAATAACTTAATAATTATAATAATTTTAATAATTAAAAATTGTTTTAATAAATAAAAATATCGTGAGTATTATTAAAATATTAAAAATTCTAAGTTTTAATAATTAAAAAATATTAGTTAACAATTATTTAATTATTAAGTTTTTTTTTAATTATAATTTTTAATAATACTTATAAATAACTTAATAATTAGTATAATTTTCTAATATTTTTAATAATACTCACAAAAGTTTTAATTGTTAAGTTATTTAACAATTTTCACATGGATGCGATAGTACCTGAGTGGTTTACAGAGTCCATATGAGTATGTTTTCTATATTGATGACAAAAAAAAGTTTTAATATTTTAACAATATTCACAAAATTTTCAACTACTAAGTTATTTACAATTTTTAATATTTATAAAATCATTTAGAGATTTAGGGTGGGAAAAATGATTTAGAGGTTTCATGATAATATCTATTAGTATTCATTTAATTTAAAAAAATTCATAGTGGTCTAGTGGTTCTGCGTTGCTACGAGTCTGTCTAAGGTCACGGGTTTGAATCACTTCTGATGCATTTTTTTAAAAAATAGAACTTAACGGAAAATAGAGACGGAGATTAACACCGTCTAATCAATCCGGATCGGTTCTTCATAGATCCGGATCGGTTCGAGTATATAATTAAAATACTTATATAATACCCATAATTTTTCGGGTCTATATCGGATCTGCATCGGATTCGTGTATCTAGGAACTAAAAAGACAAGAATACACAAATTTCATCGAATTTAGTCAAAAATTTAAATATATCATGTATATCTAAAATATTTCAAAATAACTTAAAATAAATTATTAAAAAAAAATTTAAAAAATGAATTCTAAATTTTACATTAAAGCTTCATATATAGAAAATGTTACATAATATTCACGTTTTAAGTTAGGTATGAATCGGTTCTTGTTAGGTCGGATTATTTGGATCGGTTCTTTTCGAATCCAGATCTATTCGGGTATAAATTTTTTGAACCTAAAAGTTACTTATAAACTTTCGGATCGGTTCCGGTTCAGATATTTTCGGATCGGTTTCGGTTTGGGTCTTCGGATGCAGGTTAAAATGTCCAGGTCTACTCTAGGTGTTCCATCTCTTCCACACTGTATTTCTTTTTACCTTACTATTACCGATAGAAGAAACGTTCTTCATGTGTAAATTACTGAGACTGTTGATTGATGTCCGTCTCAATATCATCGTCGTGATCAACTCGGTAACTGTTCACTTTAATTGAGTTTTAGATTAAACATAAGAGAGCATTGTAGTTAGTTGGTGTAATAGGTCGATGTTTTCGTTTAGCAATTCCCACGACTTACGACATTATTCACTAACATAAATACTCAGACCATCCTATTTACTTGCATATTGGAGAATTTCTATAAATTAATACTTGATAAATTAATAATTTCTATAAATTAATAAATTTCGTCGGTCTTAATTTGGATCAGTGTAAAATATGATACAAATTGATAAAACAATAAGATAAAAATATTTTAAAATTTTCATACAAATATATAGTCCCACTAAAATCATAAATTAATAATCTTTCTCTACATAACTTCAAGAAAATCACCTATTAGCAGCGTTCGAACCCATGACTTCTTAGGTTGAGTTTAACCACTGGTGAGATTTACATGGGTGATTACCAACCCTCCTCGATGCTTTCGACGGGTTTGGCCAACCCTTAGTACCTCAGATTATCCGAACGGTCATTAGGCGTTAGTCAGATCCTCTCGAGACTCCGGATACCAGGATCATCAAAAAAAAAATATCGGTAAAATCAAATATTTTCTTATTTTATAAATAAAAATAATCAAAAATAGAAATATCTAAAATCTAAAGTCCTAACTTTATTAATTTATAGAGATTCTTTTGTATTTAATATTTATATTTCTACTGAAATGTTCATTGAGGGATGACTAAATTGGTCGCTTAAGAACATAAATAAAACTTTTCATGGTTTGAGTTTTTTTTTTCTATCAATGCTTTATATGTCTAGTGGATATTACTTTGTTGATGTGATGTCTCTCTAAATGAAAATCTTTACAAATCCTGTCCAATTCTCGAGACGAGGAACAAGTATCTTCCTCTAGTTAGGTTAGGTATCTTATTCATCTTATCTTGGCAAACTTGAATTTTTTACATTCTGGCCCACTTTCCATTTTCATTCTTAGTCACTTACAACTTGTGATATAATTTCTGTTGAGAGAAAGATCACACTGTCCTTTAACTAGAAGAAGAAGAGTACTACTGTGTTCCTCATATCTTATTACTAACCAAACCATCCAAACCAGATCCACATCAATTTCTTTTCAAAATTCGAAATCCACTGATGTTAGGAATTTTGAGGCTTCTAAGTCAAATGATAGTATAGTGAAGTAAGTTGTCGAACCAGTTCTGAGAAATTTAAAATCAGAGAGAATGCAAGTATTTGCCTAATCTAAATGCAACCAGTGATTTGATGAATTCTAAACTAATGATTAAAGCTAATGCAAAACAGTAAAATGATACTCTTAAGCTATTGGAAAGGAGAACTCATGGGTATAGGGATTTCAGACCTTGGGTGATCAAGTTTCAAACTAAGGACGACAAATGAATCAATCAAACTATTAACCTTAAGCCTAGACACAATTCTAAGCAGGCTCTATGTCTAGATGAATGCTCATTTGCTAACATGTCTCAAACATCAAATGTCTTTGGTTGAATAACATGCAAGCAATCATTACTAACAAGTCTATTAGCTATCTTAGCATCTTTAACAACAAATATCTTTGGCAAAGTACACTAAGAGCCTAGGAGAGTTGACTCAGGCATTTCATCAAACACCTTTTAGGTGGAAAATGCCTAGAGATCACCCTTTGAGTGGCCTACTCAAATGATGCATTAAGATCACTCTACTAGCAAGGAACAAGTATGATCTATACCTAAAACATCCTAGAACTAGCCTAATCACCCTTAATCACCCTATCCCATGAATCCAAAAGGTGATTACTCACTAATCTTCATGATTCCTCTTAAACCCATGGTGGATTTCAGATAAATCATATAGAGAAATAGAAGAGAAACTCACAAGAACACAAGAACAATCAACACTACAAGAAAACGCATGCCTAACAACCAAATATTACGACTATCAAAAGGTGGTCGTAAATTACGGACTGCTGTACGACTAGGTTACGACGAAGTCAACATTAGTCGTAATGTCGACGTAAAGTTACAACTAAATCACTGAGTCGTACATTAATCGTAAAGTTACATCTAATTTACGACTAAATTTATATGTAGTCGTACATTAGATGTACCATTACGACTAACTTACATCTAAATAATTTACATCTAATTAACGACTAAAGGAGTCATAAATTAGTTGTAATATTACGACTTAGGTACATCAAAATTGTTTACATCTAATTAACAACTGATTTACGAGAAAAAAGTTGCACTTTGGTAGTTAAGTTATAATTTAAACGTAAATTAGTTGTAACATTGTACGTACCAAAATCGAAATTTCTCTATAAATATGATCTTCTCCCTCATTCTTAAGATGCACAAAAAAACAAAAAGAGCAAAAAAAACGGGAAATAGTTAAAAAAATGTCCGAAAATATTTATGGCTTCGGAGTTGGATGTATGCGCATAAAGATTCAACAGGAAAAATAACAGACGAATTTCTGAACGGAGCAGAGATATTCATGTACCAGGCCGGACAGACGCCTCTCACAAAGGAAACGGGTAAAATGTTCTGTCCATGTCGTAAATGCAAAAATACGAAGTTTGCTGCTAGTGAAACCGTTTGGAAACATATAGTAAATAGAGGATTTACTCCACATTACTATATTTGGTTTAACCATGGAGAGGGTGATAATAGGAATGAAGCTAGTGGTAGTAATCATGTTGAAAATGTTCGTAACAGAGATGAACCACATTTGCCTTCTGAAAGTGTTATTCAAGAAAATCATATGTTAGATCATGATAGAATGCATGATATGGTTACCGATGCATTTCGTGAAACAACATCAGTAATAGAGGAGGTTGAAAATGTAGAGGGGCCTAATTTGGATGCAAAAAGATTTTATGAAATGCTAGCAGCAGCAAATGAGCCAATCTATGAAGGTTGTAGAGAAGGTCTTTCTAAATTATCTTTGGCAGCTAAGATGATGAATATCAAAACTGATCATAACTTACCTGAAGTTTGTATGGATGCATGGGCTGAGTTGTTTAAAGAGTATTTGCCTGAAGATAACTTGTGTGCTGAATCTTATTATGAGTTTCAGAAACTTGTTCATAGTCTTGGCTTACCTTCGGAGATGATTGATATGTGTATAGACAACTGTATGATATACTGGGAAAAAGATGCAGAATTATTAGAGTGTAAATTTTGCAAGAAGCCAAGATATAAACCGCAAGGACGTGGACGAAATAGGGTGCCGTACCAGCGGATGTGGTACTTACCAATCAAGGATAGACTCAAGAGATTATATCAATTTGAAAAGATGGCAGCGTCGATGAGATGGCATGCAGAACATGATCAGAAGGAAAAAGAGATCAATCATCCCTCTGATGCCAAAGCGTGGAAACATTTGAATAATGTCTATCCTGATTTTGCAAGCAACCCCCGCAACGTTTATCTTGGGCTCTGCACAGATGGCTTTAGTCCATTTGGAATGTCTGGAAGACAATACTCTCTCTGGCCAGTCTTCTTGACGCCATACAACCTTCCACCAGAGATGTGTATGGAAAAAGAATTGCTTTTCATGAGTATATTGATACCTGGACCCAAACATCCCAAAAGATCCCTTGATGTTTTTCTACAACCTTTGATTGAAGAATTGAAGGAATTGTGGTCAACAGGCGTGCAGACATATGATTGTTCAACGAGAACAAACTTTACAATGCGAGCAGTTCTACTGTGGACTATTAGTGATTTTCCTGCATATGGGATGTTGTCGGGCTGGACGACGCATGGGAGGCTATCTTGTCCATATTGTATGGGAAGCACAGACGCATTTCAGTTGAAGCATGGTAGAAAGACGTCCTGGTTTGATTGTCATCGGAGATTTCTTCTCATTAACCATCCGTACCGAAGGAACAAGAAACACTTTCGGTCAAAAAGGATAGTAAGGGACACCGCTCCACCATATTTATCTGGAGAGGAAATCGAGAAGGATATTGATTACTATGGTGGACAAAACACAGTTGCCAAAGGCGGTAATTGGCATAATCCTCCGAATATGCCTAATGGTTACGGGACTCAGCATAATTGGCACAAGAAGAGTATATTTTGGGAACTTCCATATTGGAAAGATCTGCTGCTGCGCCACAATCTGGACGTGATGCATATAGAGAAGAACTTCTTTGACAACATCATGAATACGTTGTTGAACGTCCCTGGGAAGACAAAAGATAACAAGAACTCAAAGTTGGATTTACCTGCATTATGTTCTCGGATTGAACTGCATATTATGAACGATGGGAGAATTCCAGTTCCCATTTTCAGATTGTCAGCACAAGCAAAAGCTGCGTTGTTCAAGTGGGTGGCGTCAGATGTGAAGTTTTCTGATGGATATGTTTCAAATCTATCAAGATGTATTGATCATCAGGGACAAAAGTTTTCAGGAATGAAGTGTTTTTATGCAACGACTTCTGCCATTTGCACTTGCGGAGTTGCTTCCAAAAGAGGTTCACGAAGCACTTGCAGGTAACAAATTATTAAAGTTATTATTTCTTCTTGTTGGAAAAAAACTTATGATTGTAAATTATGTGTAGGCATCGGAGCTTTTTTCAGAGATCTTAGTGCACGCACCTTAACTGTAGACGTCATCACACAACTTGATGCGAATATCCGGATCTTGATGTGTAATTTGGAGAAAATTTTTCCTCCGTCATTTTTTGACGTCATGGAACATCTGGTTATCCACCTTCCGTATGAGGCAATGCTACGTGGACCTGTTCATAATGGATGGATGTATCTTTACGAACGAGCTATGAAATATTTGAAAGGCAAAGCAAAAAATCTGGCAAGGGTGGAAGGTTCAATAGTTGCTGGGAGTTTGAATGAGGAAACATCTCACTTTACGTCCTACTACTTTGCGTCACAAGTCCGGACCAAAAAAAGGAATACGAGCAGATATGATGATGGTGGTGTTATGCCGACATATATTGTTGAAGATGTTCCAGACATATTTACTCAGATTGGACGGCTTGGTGGAAAACTAAAAGAAGTTTGGTAGTCAAGTTCTGAAGACGCACATAGTACCCACACATATATACTTCTTAACTGCGAGGAGATTGAATCATTTGAAAGGTAATTGAAATTATTATTTCTGTTAAATTATACCACACATATATAACATTTAATGATAATTTTTTTTTAAAACAGCGATTTTGTTGCCCAAGTCGAAGAAGCTATACCAGGAATATCAACTGCTGATCTCAACAAAAGGAAAGACCAACACTTTGTGAAATGGTTAAAAACGCAGGTACGTCGTGTATCTAATTAATTAACATGAAAATTAATTATATATTTGGTTAAGTCTTTATACAAATAAATGTTGATGTTCCAGGTTGATTATGATGATCAATTTTTATCCTCAATGGTTTCACGAATTGATACAAGGTCTGGTCGGTAAGGTCACCATTGCATCTATGTATTTCACAAGAGGATACACTTTTCACACTTACGAATATGGAAGTCGACGAGCAA
Organism: Raphanus sativus; assembly: GCF_000801105.2. NCBI lineage: Eukaryota > Viridiplantae > Streptophyta > Magnoliopsida > Brassicales > Brassicaceae > Raphanus > Raphanus sativus. The sequence continues at coordinate 21,295,121 of NC_079515.1, read as the reverse complement.
CAATGAACTATGGAGTATGTGTGAAAGGTGAAACAGATTGCTATGGAATCTTAAAAGAGATCATCGAAGTGGAGTTTCCCGGTGTAGTGAAGCTGAAATGCGTGCTCTTCAAATGTGATTGGTTTGACCCCACAGTCAATAGAGGTGTTCGATATAGCAAGTTTGGTGTTGTTGATATAAATGCTTCACGGAGGTACAACAAATTTGAACCCTACATATTGGCTTCTCAAGCAGATTAGGTTTGTTTTGTTCCATACCCGAAGATCAGACAATCTGGAATATCTTGGTTAGCCGCTATAAAAGTTACACCTCGGGGCAGAGTTGTGAATGATGACCCACCGCCATTACAAAAAGATGCAGTAAATGAAGTTGAAGTACCCGAAAAAGTAGAAGATGATATCTTACTTATTGATCCGCATAATCCGGGATACGAAGAACTTCTAGACGATGCAACGAATGAAGCAAATGAAGATGAATTTGAAGAAAATGATGAAGCGGATGATGTTTCTGATGACGAGTGTCAAGTTCCATTATGTTATAACGTTTTTTTTTTCCATTATGTTAGAACGTTTGTGTTTAACTTTATATATTGTAATGTTATGATAATTATATATATATGATTTTTGGAGTATGAAAGAGTATTAAACTTATGATGTTTATCTATGATGTTTGGGGTTTGGGATTTTGAGTTTAGGATTTAGGGTTTAGGGTTTAAGGTTTAGGTTTTAGGGCTTAGGTACGACCACGTTACGACCGAAACATATACAATATGATGTTTGAGGGTTTGGGGTTTAGGGTTTAAGGTATAACGAAGCTAATTAGTCGTAGGTACGACTCATGTACGACTAACTTGTCAAATAGTCCTAAAGCAATCGTACAATTACGACTCATGTACGATTAAGCTGAATATTAGCCCCTCATTGGTCGTACAATTACGACCAATGTATGACCAAGTTGTCAAATGTGCCCCTATATATACTCCCTTCTTACCATCTGATATCATAAACAAAATTTACAAATCTTAAAAAAAAAAGGAAGTGAAGAGAGTTGGGATCATAAGTGGAAATAGAATTCGGTTATCTATTCGTTATGTTGATTCTATTTTCTCTTGTGATTCCATCTCTTTTCTCTTCCTTTTTTTTTGTAGACTTTAAAAATTTGCTCACATGAAAATTAATCCATATATACAAATTTTAGAAAAAAAAAAGAAGAAAGATATGGAAACATAAGTAGAAACAGACACTTCCTTATGTTTCGTCATTTCTACTTGTGATTCCATTATCTTTCTTCTCTTTTTTCATAATTTATGTAAAATTGGTAATAGAGGTTTATCATAATTTTTGATAAACCTCTTCGAATTTTTTTTATTAAACGTTGGTCCCAATGTGGTCGTACAGTGCATTTGTCGTAAAGGAGTTATAGATTAACAACCAATGTACGACTCATTCGTATTTAGTTGGTCGTAATGGTACGACCCTTGTACGACTTTTGTGTATTTAGTCATTAATGAGTCGTACAATTACGACTAATGTACCACTATTAGTCCTTTTTAGTCGTACAAGTACGACCAATGTACGACCACAGTCAAATCTCTATATAAACTCCTCACCACGAAGCCATTTCGTTGCTCATTCCATTCTCACTCCCCTCTCTCTTACAACCTCAGAGCTTCTCCCTCTCTAGGTAATTTTTTTTTTGTTTTAGTTATAGGTGGTTAATTAGTTAGGTGATTAGATTAGGTTTGGAATTTAGTTAGGTTATTAGATTAAGTTTGGAATTAGTTAGTATGATATTAAAATGTGTTTATAATTTTTTTAATTAATTATTTGAATTCATTTTAGTTTTTAATTTTTTTCAGATTGACGATCTTATATGGCTGGCGGTAGAAAGAGACTTAGAAACCGTGGCGGGGGGACTTCTTACGGGAGTACCTTTCTCGGCCAGACGGATCCATCAGCTTCTACCTCCCGCACCCCAGAAACTGTCCCTGAGAGCCAAATTCCTAGCGTCCCGTATGTGTCTCCGCAGGCGCCATACGATCCACATGCATACTATCCGCAGCCTTACGTCGACCCGACTACATACTTTACTTATGAGGAGGGTCGTGATCATCAGCAGCCTCATGATCAGCAGCCTCATGATCAGCAGCCACAACATCCACAACAACCTCCACAGCCGGCACAGCCGACTCCAGAGCAGGTTCCATACCAGCCTCCAGAGGAGGCTCCTGCAGTTCCTGGTCTTCATCCAGATTTGATGGTGCCACCGAATGCACCTTATGCAAGATATTCTGTGGAAGACATTCTCGGGATGCCAGGACGAGAAGGTTTACCCGTCCTCGATCCATATCTACGACCCGGCACGACTTGGTAATTAATTTTAAATTAATTAAATTATTTTAAAATTTACATTTAATATTTAATTATATATATAAATTCTTTAAAATTTTGTAGGTTTAAAGCGGACAATGATGTGGGCCAGAGCGTTGGGGACATCATCAGAGCAAACTTTCAGCATGCCCTTCCTAATTGGACTCTTACACCGAACCACGTTAGCATTACTTGGTTCAAGTGCTTCGCGGTTAGTTTTAAATTAAATTTATTTATTTATGTTTAAAATTTTAAATAATTTGGCTAATTAATATTTTTCATTATTTTTTATAGCAAAAATGGCATTGGTCCACTGGGATCAATGAGACGGTGAAGAAAGCATTCAACAACAAGGCAATGCTCCGTCTCAAAAACATTGTTGGCGACTGGAAGGACAAGTGGAGGTTTATCGGGGATGATGCAAAACAAACGTACCTCAGCAATGACGTTTGGACTGGCTTGAAGGCTTATTGGCTTTTGCCTAAGTCAGTCCAAAGGTCTCTTAAATGCTCGGCCGCCCGGCTAACCCGTGATGCTCAAGGTAACCTACCAATACCTCATACTTCCGGACAGACTCCACATGCCAAAAGGGCATTGCAAATTGTAAGTTTTAGATTTTTTCTACATTTTCATTACATATATATTATATATATATATATATATATATATATATATATATATATATATAATATATATATTGTTGTTGTTTTTAAATATAGGCTGCCAAAGAAGGAGCGCCGCCGACTCTCAGCCGACTCTACAAGGAGACCCACTCCCATGCCGATGGCCAATTCGTACATCCACGAGCAGAGCAGATCTACAACGATGTAGAAGCTCGGATTCAGGAGGTCCAGACTCAGCGGACGCAACAAAACCCGGATGGTCCACCAGTCCAGCTTTCTGCCATCGAACAAGATCGAATTTTCGAGCAGGTAAAATATTCGACCTTTTTAATTTATATATATGCATATATTTATTTGATATATGTACTAATAATATCTATTTATAAATTATATATAGGTTGCTCAGAAGAGAAGGAGACGTATAATTGGGATCGGGAGTGTGAATGATGTTCCCATGGCGAGAGCAGAACACGCTGCTCAAAGGGAAGAAGAGTCCTCGGTCCAGAGGGAGTTGGAAACTGCGAACCAGAAGTTAGCCGACCACAACGACAAATTTAAGTCGATGGCAAACATGTTCGATATGCTTCTAGAGACAACTCCAAACGTCGACCCGTCGGTTACAGCATCGTGGAAGAACCTGCGTCCGACCTTCGTCCCCAACCCTACTCCGGAAGAGCAGGAGGATTTGACTCGGCGTGCCGAGGAGAGGAGTTCTGAGTTTTTTTATGATCTTAATGCTTAGTTTTCGGTTTTAATTATTTTGTATTTTGAAAACTTTGAATTTATGAATGTTATATTATTATGTTTTTATGAATTTAAATGAAATTCGTAAAATATTTTATTTTTTTTTAAATCTTTTTTTTTGTAAAATTGAATTATTAAAATTAATTTTAATATTTAAAATCGAATTATTAAAATTACAGATTCGATGTAAGTTAGTCGTTATATTACGACTAATTTACCTCTATTTAAAACAAGACTTTACGACTACTTAACAACTAATATTTAACATCTACTTTACGACTAACACTTTATGACCCACTTACGACTACATTTATTACATCTCCTTTACGACTAAAGCTTTATGACCCGTTTACGACTACATTTATTACATCTGATTTACGACTAATTACTTTAATCGTAAAGGTACGACTCCCTTACGACTAATATATTTAATCGTTAAAGCCCAACCAATTAGTGATTACGACCAGCAGATTACGACCAATCGTTATTAGTTGTTCATTGGTCGTAATACCCTTTTTACGACCAAGGTACAACTAATCGCGTAGTCGTTAAAGACCTGTTTTCTTGTAGTGCAAATCCAAAAGAGAGCTTTTCTTGAGAGAGTTTTGTGTATTCAATAGATAAAAGATAATCTGCCAATGGTGGCTACAAAGCATACTTAAACATTAGGTTTTCAGTGCAAAAACGTGCACAATAAATTGCAAAAAGGTCCTTCAAAAATAATAAAATCGTGCAGCTGGTGATGCGGAGCGACCCCTGAGAGTCGCTCCAGCACGTCGCTCTGGCTTCGGGAGCGACCTCGGGTAGTCGCTCTGAGGGGTCGCTCTGACCTCGTTTCTTCGTGTCTCCGAATGATGAGAACGCGAGCGACTTGGAGGTGTCGCTCTGGGAAGGTCGCTCTGAGAGGTGGGGCACAGCGACTCCGTAGGGTCGCTTCAGGAAGGTCGCTCCGATGCTTTGCTCGTCCAATCATCTTCCTTTTCACATCTTTTGAGCTCCAAGTACATCCAAATGTCTCCAATAACCTCACTTGGCACTCCAGTACCTAATAGAGACTTATGCATGCAAAATGCAACCTAAATATGTCTAAATCCTATTATATATGATGAAAATGCTTATGAATGAATGGTTAAAACAATGCAAATATGCAAGACATCAACTCCCCCACACTAGTCCTTTACTTTGTCCACAAGTAAACTTTCAAGAACCAAGCAGAAGAGGTTTGAAGGTGGGGACTCATAATCAAAAGAAACTCTTCTTAGTTCTCAACCTAAAAACCTTGCATAATCATACCAAATAGCAAGAGGAAGGACTTTATCCATCTCTAACTTCTCTAGGCCTATCTCAGCTCCTTTGATCTCTACACTCATTAATCATGCATCTACAAACCACAAATCCACATCTCTCTAACATTTATGAAGCAAACTCAATAGACATCTCACAAATGGTCAACTGGTCCAAGTCATTTGGTTCGGTAAGACAAAGACTTTAATGCAAGTGAAATCAGAGGTTCAAAATGATCTTTTAAGGTAGTTTACTCTCAAAACAAAGTAGCTTTGACATTACACATAATATATCTAAGAAAGGGATCAACTCATGCATACAATGCTCAATCTCCATTGTTCTACCCTTTCCCAAGCACACAAGATATTCAATTATTCCTCAATGTCAAACCCAACTCACATCTCTCACCAAAAGATCCCAAGAACATTTTTCACATCAGACTCTTTCCTTTTGAAATCAATAAGGGATTTTCACAATTTTAAAACAAATCTGAGCTCCTAACAACTTTGCTAGCCCCCTTTTTATTCTCTTTTTTTTCTTTTTTTTTCTTTTTTTTTTCTTTTTTTATTTGGGGGCCAAGACTTTTCACAATAAGAGCTAGATACTTCTCCACTTATCCCAAAAAGACTAATCATTTAAGCACAAAGAGTCAAACCTTTCATATTCCCAAATCACAATCACAACACTCACCCCCTTCCTATAGCTAGACAATAGAGCGACTAATCTAGCAAGAATGGAGACTAAGCATTGTCGTTCCCAATACTCTCAACATTATGCACATGTAAAGCTTTCCAAAGAGGCCTCACTCAACAAATAATGATGGTTTAAAAAGGAGGTATGGGTTTTGGGAGTGGAGTACCACTTGAGTTTGTCAAGAAGAATGGTAAAAAGGATGGGACAACTCAGGTGTGTATATCCATGACTTAGTACACAAGAGACCATATGCAAGAGACATTAAAACAGGAGCTTGCTTCAAAGAGAGAGTATCAACAGTCAAATGAGTTTCAAGAGGAGCATTCAAGGCGCGAAGTTTACAAGCTTTCCAAAGGGTGCTCAAGCTACTTGTCATGATTACAAAGGTCAACAAATTCAGTACTTAGCATGAGCTCTTTACAAGGTTGAAATTCCCCTAATGCATGAATGCAACCTATATGCTTCTAGACTCAATCTTAAAAATGCAAATGATGCAACTAAATGATTCTTTTTGTGTTTTTCAAAAAAAAATTTATTTTTTTGGATTTTTCTATGCAAATAAGAATGTAATATGCAATGCATGAGACTCAAAATCATGAAAACAAACATGATTAAATACTTGGTACCTCCCCCACACTTAAATCACACAGTCTCTGTGTGAGTGAGGTACCAAATGGAAATGTGAAATACAAAGAAAAGTGGGGTTGTGTGTTACCTTCTGTGGAACGAGGTGTGAATGTCGCTGCGACAGGTCGCTCCCAGCTGGAGCGACTTTGGTATGTCGCTGTGAGAAGATCGCTCTGAGGTCGGTTTCTGTGTTTCCACTCGGGTGTGACGCGAGCGACCTCAGCATCTCGCTCTGGACATGTCGCTCCCAGGTGGAGCGACCTAGAGGTGTCGCTGCGATGAGATCGCTCTGGTGTCCGACTTTCTGCTCAATACCTGCACACAACTTCACTTTCCCATTGTTTTATGCAATAAAATGATAATGCAAATACTAATGCAATATATACAAGGATACTCATGGGACTTCTTCCCAAGTGAGCTTGTTTTAAGTCTCTAGCTTGACTTTGCCTCCTTTGGATTAGGCTGGACTAGGTGCAGAAAGTGGAGTTGACACCCCATCTTCCTCAGGTGGTAGCTCATCAAAGTGATCATCAGCAGGAGAAGGATTCATCTCTTCAATGGTGAAGGCTTGTCTAAATACAGTGGGGTTCTTCATCTTCTCCTTGATATCAAAGTGGAGGATGTTCTCCTTGCCCAAATGGAGGTCAATCTTCCCTTTCTTCACATTCACAATAGCTCCTGCTGTAGCTAAGAATGGCCTTCCAAGAATCAATGGGTCTTGAGCCTCCTCACCCATTTCAAGCACCACAAAATCTGTAGGTATCTCATACCTTCCAATCTTCACAGGAAGGTTCTCTAGGATGCCCATAGGATACTTCACTGATCGAACAGCTAACACCAGAGAGAGTCTACACTTCTTGTATTGAGTGAAGCCAAGCTTCTTTGCCACAAACAAATGCATCAAGCTGACACTAGCTCCCAAATCGCAGAGACATTTCTCAAATACCATAGGTCCAAGAGCACAAGGTAGTGTGAAGCATCCTGGATCCTCTAGCTTCTCTGGAGCATCAAGCCTCTGAATGATGGCATTGCACTCATGACTCAGAACCATCATGCCCTCCATCTCTTTCTTCTTAGCAGCTACTGCATCTTTCAGGAACTTGATGTATTGAGGAATCAGCATGAAAGCATCAATGATGGGCATTGTAACCTGAGCTTCACTCATCTGCTTCTTAAACAAAGCCTTGTACTTCTGTAGCAGCTGCTTCTTGAATCTACCAGGGAATGGAAGCTTGGGTTCATAGGGAGGAGGGACAGAAGAGCTCTCACCTTCTCGAGCAGCAGATTCACCATCTTTTGTAGTCTTCTTTTCTTCTCCAACCTTTCCTTTACCCTTATCTTTCTCAATCTTCTCCAAGATCTCATCATTTGTCTTCTCATCAACAATGACCACTTCATCATCTAGATTGATGGCTACCTCCTCACCTTGTTTCTCAGCATCCTTGGTGAGGATTCTAGGAGGTAACTGCTTACCACTCCTGAGTGTGACAGCTTTTGCTTCCTTGGGGTTTTGATCAGATTTTCTAGGTAGAGATCCTGGCTGGCGATTCTGGTGGGTGCTCATGGAAGCAAACTGATTCTCCAAATTCTTGACAGAAGAAGCAAGGTTGGAGAATTTGTTGTTGAGCTCATTATAGCTCCCATCAATCTTGGAGTGAAGGTTCTTCAGCTCATAACCCACATGCTTCTCACTTCTAGTCTGAGACTCCAAGATCTGTTTCAGTAAGGCATCAGTGCTGCTCTCTTGAGGGGCAGAGGAGCTAGGAGAGGAGTTTTGATGAGGCTGATAGTTGCTCTGCTGGTTGTTTCTAGGCTGATAACCACTCTGCTGGTTGTTTGAATAGGGCTTCTGTTGGTAGTTGTTGTACTAAAAGTTGGGTTCCTTCTTGTACCAGCTACCATTACTGTTGATGAAACACAATTCTTCTTGCCCTTCCAAACCCTCAACCTCATTGACAGTAGGAAGTATCTTCTGGCTTGGGTTGCCAACAAAGTTCACTTGCGCTTGTGTGGCCTTATCAGCAATGAGTTTCTCAATCTTCTCCTGAAGAGCCTTTATCTCATTCCTTGTTTGATTGTCATCACCTCTGCTGCTTCTGTCATGGTCCCCACTGTAGACTGCATCACTCTTAACTATGTTGTCAACCAGAGCCTCTGCCTCTTCCTCTGTTCTCCCCAAAAAGAACCCATTGCTAGCTGTATCCAGTCTGGCTCTGTACTTAGGAAGAGCACCTCTGTAGAATGTGCTCAGCAAACTCTTCTTAGAGAATCCATGGTGGGGCACTGAGCTTGGTAACCATTGAATCTCTCACAAACTTCACTGAATCCTTCCAAGTTCTTCTGTTGGAAGCTGGAGATCTCATTCCTTAACTTAGCAGTTCTTGAGGTAGAGAAAAACTTCTCCAAGAATGCCCTTTTGCAGTCTTTCCAAATGGTGATGGAGTCACTTTGTAGAGACTTCTCCCATTGACGTGCCTTATCCCCCAAAGAGAAAGGAAATAGCTTGAGCTTTAAGACATCCTCTGACACACCATTAGTCTTTGACATACCACAGTAGCTGTCAAACTTATCCAAGTGATCAAATGGGTCTTCCACAGCCAGACCATGATACTTGTTGTTCTCTATGCAGTTTAGCAGTCCTGACTTGATCTCAAAATTGTTAGCAGCCACAGCTGGTGCTCGGATTCCAAGTCTAGGACCATGGATGTTGGGGCAGTCATAAGTGCCAATGGGGCGAGCTGGTCGCTGTTGGGGCCCTTGTGGAACATTGTTTACTCCATTGGGGTTCAGAGGATTTTGTGGATCAGCCATCTCAGCTTCCTGTGTCTGCAGTAAAGCTTGTTGCTCTTCTTCTCTTCTTTTTCTAGCACACTCTCTCTTTAAAGCTCTGATGTCTGCGGCTCTTGGAACAAGGTTTGATGTACCCTTGCTCTTCAAGTTCATACACCTGAAAATCACAAAGAGTGAAGAAGAGAATCAGTAACTTACAAAAATAAAAATGACTTAGTCTCAAGCAAATGACTAAATCTCAATGTTCAAATCAAACTCAGAATTTGGCAACGGCGCCAATTTGATGTTAGGAGTTTTGAGGCTCCTAAGTCAAATGATAGTATAGTGGAAGTAAGTTGTCGAACCAGTTCTGAGAGATTTAAAATCAGAGAGAATGCAAGTATTTGCCTAATCTAAGTGCAACCAGTGATTTGATGAATTCTAAACTAATGATTAAAGCTAATGCAAAACAGTAAAATGATACTCTTAAGCTATTGAAAAGGAGAACTCATGGGTATAGGGATTTCAGACCTTGGGTGATCAAGTTTCGAACTAAGGACGACAAATGAATCAATCAAACTATTAACCTTAAGCCTAGACACAATTCTAAGCAGGCTCTATGTCTAGATGAATGCTCATTTGCTAACATGTCTCAAACATCAAATGTCTTTGGTTGAATAACATGCAAGCAATCATTACTAACAAGTCTATTAGCTATCTTAGCATCTTTAACAACAAATATCTTTGGCAAAGTACACTAAGAGCCTAGGAGAGTTGACTCAGGCATTTCATCAAACACCTTTTGGGTGGGAAATGCCTAGAGATCACCCTTTGAGTGGCCTACTCAAATAATGCATTAAGATCACTCTACTAGCAAGGAACAAGTATGATCTATACCTAAAACATCCTAGAACTAGCCTAATCACCCTTAATCACCCTAACCCATGAATCCAAAAGGTGATTACTCACTAATTTCCATGATTCCTCTTAAACCCATGGTGGATTTCAGATGAATCATATAGAGAAATAGAATAAAAACTCACAAGAACACAAGAACAATCAAATCCAAAAGAGAACTTTTCTTGAGAGAGTTTTGTGTATTCAATAGATAAAAGATAATCTGCCAATGGTGGCTACAAAGCATACTTAAACATTAGATTTTTCAGTGCAAAAACGTGCACAATAAATTGCAAAAAGGTCCTTCAAAAATAATAAAATCGTGCAGCTGGTGATGCGGAGCAACCCCCGAGAGTTGCTCCAGCACGTCGCTCTGGCTTTGGGAGCGACCTCGGGTGGTCGCTCTGAGGGGTCGCTCTGACCTCGTTTCTTCGTGTCTCCGAGTGATGAGAACGCGAGCAACTTGGAGGTGTCGCTCTGGGAAGGTCGCTCTGAGAGGTGGGGCACAGCGACTCCGTAGGGTCGCTTCAGGAAGGTCGCTCCGATGCTTTGCTCGTCCAATCATCCTCCTTTTCACATCTTTTGAGCTCCAAGTGCATCCAAATGTCTCCAATAACCTCACTTGGCACTCCAGTACCTAATAGAGACTTATGCATGCAAAATGCAACCTAAACATGTCTAAATCCTATTCTATATGATGAAAATGCTTATGAATGAATGGTTAAAACAATGCAAATATGCAAGACATCATCCACTGGGACCCATCTCGTAGATCTGTTCGCTTTACCTCGTCCTCCTTCTCGTGATTCTTCTTTGTCGTCGAGAACACATGTCTTAAACCGACTTAGATCATCTCTGGGAAGCAGTCATTCTCTGCGTGAAATCAAGTCAAGCGCCATTTTCATTTCTTCGAACGTTAGGGTTTCAATTCAAAAAGTCAGATTTAGAACTCTGGTACCGAATTCGTTACCGTCTCATCATGGGTCACTTCTAAAGATTGAAACTTTTGGTTTGGTGTGAGTCAGAGGAAGAATCTCGTCAGGGCATCGTCGAAATGAAGCGACACAAAGTCTCCGTACGACGTTGAAATGAAACTTTTGGTTTGGTGAAAGTCACCTTGACCTCTTAGCTTTAATCCGTCATGCGCTTTGTGAGACTGAGGAGTTTGAGCGACATGTGGATGATACAGTTGTGGATTAGTGACCTGTGGACGGGAGAGTTGTGGACTTGTGACCTGTGGACGGGTGAGTTGTGAAAGGTTGAGTCGTGGACGGGTAACATGTGGTTGGGTCAGCTGTGGACTGGTGAACTACAGGTAATGTGTGTACATGCGAGTTGTGTAAGTGTTAGTTATGGTGGGGTTAGTTGTGAACAAGTGAGCCATGGAGGAGTTAATGTTATGATTTATGTTTTTAAAAACTTTTTAGCTGTGTACATGGAGGAGTTAATGTTATGGTCCAATACTATCAGGTTTCCCAGAAAATTATTGAAAATCATGTAATCGGTTTGTTTAGAGAGGATTTTAATGATTTCTCAAAGTCAATTCGTAACAAAGAATATTCAGACCAAAGGTTTCTTATCTTCGAGAAGAAGCTATAAATACATTTTTACATTGTCATGTATTACCTTTTTATAAACATCAGCCGTCAGATTTACAGCTTTCTTTTTGATTTTGTGGTTTTTAATGTTGCAAAAAAGTCAGACATCAAACCTAACAAATGAAAAAAGCTAACTAAACTGAACCAACATACAAAAGTTTGTGGTTCGCTTCATTAAGAGCAATTGTGTCAACAAACGGTTTTGGTTTTCGTGAAAGTATGTCACAAGTTGAAAGTGACTCAGAATGCAAAGGAAACTCAAAAAGTGGCCCATTAAGTAATCAACTGGATAAACTTTCCTTTAATTTGCTCTCACCTTGCATTGCAACCAAACTCATATCATCTGTTATTTATAGTATCTCTTTGTCTAATACTAAGAACTTAACATCCATTATGTAATGTTGTAATGATAGATACAAACAGGGAAAAGGGTCTTTTTCAACCCGAACAATTTCAGTCGTGCCAAATACTACATGAACTATTGATCAGTGCTAAATACGACCCCAACTCAATTATAATTCAAAAATACTACCTAGACTTCTTAAAATGTGCCAAAATCTACCTGAACAACTAATCAGTGCTAAATACGACCCCAACTCAATTATAATTTAAAAATACTGCCTAACTTCTTAAAACGTGCCAAAATCTAAATTGACCGTAAAATAAGTTAGTCAACCGTTAAAAAAACAAAACAACTTTGTTTTGGTTTAATCTTTTTTCATAAAAATATATTCATTATGAGATTCGAATCCATGCATTGATACACTTTAAAAGAGGAGAGACACTCTAACCACTGAACTAAAGTAAATTTTTGATATATACTTTTTCATATTCTCTGAATAAAACTTTGGTGATAATTGTTTCTCATTTCTATGAATACATTATGTAACATATTCTTTTACCTTATATTTAATATACTTATATTATACTAAAATATAAATATAATAAAATATTTTAAATTGCACAAATTAAATATAATTAAAATTTTGAAACTATTTATAAAGTTTTCTTATATAAATTATTGTAATTTTAAATAGAAAATTACAATAATTTTTGAAATTACAATAATTTATATAAGAAAACTTTATAAATAGTTTCAAAATTTTAAGTATATTTAATTTTGTATCATTTCAAATATTTTATTATTTATATTTTAGTATAATATAAGTGTATTAAAGATATGATAATTATAAAACATTTTAATATATTTATAGAAATGAGAAAAAATTATCACCAAATTTTTATTTGGAGAAGATGAAGAAATATAGTAGTATATATACTTTCGAATTCGTAATAATATAACAAACATTTACTCTAGTTCAGTGGTTAGTGTCTATTTTAAAGTGTATCAATGCACGAATTCGAATCCTAGAATGAATATGTTTTTTTAGTAAAGGATTAAACCAAAACGTCGTCGTTTTGTTTTTTTAACGGTTGACTAATTTATATTACGTACGGTTAATGTAGATTTTGGCACGTTTTAAAAAGTTTGGGTAGTATTTTTGAATTATAATTGAGTTGAGGTCGTATTTGGCACTGATCAATTGTTCAGGTAGTATTTGACACGATCGTAATTGTTCGGGTTGAAAAATACCATTTTCCCATACAAACACTACACTAGACCAAAAAAAGTTCGGACTATATATTATTATAGTGGTTTATAAACTTTCTTTGACCAGTAAACCAGTTTCGAATCCTATGTCACTTTTCATAACAAATTTTAACATTATTAAGAAGTTCATTTGTTTTTAAATATTCCAAACTAACTCAACCCGTTGACGGTTATACTCAACTCCATCTCTCATCTGTCACGGAGAGTTTGCCTCCTGATGATCCTCCTGTCCACGTCTACCTGATGTGGGGTTTGATTCGTTTCATGTTCTTATGTTGTGATGGTATTGGCCAAGTAGGTTTCCAAAACACTTACCTTCTTGTGGGATGCTGCAACGCCTATACTACTCACAAGTACAAGAGAAAGACTGACATAAATGATCAAAAGCGGCTACCGAAATTTGCTTTCATGGCCTGGTTATCAATGCTTGATAGAATGTCTACTTTGGATAGGATTGCTAAATGGAATCAGGGGATTGATGCTACTTATGTCTTATATATGTAAGAATGCTTCTGAATCAAGGAATCATCTGTTCTTCATGTGCACATATACCTCTCAGATTTGGGAGCATATCGTTGGAGGAGTTCTCAGCAGTTCTTATACCAATGTATAGTCTGAGATAGTTAGCATCATTGAAGATGAAACTTTGGAAAGAAAGAGGCTGTTCTGTGTGTGATACGCGGTTTGGAGAGAACGCAATAAGATCATACATGGGGAAAAGCTGCTACCCCTCCCTGTCTTGAAGAAGATGATTGACAAAAAGATTCGAAACAAGTTCACTCTGATGAGGAATCATGGCGTGAAGGGAAAGGGAGACCTTATGCAATTCTGGTTTCAAACTAGAGTGTGATTAAGTCCATTTTTGGTTTTTTTTTAATTAGTTTGAGAAAATTTTACTTAAAAACAGGGTCACACTTGATGTATAAAGGCTTTTTGATGAATAAAATTTAACATTCATTTAAAAAAAAAGAATGATCAAAAGCGATATGAATCTCATCGAGATTGCAAGTAATACAAATCCCAGCTTTGCGAGGTATATGCCCTAGTCCCTACATGTTTCTCATTCTTAGCGAGAGAACAGAAGCAAATATTACACAACTTAATGTCTCTAATCCATGGATTAAGAAGAATAAAGGGATTTTAAAGAGTACTGTTATTTCATCAATAAAATGCAGATTATCGAATCAGAGGTTGATGAGTCTGAAATGAAAATGGGACAGAGATACACCACCCTGTTTTTACACAATATTAATTGTGTAAAACTTTTGCATCAGCTACTCAAACAACATTTTCTACTATTTTCTTACTCACAAAATAGCTGGTTTTAAAATAGCTTTTTTTACTCAAATCTTTAACACGAATAGTTGGACTTACACAAAAATCACAAAACAACAGTCCATGCTTTCCGTTTGTGTAAAATAGCTGTTTTTACACAAAACTATCAACAATTTCTGTTTTTTCTTACTCGCAAAATAGCTGTTTTTAAAAAAAAAATATTAGTTGTTATTCTTGTAATCTGTTTTGAGTGTATCAAAAATCAGGTATGACATTTTGTAAATTATTGAGATAGTGAATCTTATGGATTTGAATAATTTAATGTACATGATATTCTTCCTACTAATAAGATAAACTAAAAGGTAGATATATATATATATTATTAAATATCATTTTCATAAGATTTTCCTCACCTTTTACTTTTAGAAACTGATAAACTAAAGTTTACAGAAGTGAGAAATCTAAACAACAAAATATAAGTCAATTTTTCAACAGATAATAGTTTTTGTTTTACCATTGTTTGC
This sequence comes from Raphanus sativus, assembly GCF_000801105.2. Taxonomy (NCBI): domain Eukaryota; kingdom Viridiplantae; phylum Streptophyta; class Magnoliopsida; order Brassicales; family Brassicaceae; genus Raphanus; species Raphanus sativus. The sequence goes on along the minus strand of NC_079515.1, from coordinate 21,280,106 downwards.
TATATATATGGTTGAATTTGATCAACTATTAAACGAAAGATATATATATATTGTATTTATTGTGAGTCATCTTTGTTTTTTATTTAGCAGTGCGTTAATTTTTTTTTCATATAACAGCTTATATATATCATCGATCTATACTATTAAAACATAATACATATTAGGATTTTGCCCTTATTTTAAAAATTATTTAAATTTTCATGCCATCAATATTTAATTTTAATATTGATTATTATTTATTTAAACTAACAATAGAATATTATTTATATTTAAGATAATTAATATTTTTCATATTTATGAATGATAATAATTTTCATTTTCATGCAGATTATACTTTCCATTTAGTTGAATATTATTTTTTATGTATAGGTTTGTTTAACGATTGGACATGAATATATGCATGAAAATTAAAAAAAAAATATTATTCTTATGTCATTTTATACATAATAATACTGATAGGCCAATTTTGAGTGTTCTGTTTTTTTAAAAAATATTATCTTAAATTTAATTTTTAGATCTAAAATAAATAAAAATACAAATTTACCATAGTTTATTAGTAACCAAATAAAGAAAATAAAGTTTCATAACAAGAATTTTTTTTCCTATTACCATTGTTTCATTTCCATCAAATGACATAATATAAATTTCATTAAAATCTAAAGAATTAGACGTTTTACAATTTTATATAATATTAAAAAATATAAATTATTTCACTAAAAGTTCAGAAACATCATTATACTTTTTAGTTCTCAGCGGACCATCTGATATTGGATCATAGGTTAATAGCGGGGTTTTTTGATATGTACCCGGTTTTCTTAATTTTTCAGTTACAATTCTTTTTATTAAATTAAACCAGATTATACATATGTTACTATGTTACTGGACCTATCGATCTGACCACATGTTTGGATCAGATATATAAAAAACTATTTAAAATCGACTATTATAATAAAATAATTTTTAGAACACAAATAGAACAAATTAAAATTATTTATTTTTAACAAAAAAATATAAATTCTATTAAATTGTATTACAATGATAAAAATATATCTGAAGCACATATCAAAATCTAGTTTGTTTATAATACCACAAATACTCATTTTAGACATTCTGAGTTTGACTTGGCACATTTCATTATATATATATATATAAAACATCCGGTCTATTTCCACATTCGAAAATGAAAATCACATGAACATTTATTTAATATATTTTATCAGTATATAAAATGAAAGAACTATAAAATATCGTTCGTACGTTTTTTTATCAATGAAATTTCTTTCGTACGTTACTGCATTCGTATCCCATTATCTCACTCCCTTTTCTTATATAAATATATATAATATACATACAAATTTATATAACTATAATTTTATTAAAACTGGAAAAATATTTATATTCTGTTTTCTTAAATATATCTTAAATATTATTTTCAAAGTGTTTTTTTTTTTGGAAAACGACATCAAAATCTGATAGAAATAAACAAATATAATATACACAATGGACTCCCTAGAGATATGGAGTCCCTAAATAAATAAAAAATTGGGATCTATTTAATTGTAGATCCAATTTATTTTTAGTGTTTTCTGTTATTGTGTTTTTGTTTTTTCACTAAAATATTAATAATGGATTAACTTTAATTTATTTTTATATTAATATTTTTTTTTACTTTACAAACCAGTGAAATCCAAGAAAAAATATGAAAACTTGTTGCCAAAGAAAAAAAAATTATGAAAACTTATAATGAAATTTTGTAAAATGGAGGCCACTAAAAATGGGGGACCCGAGGCCCCTGGATATACATATTAATCACCGAACCAAATACATGCATTTATTTAAAATAATTACTAAACATTATCTGTAATTAGGCAATGGGTCAGTGGCGGAACTAGTTAACACCATGTGGGTCAATTGACCCATATCAATTTTGAAAATGAATCAAATTTAGACATAAATTTGTAATATATCTTGCTTAATTGGTTGATCTTCGGTAGTTTGACCCCCTTAATAACTTAGCTAATTTCATATATATAAACTTTTGACCCCATTGATTTGTTTTTCTAGCTCCGCCCTACAATGGGTAATCTAATGTTTTGTCATAGACTTTTCACTGGACCAATAATATTTTTAGGAATACATGCTTACCAAATTGAATATGATTTAAAGGTTAGTTTCATAATCCAGAGAAAAACAAACGGAAAGTAATTTTGTGTTCCTTATATCAATAAAATTTTAGCCAATTACTCTATTTAAAATCTGATAAGATATTTTTATTCTTATTGTAAGGATTAATATTTTCTCAATCTTTTTGCAAAAGTAAACTGAATCAACATATTTGATAAATTTTAACCACTGAACTAGATGCATGTAACCAGTTCATATAATAATAATTATTATCTATATTTAGACAATAATTGTAAAAATTATGTTCTATTCTTATTTGGACTATTCTAGGAATGTATGCTTGGAAAGTTGAATATGCCTTACATGCTAAGTCTCATCATTTAGAACAAATAGTAATACAGAAAATCATCATTACTCATTTATTGTCTCTGTTATAAATGTAGAAAAGGTTATATCAAAATTTTAACTATTTTAAAATTGTGTGTATATATATATATATATCTTCCTTTTTTTGCTTCTTGACTTTATTTGATAAAACCGCTCTAATTAATTTATAGCTCAATGATTCTGCACCACTCAAACATAACAACTTCGAACAAATGTTACAAAATTATATGCATGATTATTGTTTACATGAAATCTGGGTTTGAATAAAATTCATTGGCCAATATTTACCACAAATAAAATATTAAAATACAACTTTTGAAAACTGATTTTGTGGCCAATCTTCAAAATCTAATTTTCCTTCCCCCTTATATATGGTGCATTATTTCTCATTGCTCAAATCCTCTCATCACCCTTTGGTAAATATATAAATCTGACCTATTTTATAGCCTCCCCATCTGTTTATTTGCTTCATCTGGGTTCCTCTTCATACAATACGCATCAACGTACCCTCCATTATATTTCTCTATGCACTGTTTCACCGTTAAAAGGAAACCAAAGCTTTGATTTTTATGAATATTCAAGGTTGAATGGTCAGCAAAGGTGAGATCTTTTCAATCATTTTTAAATCTTCCTCTACTATTATTTTATCATCATTCTATCGTGTGGCCTTTGTATATATACTATCATTGTTTTCTCTGTTGCATCTATTGAAAATCTATTCCTTGTGTGGTCATATAAACAGAGAACTAATGGTTGTTGTTGGACATTAAGTTGTCTTTATATGTCTATTTTAAAGAATTGTCTCGGTTTGTGTTCATACAAAGATCTCCTTTTTGACACAGAGAAAGAGACTGGGTGGGGCTTAGATGTGGCCTTGTCATTGAAACCTTAAAAAAGTGTAGTTGCTTTTACATTTAATGGCAATTTGTCTATTCTTTTTTTTTTGAACACGATGCAATATGTCTATTCAAGTTTTGTTTTGCATATAAGAAACAGGGACGAGGAGAATCATGGAGAGGCCCCTCTGCAGCTTTTTCCTTGAAGCCTTTATTGTTTTGCATCTATACTTGTTGTCATCATTATCCTCTTGAGTTTTAGATATGCAGAGCCTTAAAGTCTCTGACTTTTTGTTTCATTAATAAACAGTAAAGTAAATGCTGAAGAAGGTTTTAGTGGGTGGTAAAGAGGGGTTAATGGTTCTTAAAGTGTTTACCTTTTTGTATTTTTTTTTTGGTGTGTAAAGGGATGGCAGCATCAAGCTCTTGTCTTAAGCAAGGGTCAGTACCTATGGACAATATTCGCGTTACACCCGAAGCAACGTATGAAGCTGTGGTTGCTGACCCTAAGCTCTTCATGGGTTCATTGGAAAGGCTACACTCTCGGTTGGGTACTAAGTTCATGTAAGTCTCTTTCTTACTTATTACTTATGAGAGTAAGTTTGTAGTTATTCTAACCAAATGTGTTCTTTTGCTTCTTGCATGATGTATCTGAAACAATCAGATCTGGGATTTTGGGGATATAAACATTTGTTTAAGAATTTTAATAATTCTTAATACTTTTGGGCCTTTGTAAAAAAACCTTTAATACTTTTGGGGACAAGACCAATGTTTCAATGTACAAGTTTAGCTTTCGGTTCTAACCATTCTTCATGTTGCCTATGTGATTATAGGGTTCCTATTATAGGAGGGAGAGATTTGGACTTGCACAAGCTTTTCGTTGAGGTAACCTCTCGTGGTGGAATCAATAAGGTATGTATTGCATTGCAAACTATAGTCTAACTCCAGGCTTATTATACATATTGTCCTTGGGATCATGTTCCATCTTTGTGACTAGTGCAGATACTTCATGAAAGGAGATGGAAAGAAGTGACTGCAACATTTGTCTTTCCTCCAACAGCAACAAACGCATCATATGTTCTGCGCAAATACTACTTCTCCCTCCTTAACAACTATGAGCAAATCTATTTCTTCAGATCCAATAGCCACATTCCTCCAGGTTCTTAACTCATTACAACAACACATTTTCTTCTTGAGTTTACTTGGCACCATTTCTTCTGTAGACTCTCGCCATACCCCATCTGGTGCACCAGGGCTTATGCAGGGGGGCATAAGACCTCCACAAGAACTTCAAGCTTTAGCCTTTACACCACAACCAAGGATCAACATTGGAGGTCGGTCTCTCTCTAAACAAATAGTCTAACTTGAGAAAACTAGTGACTTACTAAAAACTGTGAGTTATTGTTTCAGGAGTTTTAAATGGTGCAAATGTGATTGGAGTTGTGGATGGGAAATTCGAAGACGGTTACCTTGTAACTGTGACAATGGGATCAGAAAAGCTTAAAGGAGTTCTCTACCAGCTTGTTCCAGAGAACACAGTTGGTGCTCATCAAACTCCACAACAGAGTCATCATGGTGGTTTCCCAAACACTTGGAACAACAATGGTCCTTATCCTCAGGGGGTTGTTACTGGAGGAGTGAGGAAACGCCGCAGGAGAAGGAAGAAGTCAGAGATCAAAAGACGTGATCCTGCTCATCCTAAACCTAACAGAAGCGGTTATAACTTCTTTTTCGCAGAGCAGCACGCAAGGCTGAAACCTCTGCATCCCGGTAAGGATAGGGAGATCAGCAGGATGATTGGTGAACTCTGGAACAAGCTTAATGAACAAGAGAGATTGGTTTACCAAGGGAAGGCAATGGAGGACAAAGAGAGGTATCGAACTGAAATGGAAGACTACAGAGAGAAGCTTAGGACAGGACAGCTTATAAGCAATGCTGTTCCATTGCAGCAGAGGCTTCCTGAGCAAAACGTAGAGATTGCTGAAGTTCCAATGGAAGAAGCTGAAGAAGAAGAAGACGAAGAAGAAGAAGAAGAAGAAGAAGAAGGGGATTCAAGCGGTGACTCAGGGGAAAGCGAGCCACATTCTGATGCTGAAATGGAGGAGCCATCTCTTACTCCTTCAGGTCTAAACCTAAACCCTAATCCGAGTGAGATAGTGGTGGCTCCTAAGGAGAAAGCTAGTGATGTTGTTGTGATGGAAACATCTCCAGGGAAGAAAGACGAAGCATTTTAGTCAAAAAAAAAAAAAAAGAAAGACGAAGCACCGGCTGTGGTGGTGGCTGCTCAGCAGAACTGAAGATTCTTCTCTTGTTTCGTTTTGGTGCCGCAGGTAAGAAAGATTAGAGAGAGGGAATGCTTTTATATGGTTACTTGCGGCCTAAGACATTGTCTTTTGTTTTATTTTAGCTTTCTTCCGCAACAAAACATGTTTAGGAGTGAATTGTTTCCCATTGTTTTAACATTTTGTTGGGTCTTTTGGAATGCTAAAACTCGTTGTTTTGTTCCATAGTAGGTTCTTCATTATTTTAAGTTTCAGTTTTATTGACATTATTATTAACTAGTAACTAGTAAGCACATGATGCAGCCAGCAATGGTTGAACCAAAATAAAAATCCAATTTGTAAAAAAAATATTCGAAGAACAAAAATTACAGGAATAACATAAAAATTGGAAAATTCCAAATTTTTTTAAAACATTTTGTTGGTCTTTTGGAAAGCTCAAAAGTCTTGTTTTGTTGCATAGGAGCTTATTCTTATATATTTTTATCAATTTTATCCCATCTAAATAGTAATACTTAAGGGAAAAAATGAAAAATTATTAGCTTAGACCATTTCTATATTTATTTTTATATTTTTTTCTAAAAACGTTTTTCTTAAGTATAGTGGTGATTTATTTCAATAAGCATCTGTTATAAATTTCCCATATACTCTGAGGAAAAAATAGAGAAATATTATTTCCAACTCCTATATATAAAGATAAAAGTAGCACTATTCTATATTTCCAACTCATACATTAGATTAAAATCAACTTTATAATAGATTTTTTATTTAAAAAGAAAATATAAAAATATACATTGGAGATGTTATTAGCTAAAAATGCAGAGCTAATCGATATTTTGAAATTATATCCAACATTTAAAATACCTGAAGAACAGAAAAAAATAATAATGAATTCAAAACTTCAAATTCTTGTTTCTTTTTGTAAGTTTTGTACTTTTTTTTATTTTTTAACAACAACAAAATTACTTGAAAAAAAAAGTCATGTATTTTAATGGTTCAACGGTCGGTATTATTAAAATTTAAAAGCGTAAACAAACCGGTTATAATTAAAGCCGGTTAATGATGAACCAATGAATCAAGCCTTTTGGTCTGGTGTGGTGGGTAGCGAATCCTTTCACATGACTGACGGACTCTCGATCTCCTTTGTGACGGCGGCGAAGCAGTGATACCATAACTCTCCTCAGTCATTAGCCACGTCTACTAATTCTCCATTGGAGGAGGTTTTTGTGGGTAAAATCTCTTCTTTTTTTCTTCCCGATTACGATTGTGGTTCAGCTGAGTAGTAGTAAGATTGAATCGTCGTGCCTGCTGCTAGGTTTTATTAGTTCATTGGATTCTTCTGGATCTTTGATTCTACTCATACTCTCTTTCTGGCAAGTCCTTAGAATCCTCTAACATTTGAAAACTCGTCAAAAAGCTTTAAACTTTTTTTTTTTAATTTTTAATTTATTGTCTTATGCACAGCTTTTTTCTTCATTGATGTAATAACTTGAACCACTCACTCACTCTTTTATTGCATTCTGGATAGATAAGCTGAGGGTGGGAGCAAGTCATGGGGAAGAAAGCGAAGAAGAAAGCTCCAACTCCAACTAAGGAGAATCTGACCAAGAAGGTCTCTCAACATCCTCCTAGTGAAATAGCTGTTAAGGAGAAGAAGCAAGCTTGTGTGCATTTCGACAAGGGTCTTAGTTTGGATAAAGTGTTGGACAAGATTAAGACTACTTCCGGGCAGATCAAGTGTCATGAATGCAAGGAAGGGTTGAAAGGAAAGGGTAGTAAGGGCAAACATTCTTCTTCTCCTTCTTCCGACAGAAAAGCTATTTGGGTTTGTTTGGAATGCGGCTGTTTTGTTTGTGGTAGTGTTGGTTTGCCAACTGCACCGCAGAGTCATGTTCTCAAGCATATCAGATCGACTCGTCACCGTTTGGTCATTCAATGGGAAAACCCTCAGCTGAGATGGTGCTTCCCCTGCAATTCGCTCCTCCCTGTTGAAAACGGTGCTGAGAAGAAAGATGTGTTGTTGGAGCTCGTAAAACTGATGAAAGAACGGTCTTTAAACAATTTAGCTCCATCTGATCCAGAGCAGAGCTCAGGAAGTGGCAGTATCTTTAGCGACATCAGATTAGAAAGTGCTGCTGTGACCAGTGGTATAGAAGCAATAGATGGTTATGTTGTGAGAGGTTTAGTTAACCTTGGGAACACGTGTTTCTTTAACTCTATAATGCAGAACCTTCTTTCTTTAGATCAGTTACGCAGCCACTTCTTCAAAGAGGATGTTTCTGGTGTTGGTCTGCCTCTTGCTTCTTCCCTGAGGAAACTATTCGCTGAGACGAAACCAGAGGCGGGTGTGAAGAGTGTGATAAACCCTAGAGCCTTTTTTGCGACTTTCTGTGCTAAGGCGCCACAGTTCAGGGGATACGACCAGCATGACAGCCACGAGTTGCTACGTTGTTTGCTGGATTCGTTGAGCACCGAAGAATCTGCCTGGAGAAAGAAGCGTGGTGTTTCTGATAAAGATGAGAAGTCTACTACTCTCGTAGATTCTGTGTTTGGAGGCGAAACTTCGAGCATTGTTTCTTGTATTGAGTGTGGGCACTCCTCAAAAGTCTATGAGCCGTTTTTGGACCTCTCTTTACCCGTACCGTTTAAGAAAACTCCCTCTAAGAAGCAGCAAGCCCTTTCTCGAGCAAAGAAAGCTAAGCTTCCACCGAAGAGAGTCTCTAAGAATGTGTCAAAGGTTAATAAAGTTTCAAAAGCGCTACCAACTAAGGCTCTGTCGGAACCGAGCCCTCCTGGAAAAGCTACAGCTGATTCGGATACGTCCTGTTCCAGTGTTGCACCTATTGACAATGGTGCGGTTTCAGAGACCCCTTCGGTTATAACCCTTGACAATAAGCAGGTATCAGAGGTTGTAACACCAAGTGATACTGGTTTTGATAGCTTCTGGTTGGACATCATTGCACCAGAAACCTCTGGAGATGAGACAAATCTTGATATGGAAGATAGCGTAAGTAATCAAACCCCAACACCTGAGGCTAGTCAAATTGTTCCATGTCCAAATATTCCTGCCAATACCTCAGTTTCATTGGGTGATCAGACTTCAGAAGGTAACGCAGAGATGCTGATGCAAGATAGTGACGAGTTTGCAAAGGCAGAAACCATTTCGGATGAAAAAGATGTACAAGCGACGCAGCCTGAGGAATGCACAGCGACAAACGCTATTTCTGCTGAAATCAATCAAGATAGTTGCATTGGTTTAGCGGAAAGTTCTTCCTCGGTGAATCCATGGGATGAGGAAGAGCTTCCGTTGATGGTTGCAGATTCGCAAGTACTGTACATGCCATACAAAGAAACCATATCCAATGATGATACAACAACAGCTCTGGAAGGTGAGGGCGAGGCTTCATCTTCATTTGTTGCTGCTGGTGATCAGGAACCAGAAAACAATGATTTTGTTGGTTTAGGCGGTTTATTTGATGAGCCTGAGGTTACTACTGAAGGGCCTGTTTTTGGACCTCCTTGTAAGCCTGAAGCTTCGGGAGTTGTTGGTTCTATGGCGTTCAGCAGCGAGTCTGATCCTGAAGAAATCGATGATTCAGATTCACCAGTGTCTGTAGAGAGGTGTTTGGCTCATTTCACTAAGCCTGAGATTTTGTCTGACGACAATGCTTGGAATTGCGAGAACTGCTCAAAGAACCTGAAACTCCAACGGTTGAGGGAGAAACGTAAATCCACCAGCAACGGATGGGTGAGTGAAAATGAAGATGGAGTTTTGGGAGAAACAGATATGAAGGAAGATCCAAGTGGTAGTTCCAGTAGTGTCAAGGATAATGGAAGAGAAGCTATGAGTTGTAATGACAGTGAATCCGAAGGGGAAGAAGATTCAGAGAAAGTGATGACAGTGAAAAGAGATGCAACTAAGAGAGTACTTATAAACAAAGTTCCACCTGTCTTAACCATACATCTAAAGCGATTCAGCCAAGACCTGCGTGGTAGGCTAAGTAAGTTAAATGGTCATGTTGCTTTCAAAGAAGTCATCGATCTTCGACAGTATATGGACCCAAGGTAACAACCATCTCCTCTCTTCTACATGATCTGTTTTTCTTAATTCTTTCACAATATGAAACTGTTTCTTCGTTCTTTTGTTGGTTCGTTTAGGTGTAGTAGTGGAGAAGACCCGCCGGTTTACAGATTGGTTGGATTGGTGGAGCATTCAGGGACAATGAGAGGAGGTCATTATGTGGCGTATGTTAGAGGAGGAGGAGGAGGAGGTAAGAAAGTTAAAGAGAGTGACTCCTCCTCCTCCAGTGTGTGGTATAACGTAAGCGATGCACATGTTCGTCAGGTTTCGTTGGACAAGGTTCTCCATTCAGAAGCGTATATCTTGTTCTACGAACGGATCGTCTGAGATTTTTTTTTTTTTTTTGCAAAACATAGTTTTGATCTCCCAGGTTTTGCTGGGAACGTTTTTGACGATCACATTAGATCATTTTACCATAAATTTTTTTGTTTTATTATTGTGTTTCAAAGTTACATCATATGTATTTATCAGAAACAATGTCTGGATATGTTTGAGGCTCTCGACTGTGTTACATTTCAAGCGAATACAGTCTGAAAAATCAAATATTGAATCTCCAATTAACTGCTAGATTTTCCAAAAAAAAAATGTTTTCAGGGGACAAGATCCTTCTTTTTGTGTTTCTTCAGCTGTTGTTGTGAGATGACTTGCCCTTCTTAGATGTATTCTTCTTTTTTCTTCTCTTCCGATGTGATCCAATTGTATTCACTTTGGAATTGCAAATGGATCTTGATCGTTTTCTGCGTTACCAATATTAAACCCTCCTGAAATGGAGCTTGTTGATGGACGTTGGCTCGGTGTGTTTCATCCATTGAAACCATGAGCTTGATGAGCTCTGTGTGTTCCTCTCTAAGACTGTTCTTGACTGAAGAAGTAGGGCTCGACGGTGGTGTAACAAACTCACATTCAATAGCTTCTAGCTCTTCAAACTTTGTAAATATAATCGTAGGGATCACCGGAATAGCAACCAAAAATACAAACTCTAAATAAAAAATGCGTAAAACATATTTGACTAATATGATGATGGTGATCATTAGTTGTCATAAGCTCACTTAAACGCCGAATAGCTTTGACTTTGTTAGCAAGGATATCTAGAAGTGGAAGAGTAACGGGAATCTCTCAGATATCCAAAGAGTTGGTCATAAATTTTGAAAGCCCAATATTTAAAATTAAGCCCACTATAATTGTTTAAGGCCAACAATCAACCCATCTGTATAGGCGGAATAACTACTTTACCCTTGACTTCGTTTATACTTTTTTTTTCTTCTTCTTTCACTCCCCGCTTTCTCATTGTTTAGTCTTTAATAGATCTCTAGTTACTTCTTGGCGAGACAAAGCCCATTCATTAATTTAAAAATCGACTGGATCGAGAGGATTTAGGGTTTGTGAAAGAAATGGCGCAGCAGCAGCAATCGTTGATCTACAGCTTCGTCGCTCGCGGCACCGTGATCCTCGTGGAGTTCACTGATTTCAAAGGAAACTTCACCTCCGTCGCCGCACAGTGCCTCCAGAAGCTCCCTTCTTCCAACAACAAGTTCACCTACAACTGCGACGGTCACACCTTCAACTACCTCGTCGAAGATGGCTTCAGTAAGTGTCACACTCTCTCGCTTACATTAATTAATTAATCTGTGTAGATTTTGAGTATTCTGATTTAGCTGATTGTACCAAGCTTCTAGGGTTTAGATCTGTGTCTCACAGTAGCTGGATCTACACCTGATTTATTATCTATTGATTGTGTTTTCTTGATGTTGTGCAGCGTACTGTGTTGTTGCGGTTGATTCTGCTGGGAGGCAGATTCCGATGGCGTTTTTGGAGAGAGTGAAGGAGGATTTTAACAAGAGATATGGTGGTGGAAAGGCTGCTACTGCTCAGGCCAACAGTTTGAATAAAGAGTTTGGGTATGTATGTATTTATGTATGTGTTTTAGCTAATGTTGTTGATTCTCTCTCTTTGGACTGACTCTTTTTTTTTTTTTGAAGGTCTAAGCTGAAAGAGCACATGCAGTATTGTATGGATCATCCTGATGAGATTAGCAAGCTTGCTAAGGTGAAGGCTCAAGTCTCTGAAGTTAAGGGTGTTATGATGGAAAACATCGAGAAGGTTTTTGTATCTCAACTCTTTCTTTCCTTGTGTTTGATGATGTCACACATGTTTTTCCTGTTAAACTCAATTCAATATGCAGGTTCTTGACCGTGGTGAGAAAATTGAGCTTCTGGTTGACAAAACCGAGAACCTTCGCTCTCAGGTTTGACATGTGGCAGCTATCTCCAAATGTCTTTCTGGTTCACCATATTGTCTTATCTCGTGTTTAATTAAACTCTAAATGCTGCAGGCACAAGACTTCAGAACAACGGGAACACAGATGAGAAGGAAGATGTGGCTTCAGAACATGAAGATTAAGCTCATAGTTCTCGCCATCATCGTCGCACTGATTCTTATAATCGTGCTCTCAGTTTGCCATGGCTTCAAGTGTTAGAAGCACATAAAAAAAAAAAATCAAAAACACTCTTTGAGATCTTTCTCACTCGGTCATCATATTGATTCTAATGTTACCGCTTGAATTGGTTTTGTATAGATAGGCACATATATTTATGCTTCTTCATTTGCTATATTGCTTGCAACATATGATGCTGATCCCTTGCGAACCAGTATCGCCAAGAGATTGATAGCGCTATTAAATGGTTTTGAAGACTGATGACTGCTTACGGTGATGATGATACTAAACTGATTATGATAAAAAGACCAGTGCTATATGATAATTAATTGATTACTAGATTTTGACCCGCCCTTTAGAGGGCGGGATAAAGGGCGGGATAATCGTTTTGTTCTAAATTTATGCTTTTATTCAATTTTTCATAAGTGTGTTTAGGCATGAATATCTGGATTGAGATCGATTGTCGTTAATAAATTTGGTTTGGTCCAACATATATATATATCAACTACGATAACGTATAATCTTACCGACAGATTGCGTGGCAAGCAACCGTTAAGAGGGCGGGTATGTTTCCTTTGGACGGACGGGATTTGTTTCCTGTAAAGTTTAAACATCAAACATTGTATAATTTGGTTTTGAAGTATAATCTATACTATTATAACGATGCGTAATACTAATTCGAGTTACACGTTTTAGATTGTAACTCATGTTTTGATAATATACCGAGTTAAATAGTTGAGATTTTAATTTATGTTTTGAGAAAGTGACAATGGCGGATATGTTTCTTTGGCAAATTTATGTTTGTATATATTATGTGTTTCAACATAAAATGTATATCAAGTGTTTTAATGATTTATGTTAGAAGTTGTTTTTTAGGTTTATATTGGTTTTCATATATACAAAATGTTAGTATTGTGAATGGTTGAAAAAAAATCATTTGATTAGAGAATAAGTTATTTTAAAGTTTTATATTTGTATTTCAAAAAACTTATTCTCTTTGGTTATTTATGATAAGTTTGTATTTTTACTTATGTTTAGATCTAAAACTTAATTATAAGATGTTAAAAAAATTGAAAACTTTGCTTTGGTAAATTTTTATTATGTAAAAAATTTAATAATAATATCTTCTTTAATTTACATATATATATATATTCATATGAGATAATTAAATAATATTATAGATGAAAAAAGAGGTTGATGAATATGAGATATTTAAATAATAATATAAATAAACTAAATTTTTTAATAAACATAGTCAATATTTAAATTATACTTGAAAATAAAAACCTTAGTTTACAATGGGGTTTGATGAATTGTTTTTTTAATATTGGGTTTAAGCAAAATGAGTCTTAAGCCCATGAGTTATATTAAAAAAATCCCATAAGTTATATTCTATGTAACACAAACCAAAGTCGATTCCGATCGTTGTTCATAAAAAAAAAGTCTTCTACGATCTATGCCGATTCAGCGACCAAAACCGGAGGACACCGCGGATTCGTTGCTCTCCAATATGAACATGTTCTCTTTTCTATCTTTGTTCTTTTACGAATTCATATGTCAACTGCGTATTCATTTGTCTTTGGCTTTAACTGGTGACCATTAAAATAGGAATATGAATGAGTAGGAAAAAAATTGCAGGAACAAAATAAAAGAAATGAAAAGAAAAATTTATTACTTTTGTTTTTGTTACACATAACAAAAATTCTTCATAAATGGTGTAATTTTTAAGGAATAGATAGGAATTGGTCATTACCATTATTCATAAATGATGTAATTTTTAAGGAACGCATAGGAATTGGTCATTCTTTTTGATTCCTTATATCACCGGTTAGAGCTTTTTTGTTTAATATTTTAGTAGAAATTAAATCTGTTTGTTAAATATTCTTGTTTCCTAATTATTATTTCAGGTTAGATATTTGAGACAAAACATCACGATTTACCAAACAGAGACCGATTTAAAACAAAAATACATGGACGCGGCAAAGAAGAATTGATAAAGAAAGGGCCATGGAAAGCCGAAGAAGACGAAGTGTTCATCAAAGATACGGTCCGCGTGAGTGGAGCTCAATTCAATCCAAAGGTCTTCTTCAACGCACCGGGAAATCATGCCGTCTCCGTTGGTTCAACATACTCCGCCCAATCTCAAAAAGTATACAACTTAATCCAATCCATGGTTTTTTTATTATTCTTCTTCAGTCTTTGTTTTGTTTGCCTAAACTTTATATGTCTTTTAATAGGTGGTTATTCTTGGCGGATGAAGAGAGAATGGTGATCGAATTGCAGGAGGAGTTTGATAATCAGTTATAGCAATCCAAAACGTCAAACAAATGAATTCCTTAAGAGGAAGACAGGTATTTTGAAAATTTTAAATAAAGAAAAAATATATTTCTGTTTGTTACCTTGGATTTTTCATTTTTCAGTTTGTGTGTGTGTGCGTTTTAGTTTCAGAGATTTGCTTTGGTCGAGTTTGATCTTGTTGATAATTAACATTTGAGTTCGGCTCCCACTTTTGGCTAATTTTAAATAGTTCAGTTAAAATTCATTTTGGATAAAATAACGGATAAATAGGATAAATTTAATTTTTTGAATAAAATATATTCAAGTGATTCAGTTCTATCAAGAAATTAGGATACTTTTAAATATTACAGATAAAAAATAATAGAGTAACCTAGTTTTTGGGCAGTTCGATTTATAAATAATATTTTTAGACTATTTGATAACTTTAAAACTAAATATAATTAATATTTTTAGATATATAAAATGTGTTTGAGATATTCGGATACCCATTTGATTCTTGGTTTGATTTTAGTTTTTCTATTTTAGAGATGTAAGAACCATTCAGATATTTTGTTAAATTGATTCGGTTCTGTTTCTGTTAGACTTTGATTCTCGATTTATATCCTGAAGCTTAATTATATATATATATATATATATATATATATATATATATATATATATATATATATATATGTATTTTATATTTGATAAATAATTGATTTAGACTTATTTTTAATTATGGAGTGTATAAACAAAATATTAAGACTGATATCATTTTTTAAATAATAAATATACTTATTTATCTATATATTTATTTATTTTGAATTTTGTTAGTTTAATATTTTAATAAATAAATAAATATTTAAAATTCAAAATAAAAAATTTAAAATAGTTTAAAAGGAATTTTCAAATTTCACAATAATTATCTATTTATTTTAAATAATATAAGGTTGTAACCAATTTTAGACACCAGTTGGATCCAATTTTGTGATTCTACCTTAATAATATTGATTTTTACACCCATTTCAAAATATGGATTTAATTATTTTTGTCAGAAATTTTAATTAAAAATTAAAATATATACATGCTTTATATATTATTTTTTTCAGTGTGGGTACGTTCTCTTGGCCACATATAAAAATACAAAGGTATATAAACATTGACTTATTTTTTATATTAAATTCTGTTTTCCCTTTTATTTCTAAGCTGGAAATACATAAGCAGAGAAAGAGAATTATGTACAAACACTAATATCTCATCCGCCATCAGTTTGTTATTTGAATTCTGGATACCTCGCTTCACGGCAATCTTTGCAATCAAACTTTTCTCCCAGGGCTTAAGTATAGCGTTGCCAATTCTTAGTGATTCCTGTTCCTACCTGTAAAGTGCATATTTCAAGTCAAAAATTTTGGCACACGAAACAGAACCCTCCGAGAAAAATGTAAGTAGGAATTAGAAAGCATCTTACCAAGAGCAAAATGGCAAGGGAGAGTTTTATAGGAAGAAGCCTGAAATGTGTTTTTTAACCGGGAATCGTATGAGGTAGTAAGTCAGCGCTCACCGGAATCACACCAGTACCCCACCACTCGTGAAAACGTGAGCCTAAGCTGTTTAATAGACTGTTAAACTCAGATTCTTCTTCTGTCATACTCTCCTTGCGAATCGGGTTCTTGACAATCGGATCTTTGATTTCCGGAGGTGCGTTTAGACTACTTGGCATTTTGTTGCTTTAATGCCAGCTGAAGATACATCTGGAACAAAAAAAAAGAGTTTCTTCAGGTCTGGCAATTTGATTAGAGATCGCAGAAGGAGTCACACCCATGATAAACCACCATCACGCTTCCTGCTCTCCATATCACCCTTCCACCAGTTCGACGCTGCTCAGGAATCAGTTTGACGCTGCTCATTAAGCTGATCAAAAAGCATCAGTACATATAATAAAGTCCAAGTTTCAAAGCAAGAACACTTATACTTATTAGCTGGAAATACATAAGCAGAGAAAAAGAATTATGGAGAATAAAAGGTGTGACAGGACCCTCCACAGAAGTCTTTTCTCCAGGGTCAAATAAACAGACAACAGGGTTAATGTTTGGCTTCCTTAAAATATCTGAGACAAATAAGGTACTCATTACTAATGATTCATCAGCATATCAATTTGGGAAGACAAAGAAACTATTTTCTGTAAAGACATTGCAGAAACATAAAAAGCTTAAACTTTGAGCTCTTTAAAGATGGGTGAAGATAACCGTTCACTGAGAATAAAACAGAGTAATTGAAACGAAATCGGAATAAGTACGATACGAACCCAATACGCAAGAAGAAACCCAGACAGTGGAAGCAAGAACAAAACCATACAATGAAAGAAATTGGGATCTTAGCAAAATCAAGTGTTGGGGTTTCCAAAATAAAACTCAATTCGGGCAAAGAAGTATATACCTAGTCATTGGCTTCTTATTGACATCAATCTTCTCCTTCATCTCGATTGATTCGCCTCCTCTCCTAGCCCGAAAATCAGCAGCGACCATGACAACTCAGAAGAAAAAAGCGGGTGTGGTTGTTCCTTCCGCAGGCTTCACAATCTGTACAGCTTCTTACTAAACTCATCAAAATGAAACCCAGAAAAAAAAACTAAAATCAACAACACATATTGCTTATCGGATGAACACAAAAGAATCGCATCAAAGAAATAAAACTCACATATGATGTTCGGGAGATCAGTGGAGGATAGAATAGAAAAATCATCAAGCATATTTTTGCCAATCGTAGGAATGGAAGTTTCAAAGCATTTGTATCAAGCTTCATCTGTATAATCTTCGAAAAACCACGGTTGAAAGTGGTACAAAATCAAACTAAATAGATGTCGTTTAGTATTATTAGGGATTTCAGGTAATATGTCGTTCAGTATTATTAGGGATTTAGGGTATATTCGATTACTTTGAATGTATTACGAAAATAAAAAGAATTACATAGCTATCACATATGTGTTTCTGTTTGAATAAAAAAAATTACAAAAATACTGATTTTAATTAAAAACATAGCTTAAAAATAATACAGTGGCAAAAAATGGTAAATATTGTTGAAACAGGAGGGCACCTAAAAAAAGGGCCTTCTGTTTTAATAGTATTGATGATAAAAAGACCAGTGCTATATGATAATTAATAATCGACTTCGTAGGAGAAGTAGCACAGTTCTTTTTTCGTCTATCTTCCGTGTTTCGACCACTTCCTTCCAAGGGTCCAACATAAATAGGCTTTAGCGAAAGTTATTGACAAAAGATATAGAGAAATATATAGGAATTCCAAATATATATTCAGATTTGAATTTTAATTGGATGAATTTAAATCGGTTGATTAAGTTTGATCTAGTTATATTGGATTGTTGAAATGGATGTATATAAAACTAATTGAATATGTAAAATTAGATGTTTTATTTGCATTTCCGATCATAACCATTTTACCGTTATTAATACATGAATTATAAAAAAAAGATACCAATTTAAAAATTATCATTATAGGTTATCATTTTAAGAACTACCATTACATGTATTTAGTTGATTACTGGAAAAATCGTTACAAACATTTCTAATTCTTATATCAAAAGAAAAGATGTCCATAAAGTTTGGGTTACCATCTTTATTTATCTTTTTATTCTACACAAACATCCGGAGCAAAAAATAAAATAAAATAATTACATAAAAAGTATCAAACTTGAATTACCAGTCACTTAAAAAAAAGATTTATTAGTCACCAACACCATATAAAACTTCTAACTATAGAAAAAATATCCAACAACTATTTGTGTCATAAATTTACACATAAATTTTCATTATCAATCTAATTATGTAAAAAAAATTATTAACGACCTTGAAGTTATTTTTTAAAATCAAAAACAAAATAAACATTTTATAATTGCTAGACTGATTAGGAATAATTTAGTGATCATAACTGTTAAAATAAAATCAAACATAATATCTTTAACGATCTTAAAGACAAAATACTATGTTTTATTTCTTTGTCACAAACTTACATATTTTTTTTTATGATCAATCTAGTTATATAAAAAAATTCTAAAAACTCTAAAAGTTATATTTTAACACAAAAATAAAAGGAAACTTTTTATAATTGCTAGACTGACTAGGAACAACTTACTATTCTTTTTTTGTATAGAAATAAGAGCAATTTTTTCGAATAACACTTTTTAAATTTTTATCACAAAATAGCAATTTTAAGTTTTTATCACAAAATAGCACTTAGAATATAAAATGACCAAAATAGCATTTTTTGTTTTGAAAATTTTAATTTTATTTTTAAAAATTTGAACACATTTCTAAAACATCATCCCTTAACTCTAAACCCTAAGTATTAAATTAATTAACCAAAATGTTATAAATACATTTTTACCATTTAATAAATATTTTTGGTTTTTTTTGCAAAATTGACTCAAAACATGAGGTCAACCACAAAACTAACCTATGTTTTTTTGGATTTTTCTTTTGCCCTATTCACCTCACAAATTCACAATGGAGGCTTTGAAAAGAATATAGACGCATGACTAGAAGTTAACAATCCATGCTATGACAGTTGATAGTAGTTGCAGTCGACCAATAAAGGAGAGGGTGCGAACAGTCCATGAGTGCAGTTTGGACTGGATACTTTGGATGAGCGGAGCACAGTCTGTGAAAGTGAGTTTTTTGGTGCATAATGTCACTCCTAGGTATCTCACAGGAAGAGTTCCTTCTGTTAGTCCCATGGAAGCTTTAATCTGAATCAGTTCATGTGGTTTTATTCCAACTGTAAATAGAGAAGTCTTTTCAATGCTAATAGTCAGATCAGAGTGCAGCTTGAAGTCTTTGAGGATATCAAGAATGGCATTAACAGAGGAGACAGAGTCATCGCAGAATATTAGGAGGTCATCGGCAAAGCGTAACTATCATAATTATCTTTTTGATAGAAGGATGCATTTATATTATTGAAGTAAAGAATATTAGATAATTATAGATTTAATAAATATTGCTGGAGAATCAAGTTTATAGTTATAAGTAGATATTAGGTCATCATATTGCATTTGATGGCATGTGGAATTTTGCTTATTTTACCTATCTAAATGAAAATTTCAGTATTATTGGCCACCAGAAAGGCAAAGATTATAAAGTTGGCCAAAATCTCCCACCAAGGGTTGACATTTGTTTCTGTTTTTTTTCTAGTTGCTGCTATCCATTATGGTTTTGCAATCTGTGTGTATAACAAAGTAAGGTTTTCTGCCCATTTTCTTGTATGTATCACATTTACTAATCATTTTAGATGCCATGTGACATTACTATTTGGGATTTCTTATACTCTTATCACAAATTATATTTTCTTGCAAAAGGGTATCAAGAACTTCACGATATTCTCCACAGTATCTGAATAAATATATGACCATCAGACCATGTACAATAAGTATTGATTTCCATTTTGGCCATTCGTTTGACTAGGATCGATAGTCATTTGTATGTATTTTTTGAATCCCCTATATATTAATCCTGGAACATTACAACATGTTTTGTAACCACGTGTCATCACTAGGATGATTCTCAGAAATCCTTAGAAAAATATGTTGGTCCATATAAATATATATTATATTTTTTATTAAACTAATTATCATATTAATTAATAGTCTTAAATTCTTTCCTTAAATAAAAGCTACATAAGTTTATTTCCTTAAATAAAAGCTACGAAATTACCTAATATGATTAACGTATATATGATAATTAATGATTACAAATCAAAAATATTTGATAAAAAAATTTGTATCCTCTACATTTTATTTTAATTAATATTATCAAAAAAAAATAACTTAAACATATTTTAAAAAATAGTTTTTTCATATATGTTATATTTTGAATTTTTTAAAACGTCTATAAATTACCAAAAATTTTAAGATGTTATTAAGATGATATTTTTTAGAACAGAACATGATCCGAAACGAAATATTTCAGATATCGAATATATCGAAACCAGATTTATATACTTAAATATATTAATTTTTTTTAGAATTTAATATCTAAAAGAATATTAAAAATATATAAAATGTTATTAAGTTGTCCAAAATACTTGAAAATATTTACAAATAGTTAAAAATACATGATTAAAATAGTTAAATGATATTCAAAATACTAATACTTCAAATATCTATTGATTTCTTATCCGAATATTGAAGCTAACCAAATTTTATGTTAAGTTTAAGTATTTTACCTTGCATTATACGCATTTATATGTTATAAATAATTTTTTTTTATTTTTATATTTTGAGAAATTTAAAGTATATACGAATTTTATTTTTTTAAAAATAAAATGAGTTATCTGAGTCCAAATCCAAACCGAACCCGCAGATCTGAACCGGATCGAACTCACAAAAAATCGAAATATAACTGAACCGAACCAAACTAAACTGAACCAAATAGTATCCAATGTCCACCCCAAATCAAATGTAAAAAAAATCTCGATAACAAGATGCATTCTAATTGTAATATTTCAATACAACATATTTTAAAAAACTCACTCCGCGTACGGCGCGGATTATCATCTAGTAAAATTTAATTTATAATCGTGTTTAAAAAAGTAATTTATATTCATACTGAAAAAATGTAATTTATATGTAAGCTAAAACTTGAAACATATTCCCGTTCGAAGCTCCATCCATTCGATAATATTTTGACGTTTTGGGAGTGTCGGTGGTCCGGCTCATATATACTATGTATAGTAGGTTATTATCGACAAATATAAATAATTCGAACTACCCACTATATCTTTTGTCGATACCTGGAATGAATTTATAAACCTAGTACAATTATATGAATTTGTGGTATTTGATCATTATTCACGCAAGAGAGCGTCTCGGCGTGATTTTATCCACTAGAATACCTTCCAACTGATTAAAAGTAGAAACACTAATATGTGAAATGGGTAATGGTTCGCTTTCACTAAATTAAGTGAGGAAGGAAAAACAAAAACAGATTTAAGAAAAAAGAGAGAACAAAATTTGGCGTAACCAAACAACTCGCACCAACAAGATTTTATCTTTATCATAGCCTTTTTGCACTTTTGCAAAAGTAATATGAGCAATGAAAGTGTAACAAAAAAAGTTTTCATAATTACTAGTTATCACCAATCCAACCTCTCCCATGATGAACACACATGGTACACATCATATATGTATATATAAGAAGAATTTAAAGGAGTTTCAAAAAAAAAAAGAAGAATTTACATTAGATAATTAAAATTATGTTAAATTGTTGAGAAAGAAGCATGAAGGAAGGCAGTAAGTTTTAGGTTCAGTTTCCGCTTTATGAGTTTAAGGCAGTAACTTAAGTAATATCATTTTTATTTTCTGACAGTAATTCCTTTAGTATTAAAGAAGAAGCATTTTAAAAAAAGAATTATAAATGTAAATTAATAATAAAATTGTCATTATATTTAGGTGTTACTATAATGGGTCTTTTCACATCTCTTTTCTAAAAATACTACAGTGGTAGTACTTATGCAGTGGTAATACTACAAGGGTCTTCCACTAATACTTATACACCGGAAGGTCTGGAGTTTAAATTCCAGAAAACGAAAATTATGCAGATTGTGGAGAAAAATAGTTATAAGAGGTTTTTAGAATGGTGCATGACGTATCATCGAACATGGATCTCGTAGGGCGACTCCGAGTGATGTAGTCATACGTTTATTCTCATATGGTAGTAGAATTATCGGCTGTAAAATCGTTTATGTAATATTTTTCTGCATTATAATAGTATAATTAATCAGACGTTAAAAAAATACTAGATTATTTACAATATATGCCATTGAACATTTCATTCATTTATATCAGTCTATATTTATATTGTTACCAAGTAAGTTAATTACTCCCTCTGTTTTTTAAAGATGTATGTTTTAGGAATTTTTTTGTTTTAAAAAGATGTATTTTTCATATTTTCAATGTAATTTTTGTCAACTAATTATGAATAATTGTGAATCTCAAAAACATTAATTGCATTTCTTGAAATTTTATTAATTTAGAAATATAGGAAATATAAAATAACAAAAAACTATGCACTAATAAGTAAATTTTAATATGTTTTATTAAAAAGTGTGAAAATCTCAAAACATGTATTATTTAAAAACAGAGGGAGTACTTTCTAATTCAAACAATCTCTAATCTTAAAATCAAATGATTAAGCATTTAAGCTTCACTTTGGTGTCTTTATTCGATGGAAGTTATATCCACTCTCACCAATGCATTGTCAAGTTGATGATTTATGAGTAAAAAAATTGTTGTAAACAAAGTCAAAACACAGACACACTGTTCCTTTCCATGGCATTCTAGCACAATTCTTTCTGGCTACGAAGCCGGGACATATGGCGTTGGGACATCATTACCAACTAATTTTCTTGCTTCCGTTATGACTTCTGGTTCCTGAATATGAATTTTCTAGATTTTTTTGACTAAATGTTCTAGCCTTTTTGTTTATATGTTCAATGTGTTTAATTTATACAAGTCATGATTGCCACAACTTGCCTTGCTTGATCCAACGAAGTGAGAACCTCCAGAAATAGTGTCGTCTGTAAATGGGTAAATATGCTTGAATTGAGATCCTCCTGAAATAGCGTTTGATGTAAGATGTGTAACAAGAGGTTAAACTACGTTTATCGAACCAAAAACTGAGGGTATCGTTTATAATATATTTGAAATGAGGCATTGTTGTGTTGTGTTCAAAGAAAAAAGAGGCATTGTTGTGCTCAGCGACTTATGCTTATTATCATACAAAAATCAAATTAAATTAAAAAAAACTTATAATACACCAGCTTAGCACGAACAAAAACTTAGTTTAAATAGTAAAATAAATATTGAACTATTGTATTTTTATTTATCAAAATTAAATTAATTGGTGTATTAATAATAAAAATTATTTAGTCATAACAAGTTATCGTTAAACATTTTTTGGATTGTATTTAAAAATCTATTACTTCCGTCAAAATGGACAAATATTAAGTTTAAAACTATTAATCGTTTGTATCAAATATTCACTTATTTTACATATTAATGTATACGTAAGACACTAGTTGTATTAAATTTCAATCAGTGTATTAAAACTAGACTATCTGCAAGTTTGACCGGCATGTCCATCTGATTATTGTTTGTATTAAGACCGTATTTGAGTTAGGTCAAAACAATTTGTAAAAATTGGTTAAACTCGTCAAATCCGATGATTCAGTACCAAAACTTTGTTTTCAAATTTGAATTAGAAAAAATTATAAACTTTTGATTAAAAACATATTTTCTATTTTTAATATTTATTTAGTAAAAAATGTAAAATACTTTTTCACCAATTAAACATTAGTATGCACCATTTATTTTATCAAAATCACATTTATCATGCATACCATATAAACCGATGTTAAACCGTATTGAAGTTTTGTTTTACACCATTTATATTACCGAAACCTCGATTACCACTGAAACTATAAATTCTTCCATATTTTTTCTTCTTTGACTATAAATTCTCCAATACTTTTTTCTTCTTCTTGTTTTTTTCTAATTAAGCCGTGATTAACGCCTCTGAAAATCAATGAATATAATGTATACTTCCACGAGGAATAAATTTCTTTTAAACTATACTCTTCAAAAAAAAATACTCCAATATTCTCTAATTCAGCAGGGAACTATCAACTATGACAACTAGTTTTCCGTGTACGGAATCTCTATCTCTCTCGATGACGTGTCAACTCAAGTCAACAAGTTAGGAGCATTGTCTCTTTTCTGCTTCAGTCACATTCACTTTCTGCTTAATGCGAAAGAGAAAGGTTCAGTTCTAAGCCAATCACGATCTGCTTCTTCTTTTTTTTTGCTTCAGTTATTCATTCTTCATTGGTCAATAATTATTCGGCTATCATCCCCCGGGGGAGGGCTGGGCATTTTATTTGTTATTAGTTTCGATCCAGATATCCGTCGAAGCAAATCAAATACTAATGTTAATATACGTTAAAATTAAAGTAAATCACAAATATTAAAATTTTGAGAAACGATTATCCTATCCGATCTGATCCGACAATATATAAATACATGTATATCTTAATTATATTTAAAGTTTTAAATGTATAGAATTATATAATTATTAGTCTAACATATAATTTGACAAATTCTATTCACATTATTACTTTTTTTTTTGTCGGCGCCCATATTTAAGATCAAGTGGTAGGCGGACATGAGTCGTTCCGAAGAGACGCTCTGTCCGGCTGGGTCTGATCTATGTGGGAAATATTCACATTATTACTTATATAATATAATAGTATTACATAAAAGGAAGAGAAAAAATTTATGATAATTATAGTTTTTCTTAAGTTTTGTGTTATTATAATTGTTAACTAAGTTTAAAATTTTACAAAATATGTAATAAATTTCACTATTTATTTTTAAGTTTTATCTTACATACCATGCAAAAAAAAATTTTACAAAATAAATTTGTATCGAATTTTTAAGATTATTTGTATTAATTAAAAATCTCATCCCATCTCTCATTCTTCACCGAATCATATCGATAGAATTCGATCTAGCAATAATGGAATTTCTATTCTGTTTACTGAATCACATGAAATTTTATCTAACTCCAAGATATATGGAATGTATGAAATCCGTATGAACGGAGACTAGATTCAATTGGAATTTTTTTTTTATAAGAAAGAGATCCAAATGGAACAGAATTGAGAAATACCGCTGGAACTTATGGATTTTTGTAACGACTAGAAAAAAAGTAATTTCATTTTCACCTATGATATTTGTAAATATCCGCAAATATCTATTTATTTTTCAGATATCCATTTTTACGAATATCCGTATTTTTCCAAAGCAAAGCAAATCGAAAATTAGATATCTGTAACACACAAAAAATATCACAAATACTTTCAAAAATCCTGGATATCTGATCCGTGTCCAGACTTAATGGAGAGTGGATGGGGCAGCTGCCCACCATGGTTATTTCTAGTCAGTGTAATTTTGTATTGAATTTCAAATATTGTCCCTGATGAGTATTTGAATTTGAAAGTGTAAACCCGTTCATTATCAAAACAGAACTATACGCAGTTTTTATCTATTTGATAATGAAGGGGTTTAGAAGTCTAAACAATCAAAATCCTATGTTTTAGAGAATTTTATTTTTATCGCAAATTTGATATTAATATTCAATTTACTTTTAAGTGATATCTAAATATCTTAACTTTGTGATGAAAAATAATATAACCCTTATAAATCATTTATATTTTAAGAATAATTTATAAAACATGAATAAAAGTTCATAAATATTAAACCTTAGACTATAATAACTAAACCTAAAACTTAAATATTAGATTATTTTTCATTGATTATATATTTGAAAAGTTGATAGCCAATTTATGGAATTTCATACACTTTCTCGTATTTTCTAACATCTTTTATTATTATATACTGTAGGAAATATGCATATAATCATTGGTGTAATATTAAATACAGAAAGAAAAACATGAAGAATTATGAGATTTTTTTGGACAAATCATCAGTGATTATTTTCCTTGTTTAAAAAAAAAAACACTATGATAGCAAAATCGTATGATGTCTGACAACTAAGGTACAACTAAGGTGATGATTGTTTTGTTGGTTTTTAGATTTTTATTTCTGATTTTTGTTTTTTTGTTTTTGGTTTTTATCTTTTTTTGGTTTTTGATTTTCCAGTAAATTTTAGTTTTTTTTTTTAAACTTGAATGGTGATTTTAGATTTTGGTTTTTAGTTATTGGTTTTTTATTTTAATAATAATAAAATGAAAATATTATTAACAGTAAAATATTTATACTGGAAAAACAAAAAAAAAGATACTATTATTAAAACAAAAACATCAAATATAAAATAAAAACTATCTTGAATCCCATAAAATGCAGAATTTTGATCTTGAATGCCTTCAATATAGTGCATGTGAGTGTTATTGAGTTATTTGTCTTCATCTGAATCAAAGTTTTCAGTTGATCCGTTGCCAGTTGTATATTCTGAATCAAAATCAACATCTCCTAAATTTGATACCCTAATAAAATTATCAGCGCCATTGTAGCTACAACAGATCTTCTTTGAACATGTATGTTGTATCTTGGCTCTCTCTCTCTTTTTTTTGGTCAAAGTATCTTGGCCATTTCTTAAAACTCGTCATTTTCTTTTCCACACACCAAAAATTCTTTCAATAACAGATCGTAGTCAAAAATGTTGTTCATTAAACATTTCTTTATAACTACTGAGCGGACTAGTTCCATCATATTGGCTAGGATGATATCTTTCCCCTCTATACAGAGTAAAAAAATCACTGTCTAAAATGATAACCATAATCTCCTAAATAATACTTACTAAATAGTGTAATCGGAATTGATGAAAGAGTATATATTTACTCCATCATATAGATATAACAATATACTTTATATTATAAGATTTTAAATATATTATATTCTTGCACTTTACTAAAGAGTATATATTTACTCCATCATATTTATTAAAATAGATTTGGGTAAACAATAATCGATTATGTTCTCTTTAACCTAATCTGGAATAACTATCAACATGTTCAACTTATAATGTGATCAGGGGCGAAGCCAGGATCATTTTCTAGTGGGTGCACAAGTTCCAAAAATATTGGATGGTATACGAGGGATTCGAACCTGAGATATTAAAGGGGTGCTTTAAAACATTAAGCCACCACAACTACCAGGTTAATTTGAATATTTGGATACTAAATAAATTCTATTTTTTTTTTTTGGGTGCATGTGCCATTATAGTGGATGTACTAACTTCGTCCCTGAATGTGATGGAAACGAGAACGATAACAAAAAAATACAAATCGAAGTGATAACAAAAATTACTTACTGCTTCGAGAAAAAGATAAAATTCTAAATGCTTAAAAATGTAGAATATTTTTGAGGTTCATATGATTGTTTGTAGTTTTTTTATTGGTTTTTGATTTTTGTTTTTACAAAATCTTTTTTTCCAATCAAGATTTTCAAAAATAGATTCTTTAGATTGTAGGGAAACTAGTTTTTGTAAATAACTGTTTTTTTAACACAAAAACCAAAAACCAATTTTTTTAGTTTTCCTACTACACTTACGATGATTTTCATAGTTTATCTTTAATAAAAAATCTACTATATTATAATTAAATCAGGATCCCTTTTATGGATTTGCCCTTAACTTTTTTTGGTATATTACTTTTTATGCCATTAGATTTGTCTTAAAAATTAAAACTCATTAAAGATATTTTAGGAAATGAAAATAAGACCATCTAAACTACCTAATAACATGCCTATAATTATACAACTAAAAAAACACACGATTCCTAATTAATCTAACTGTCATTTGTCATATTTTTTTCAACTTCTTTTATTTGCTAATAAATCTAACTGTCTAAATAATGCGTAAATAATTATACGACTACATAAAAAAGCACACGACTTCTCATACATTCTACTTTTGTTTATAATATTTTTTCATTCCAATTCAAATATTAAAAATGTGATGCCGTGTGTTGTACCCATCTTGATTACTCTCCATGTTTTTTTGGTTAATTTTCACTTTTCATGAAGAATAAACCATTTCGTTATCTATTCTATTGAAATAGGTTCATGTCCAGTTATTTACAATCTACATTTTTAATAATTTAAAAATATGATAATTTAAAAAACAAATTTAAATTTAAAAAATATATAATTTTTATTATAAATATTTTTTTATATTTTTATAATAATTAAATTAAATAAATATTTTTAAAAAAATTTTAACCTGCGGATAACCGCAAAATTAAATAAGGCGAGTTCCGGTACAAAATATTTATTTGCGGGTTATGCGGGTCATATTTTTTGACCAAAACAAAACTGAAATCCTCGGGTTGGCGGGTTCGACCGGCAATCCAACCCTAACCGAGCGTATACATGATTAATTTTTAAGTTGTTATTAGTTAATAAAATATATTTTGATTAAGATTTATACACAAAGAAAACACAAATATGAAATTTAACTAAAACAAAAAAATATACCCGCCCTCTAAAGGGCGGGTCAGAATCTAGTCTATACTATTAAAACAGAAGACCTTTTTTGAAGAACCCTTCTATTTCAACAATATTTACAGATCAATGCCACTGAAATATTTAAAACCTATAGTTTTTATTTAATTCTATATTTCTAAATTTTTTTTATTCAAACAGCAAGAAATCATACATTTAATTAACAGAAACACTTAACAGTTTTTATTCTTTACCTAAATCTTAGGATCTTTATTTACCTTAAATAAAATATATATGATCACTTATCTATCTAACGGTTGTTTTGTATTTTCTTTTAATATATATTTTTGCTTAGCTATTTTAAACACTGCCATTGCATTTAAATCTTAAATACATAATATTTAAACAATTTTAGTCTATCTAACGATTGTTTCTCTATTTTCCTTAAATGACTGTATATATATAACGTTAATTTTGGTGAATATGTATTACCAGTTACCACATTGTCGTTTTGCAAGATTGACTTATGATACATACGTTTGTGCTACATTAAATTAGCATATAGATTAACACTTTATATAGTCAAATACATTTACAATATTTTCAAACTAAATATTAACTTAATGGTAACCAACACATAGCAGAGCAAGGGAAAAAATGCATATGATACATTCGTTTTTGCTAATTTAAAATGAATATATATTGAACTTCGGTTATTTATAATATACTATATCATTCACAAAACCAAAAATGTAATCAAAATATTTTCCACCTAATATTTAGCTACCTAACATTCGTTTGGCTAAATAAATAACCACATCAAATAAATTCAACGTATCAACAAGAAAATATATTATTAATATGTGTAATAACTATATCAATTTTAGCAAAAAAACTGTATAGCTATAATTGATTTACTCATTAGTCACGCTAACAAATAAAATGTTGTTAACAAATTTTATTCACTGAGTATATAGCTTTCTTTTTTATAGTGAGGATATATATTTTGTTTAACAAACTGATGATATTTCCTAATATCTAATGATCCAAATATTGATAAATATAAATAAGCTTATTCTACCATATAGCAAGCATTTTTCATTTATTACGCTACCAAGCAAAATTCTATTAACAAATTTATTCCCTGAGTATACATATTAATTAACAGTATATTCTATTAAAACATAAGTATGACCAATTGATAAAAAAATTTGTCCAATTATTATTCTTTTTATTTAAAAGTTTTTTATTATTTTACTATACTTAACTTCCATCTTAATTCCATGATTTTTGGATTCATTTTCCTCAAATAATTATTAGTAAACAGTTATATTTTAATTCCTTAATTCTAGGAAATCACTTCTTGATTAATTATTTTCTGATTATGTTCTGATATTAACACTTGATAATAACATAGGCAAATATAATACATATATTGGTTCACGGTTTATGTAAGATTGCTTTCTTTTGACTAAGGTTCTACTGCGTTTATTGTATTATTTTGTAAGTATATTTTCCAAAAATTTGTTCAGGTTTTGGGTTGGTTGGATTTCATATTGGTTTAATTTAGATATAACACTTTAAAAACTGTCCGAGTATATAGATCATGTCTACAGAGTATGTACCGGATGACTTTACAGGTCACCAGATTTTTGGAGGATGAACCACAGATTAATAAATTAATTAATTAATTTTACTATATAGTAATATATTAGCTATGAAAATAATAATTTAGAAACCAAAGATAAGATGATAGCCTTTTCTTTTGTAAGGCGGAGCCCCGTGAATGTGAAGAAGTGATGGAAGTGGTCAGGAAATATGGGAAAGCTTCAGGACAATGTATAAATTTTGAGAAATCTTCATTACTCTTTGGTAAGAGGATTAATGCCGCCACGCGTCAACAGATTAAGGATACGATTGCGATTCAGAATGAAGGGGGAATGGGGAATTATCTTGGAATCCCAGAGGACATCAGTGGATCTAAGTGCAAGCTTTTTGCTTTTTTGAAAGATAAATTATTGCATCGGGTGAATGGATGGACAGGTAGATGGCTTTCGAAAGGGGGAAAAGAGGTGCTGATAAAATCGATTCTGCTTGCTTTACCAACATATGTTATGTCTACCTTCCTACTCCCGTTAGAGATCTGTGAAAACCTAGCGAGTGCAATTGCACAATTTTGGTGGAGCTCAAATCCACCTAAGAGAGAGATACATTGGGCTAAATGGGAGAAGGTTTGCTTGCCAAGGGAGGAAGGAGGAATTGGTTTTAGAATGATTCATGAATTTAATTTGGCATTATTGGCAAAACAACTCTGGAGACTAACGCAATACCCTGACTCTTTGGTCGCTAGGGTATTAAGAGGAAGGTATTATAAATTGAGTTCGCCTTTACGTACAATTAAGGTAAGCAGCCCATCATATGTGTGGACTAGCATTTCAGCGGCAAGAGAGCTTCTCCTTCAGGGAATCCGACAAAAAGTTCATTCGGGATACGATATTAAAGTTTGGGAGGATCCGTGGATTCCTACCATCCCAGCTAGATCGGCTCGGCCCATTGCTCCAGTTGTTCACCCGAACATGAGAGTCAGTGATCTTATTAATCGGGACCTGGGGGAGTGGGATATGGATAGACTTGAGAGCTACGTCGATGCGGAAGACATACCACTTATTAGGAGTATGGCTATAATTTCATCTCATCGACAGGATACATGTTGCTGGAGTTTTACCAAAAATGGACAGTATACGGTTAAATCAGGATATTGGGTGGCTAGGAATATGCTGAAGAAAGTGGAGGAAAAAGAAGTTTTAGAGCCTAGCATAAGAAAACTCCAAGCCTTTGCTTGGAAGGTACAAGCTCCCCAAAAGATTCGCCATCTTCTGTGGCAATTGATAACTGGACACGTAGCAGTAACAAAGAATCTCGTACAGAGGAACATGCGATGTGATAATTATTGTCCGCGATGTGGGGAAGCTGAGGAATCGGTTACACATGCAATTTTCGAATGCCCGCCAGCACTACAAGCTTGGTCTCTATCAGCTACTCCAACAAACCCGAATATTTTTCCGGTTCAGAGTATCTATGCAAATATGGATTTTTTATTCTGGAGGAAGAGTGCTATTGTAGAACCTGAATTAGACAGGGATCCTTATCCCTGGATAATATGGTACATTTGGAAAGTGAGGAATGATAAGCTCTTTATAGGAATATATAGAGATCCATTGGAACTGGTAAGATATGCGGAAAGTGAGTGCCAGGCCTGGTTTAATGCAAAGGAAAAGGTGCGAGGAAACCTGCAAGAAAATGGAAGGAATGAACATAATGAAGAAGCTCAAGTCATAGGCTTGACTAATATTTGCATGGTGGATGGATCCTGGACGGCTACAGCTCAGTATAGTGGTTGTGGTTGGGTATGGATGGATGGCTTGGGCAAAGTACAGCTTATGGGAACGAAGAATCTTATACGGAGAGAATCAGCTTTGCACTCGGAACTGGAAGCACTGAAGTGGGCGATGGAGAATATGCTTCAACATTCGACATGCCAGACTTTTGGAACGGATTGCAAGGATGTGATAGATATGATCAAGAACCCTCAAGCGTGGCCGAGTTTTGCAACGGAGTTGGAGCGAAAAGGAACCCTCGTAGTATGCTTCCCGGATTTCAAGATTTCATACATCCCACGAGCGAGAAATCACATTGCGGATTTTTTAGCTAGGACTGCAAGATCTTTTCATAGAGATCTTTATTTTATGGGTTGTTCTATTCCGGTCTGGTTAGCCAGACCACCTCATGTTCTTTGAATAACAGAATAGCCTTTCGATGTCAAAAAAAAAAAAAGAAACCAAAGTTAAATATTATCTAAATTTCTTATAAAACATAAAATAATAGTTTGGATATGTACATATTTTATGTTTAAAAATTATTTTGAAAATACTTAACTTTAGTTTATATATTATTATTTTCATTTGACATACAAGATAGTTTAGATTATTTATTTATTTTTAAGAAGTTAAGATTTATGACATACAAAAAATATCAAGATTTAAAAATTCATAAATATTTATCTATTAGTTTAACCAGTGCTTCAATTGGTAATCGGGTTCCGGACTTTAGTGATTTTTGCGGGTTTTATTAGGTTTTTAAATATCAATTTTTCACAAAATCTAAACCGATTTATCTTGAGCCATCCGATTTACCGGTTCAACCGCAGGTCCGGATCGGGTTTTAAAACACCGAGGATGGAGTTTTGATTTTCGGGTAGATTCCGATTTTGGTTTTTTAGGTACAAATATTCTTGACTAATTATGTTAGGTAACTATTAAAAAAAATTATGTTCCAAACTTTAGGAATAAAATTTAAAAATAATTTCTGAAATGTATATGGACATGTGTATAGTTATGCAATTTGACATATTTAATAGAGTTATCAAAATTAAATTAAACTAAATTAATTTAAATTAAATTAATAATTAATTATAAATATATTAAAATTAAAATATAAAAATTATTTTAAAAAAACAAATTAAAAAAAAATATACCCGCCTAAAAGGGCGGGTCAAAATCTAGTCAATACAATTAAATCAGGATCGTTTTTTTAGATTTACCCTCACTTTTCCATGGAATATTACTTTCCATGCCATCAAAGATTTGCCTAATATTTAAAAACTCACTAGAGATTGACCCGCACTCATGTGCGGGTATTAATTTTTACATTTTTATAAATTGATATTTTATTTTTCATGATTAGTATTGTATGTTTTCAATGTGTTATCATATAATTAATTATATAAGTATTTAAATATTTTTAGATTCGTATACATTAGTATCAAACCCAAATCAAAATGGATAATATGATTATTTTGGTTATTTTTAGTTTGAATTCAAAATAGCCGAACTAAATCAGTTAATATAACTACTATTAGTACAAATATCCTGTTTCAGATACATTACTTTTTTGATATTTCTAGGTTTATGCACATCAAAACCAAATCCATCTGAACTTGAGAATACCAAACTCGAATAATACCCAAATAAAGTTTAATTTCAAAACCCAAAAATATGATACCCGAAAAATAACTCGCAGCTAAATAGGTACCGGAAAATCTATGCCTAACTGATTATACAAACAATTTCTTTTTAAAAAACTATTTGCAAACTATTTGAATTCTTGTCATAAATAGAGAAATTTCATTTAAATATCTTGTATTATTATGATTAAAATTTAAAATGAATGTTGTTGAAGTATTATAATACAGACAATTAATGAAGTAGTTAAAAATATGTAAGTTTTATTATGTATTCTGTAATAAATGATATCGATTTAATTAGAAATATATAAAAATGTTAGAATTATTTATAGATGTAATGATTTTTTTTAAGAAGTCACTTAAAATATGCATGCATTATTGTGTATTTCAATTTTAATAGAATAGATTATTACTTAGAAATAAAAAATGTTTTTAAAATGATATTGATTTAACTGTGTTACAAAATTATTAGTTTAGATTTTGTGGCCCAAAATATCTTTTAAAATTATCTAACCAATTTTCTTTGTTATCAGCCAAAACATGTAATTGACTTAGATCTGTTTGAATAAACTTTTCTTTTGTGGTAGGTTTCACACAATTGGTATAAAGAAGTAGTCTATTGAATTTTCATTTGGTTGGATTTGAATCTGTTGACAATACTAAATTGATAAATAAATGGTATTATAACACGTAAACAATCCGTGTATAAAAAATATAGAATATAAAAGTGTAAAATGGAATTTTGGATAAATATGATTTTATTTTGTTGACAATACTAAACTGATAATTAATTGGCTATGACTTAAGGTATAGTTGGTTTGCGATGAGAATATAATTTCGGTCGTTTAGTTATTTTGTAAACCCACGCTATTAAAAAGGAAATATCATAGAATGGTAATTATTAAGGAAAAATTAGGGTTATTTCTTATTTGTACTTCAGTTTTAATAGATTAAGATTAAGGATAAAATAATAAATGAAAAAAACCAACTAAACTACCTACATAGCTAATGATTTGGAATATATCTCCATCGGAATCGGTCGATACAATAATTATATTCTTATTTTTCTAATTCATTTAAATATCATAACACATATATTTGGCTTTTTTTACCACCCCGATCCAAGTCAAATCATACCATCATCAGTCCAATTACATTTAACGCATCATTGTTTAGCTCTGGATTGGAAATATTCAACAAAATTATCAATATAACAAATAGCAAGTTTCAAATACTATCAAATATTAACAAAAAAAAAAAACAAAACAGAGAGATAAGTAACATCAAGACAGAGAGATACTTTTATATAATTTGTATATATTACTTATATTGTAAGTTTAATATATGACCAACATATTTTCATTTTGCCTACTGTTTGAACACCTTATCTTTTCGGTAAGATTGCATTCATGCAATTTAATAACTTTTTTTATTTAAAATTTAAATATATTCTATTTCTACAAAAACAAAAGAATTCTTAAGATTTAAAATATGATTTAATCATGTTGATTTTTTAATTATAGTTAATTCTATTATTAATATTTTATGAGTATAGTTTTACGAGTTTTCCAACAGACATATAAAATATTTATCAAATATTATTATATATAATATATTAGTTATGAAAATAAATATATAGAAACTAAAGTTAAGTATTTTCTAACTGTTTCTTAAACATAAAATATATACATATCCAAACTATTATCTGATGTTTTATATCATTTGACATACAAAATGTCAAAAATAATTTAGATTATTTATTTATATGTGTAATGTGAATAATAAAATTAAACTTCAAATCCAAAGTAAATCAAAATTAAAATATTATTAATAAATTTTCGATAACAAAACTGAAAAACTTAACTTCTTTACTAAAAGTTATACAAAATAGATTTTAAAAATATAATTAAAAACTAAAATAAAAAGTAGAAGTTATCTATTGGTTCAACCAGTGGTTCAGGTAACCTGGTTCCAAGTTTTAGTGATTATTCGGTTTTTAAAATATTAGTTTTTTCACAAAACACAAACCTGATTTATTTTGGATCACCCAGTTTACCGGTTCAATCGTGAATTCGGATCGGATTTCAAAACAGTGAGTACGAGACATTAATTTTTGGGTCGATTCCAGGTCGGGTTTTTTTATTATGAATATTCTTGACTAATTATATTTAAAATAGTTACCAAAAATATATAAAATTAAATTAATATAATTACAAATATGATTACAGAAAACATAAATATAAAAATTAATATTCTCAAAAAATGAAAACAAAAATATACCCGTCCTTTCAAAGGGCATGTCAGAATCTAGTTTATGCATTAATATAAGAAATTAAATAAAAATGATAATTACTATAACGTGTTTGTATTTGGAAAAACAAAAAGTCAACTATTTCTAGTATTTTGCCTAAAACGTGTTTTACATTTACTATTGTTAAAAATAAAAATAAAATATCAATCTAACAAAAACTACCATAGGGTATTTAAAATAAATGTAATATAAATAATGTTTATAATCCGAACATATATATTAAAGACATTTTCCAGCTAATTCTTTGGAGCATACATCTAACAATAATAAATGCATGTAAATACAAAATGATTCAGATAAAATTTGAAACTTATCAATAATATAAATTTATTTCTTTGAAGTTAGTCATTACAAATATATATTGTTAATAACTTTTTATTTTATATTTATTTGTTTTGTATAATAGTATTTTATATTTACCTTTTCAGAACAAATATTTTATTATTAATAATATTTTTTATTTTCTTAATTTTAAAATCAAAAACCAAAAACTGAAAGCTAAAATTTAAAACATTCATCCATGTTTTTCAAAAAACCAAAATCTACTGCGAAATCAAAAATCAAAAACTAAAATCTAAAAATCAAAAACCCAAATCCAAAAACTATAAATTAAAATCTAAAAACCAAAGAAACAATCATCACCTAATATTTTGTGGTTGTAGAGTTGTAAAGTATCTTGTATAGTAGACTATTTATTAAAATTAACAATTTATAAAAAAAATAAGAAATCTTTTTTTTTTTTGGTCGTATGTATTTTTATGAAGAACCCATTTGAATAGAGATTTTGGTTCTTTCTCAAAAATGAAAATAAGAAATTGCACGCAATTTCATAAAAAATGCGTGCGATGTCTGTCAATCACATTCACACGCTTGAGCAGTTAGTGGCGGTTAGAACGGTAATTAAAGAGATGGAGTTGAGTTAACAACTAATCACGCTGAAAAGGCAAGACAAAGAATCAAACTGTACTAGTCCACGTCGTATCGTATCTATACATTAACGGCCGTCTTAACGTCTCTTTTTCGTGTCTGTCTTTTTTTTCCTCTCTTTTTTTTTCTTCTTTTTTTGCCTCTCTATATTCTATAAGAAGGCCAATATATCTCCAAGCTCGTACATTCACTGTCCTTTAACTCTCACTCCTCTGATCTAATTCTCTCGAACCATAACAAACACTCTGCTCAGCTTCTGCCTCAATGGTGGTTCTTCCGGCATGGATTTTAGCTATGATGTGTCTACTCTTCTTCGTTGGAGCAATGGAGAACAGTACACACGACAAGATCTCATCTCTCTCCAGGTCTTTATCTTTACACCTCTCTGTTTTCCGATACAGAGAAGATGGTTTATTTTCTCCAAAGGGCCTTTTTCGTTTATTTGTTTTTACACCAGTAAATAATACGTTTACATTATTTTCATTTTTCTCGAACTACATTTTCCTCGGATTCCAAAGGAAAATCCAGAAAGTTATTATAAAAATCATTTATGTTTAACTGTTCTAATTCTTTTTCAACCGACAAGAATAGCAGCAGGAGAAAATGGGTTTTGTTTTTTTCTTCGCATTTTCGATCTCTACTACAGTACTACACCCGTCTTCTCTTTAAATGAAAACAATGTGAGCCGTTAAATTTTGTGTTGTGATCCAGATCCAAAGATCTAGACCGTACATTCGCCATTTTTAGTTTGCATAGATACACTCATGAGTCAACGCAATTGTGTAGTTATACTTGCCTCTGTTTAGATTTACTGGTTTGACCTTAGACAATGCGCTACGTAGTGTCGGAATTGTTGATAGGGTCAGTTTCTTCAATTGTTAACAATTATGTCAGAAGACAACCTTTTCTAAGGCCATATTCTGTGTATTTTTTCCCTAAAATACAAAAACTGTATTTTTAACAACATAAAAACTATATAATATAATGAAATTTACTCGACTGTATGCATATAAAAAATAAAAAATTACTTTCAAAATAAAGGTTATTCTATTTTAGAATAAAAATAAAAATGAATTAAAATACATTTGTTTGTAAATGCTCTTATATATGCAAATGTAAAGATGAGTTAAAGATGGTCTAAAAGTATCGTGATAGCGAGTTTTATTGAGCGGTGTAGTGTGCATTCTTGAATGTGTTATAAATTTAAAAGCATTACAATAATGTAATCATTATTTCCTAGATTCTCAATTATATATCTAAATTTGTTGCAATATGATCTCCGATTTTTTATAGATCGGAAGAAATCGAATGGAACAAGCACGCAGTGACGAATCCAGATGAAGTAGCTGACGAAGTTATCGCCTTGGCTGAAATGTAAGAACGAACGTCATTTGATTTCTATATATTTCTAGTTTTTTTTTGCCTAAACATTTTTTAGTATTTGTTATGGTCTAAAAAAGTCATAACTATGATGCATTTACAATTGTGCAATGAGATTTCTTGTGCAATTGTGGCTTTTGTTGCATCAAGATCTAGCCTACAAATGCTGTCACATTTACTTCTTCTCTAACCAACTTAATTCACACTTTGTTGCTATATTTATATCTCATCCAAAAATCCCCATGTTCACATTATTATTTATTCTTGCTACTAGCGAGATCCAGTCCCGTGACCATTTGCCATTAATTATTTCGGCCAGATTCATTTCGTTAAGTAAGATATCTATATAAGTTTTTTCTTACATGAAACAAAATATTATTGTAGTTTTTCCTTTTATTTAATCTTTCTCTGACATGTATATACATTTTTATATCACCACTACATGTTGCATGCATTGATATGTTATAAGGTAAATCTTTTTTTTTTAAACTTTGCCAAAAAGATATGTTTTAAGGTAATTCATTATATAATTTCTCAATATAGTATCCTTTACATTTCTAATTCTCTTTATATAGTTCTCAACTTTTTTTCCTATTTCGTTCTCAACCGTTGTTGAGCTATAGTTCTAGCAGAACGTTTTCACCGCAAACACCACATGCACTAATGCTATGCAGATCCGTGTCCAGCGAATTATTGCATTTACATAGATAATGTATTATCATGTCCTCCCCCAAATTAAATTATCTTTCAACATCACCAACCATACGTATACGGCTGAGTACACTGCGAATTCGTTAAAAATTTACTTCAAAATACGTACAATAGAAAGTTATTTTTGAAATATCAATAATTCTTTACAGCATACATAGTGTATTTTAAAGAGGTGCAAAAATAATCTTTTAAAAATAATTTTGGATAGTTCCCATGTGGTTGTAACAGAACAATTTAACGGTTCTCTATAACGCCGTTTGTTTCAAGAGTCTTAGCCAGAAAACCTAATCCCACCGACACATGTCTATGAAAAAAGTCTACTATACATTACGTATTTATCAGCAACCATGTTATGTGCACGTGTTCTGGTGTGATTTTAATTTTTAAAAATTATTCATACTAAGTTTGTGGGGGAAGATTTGGTTAAGAAGAATATAATGAAACCAGTCTAAACCTCTGTATGATTCTACAGGAGTGTGAGAAACCATACCGAGAGGAGGAAGCTAGGTTACTTTACTTGCGGAACAGGCAACCCAATCGACGATTGTTGGCGATGCGATCGCAATTGGCACAAGAACCGCAAACGTCTAGCAGACTGTGGTATCGGATTTGGAAGAAATGCGATTGGCGGTCGCGACGGTCGTTTCTACGTAGTCACTGACCCAAGAGACGACAACCCGGTTAACCCTAGACCGGGAACACTACGTCACGCCGTGGTCCAAGACCGACCACTATGGATCGTCTTCAAACGTGATATGGTGATTCAGTTAAAACAAGAGCTAATCGTAAACAGTTTCAAAACGATCGACGGACGTGGCGCAAACGTCCACATCGCTAATGGCGGTTGCATCACGATTCAGTACGTGACGAACGTCATTGTCCATGGATTGCATATTCATGACTGTAGACCAACCGGTAACGCTATGGTTAGAAGCTCAGAGACGCACTTTGGGTGGAGAACAATGGCTGATGGTGATGCCATTTCCATCTTTGGCTCGAGTCATGTTTGGATTGATCACAACTCGTTGTCTCATTGCGCTGATGGGCTTGTGGATGCAATTATGGGCTCGACCGCGATTACAATCTCTAACAACCACATGACTCACCACAACGAGGTTATGTTGCTCGGACATAGTGATTCTTACACGAGGGACAAGGCTATGCAAGTTACCATTGCTTATAACCATTTTGGGGTCGGACTTATTCAAAGAATGCCGAGGTATATATACATAAAGTCAGAACAAAAACAGAGTATGCTCTGTCTACTCTGTTTCTATGATTTTGTTTTCTGACCAATGTAATTAACTGTTCGTGAAGGTGTCGGCACGGGTACTTCCATGTCGTGAACAACGACTATACTCACTGGGAAATGTATGCGATCGGTGGAAGTGCAAACCCAACAATCAACAGTCAAGGAAACCGCTATGCCGCCCCTAAAAATCCTTTTGCTAAAGAGGTAACTATACGAACATTGTCCCACGTCCAAAGTTAGAAGAAATCTTTTTTTTTTGGTTAAAAAATTAGAAGAGATCTTAAATAATTATTACTAATTTATTTATTTTAGGTTAGAAGTTCATATAATTTAATAGTAATAACTAATCAAAATCAATAAATTCGAAGAGTGAATTTTTTATAGTTATGATGTTAAATATTTTTGATAGGTAACGAAGAGAGTGAACACACCGACGGGTCATTGGAAAGGATGGAATTGGAGAACCGAAGGAGATTTGCTACAGAACGGAGCTTACTTCACCGCTTCAGGAGTCTCTGCATCTGGTAGCTACGCACGTGCCTCTAGCCTCGCCGCTAAATCTTCTTCATTGGTCGATACAATTACTTCGGACGCCGGAGCTCTACCATGCCGTAGAGGACGTCAATGTACCTCATAGTTGTTTTTAACCTCCTCCCAACACCATAACCACCAAAATGCATAACCATCTTCTATTATATTTAGACAAAAGTGTACATCTTCACACATTTGTCATTTAAGAGGGCAGTTATCTTTTTTTTTTGTGTGTTCATGTCGATTTTTCTCAACCTCGGGTTTTCTTGCTTCAGCCGCAAGTTATCACAAGAAAAGGGAAAAACAACCTTTTATGTAAAAGAGAAACTCCCCAAGTGTTGTTGGTTCTGTCTGATCAACTCATATACCCAAAAAACAAGAATATTATGTCTTGTTTTTCTAAAATTTGTGTATTCTTAAGGTTTACAATTAAATATAGGGTCTAAATGATTTGTGAATCTTCTACTTGTCTTTACAATTTTTTGTTTGCTGGATTTGTTAGCTTTATTTCCCGGCGTGGTTTTAACTTGTTGTGGACCTGTGGTTGTACCTTTTAGCTATAGAAGCAACCAACCAATAGTAATTAGCGGTTCATAAAAACTTTGCCAGAGTTTTGCTTTCCTACCACGTAAAACTTTAGAACAAAATATTATACACACTTTATAAATTTATAAGGGTCATTTAGTTGAATATACAAATCAGGACACTAAATTGGCAAATGATGTTTATTATTTAAGAATTGGCGAACATTGAAAACTGCTAGCGTAAAATTACACATATATCTTCGACTTATTGTGACAAACAAATACTCTTACCTAGTTGCCGGTAATTTTGTCTTCTACTTCCCACACTAACTTTTTTCGTAAAAAAAAAAAGATTCCTGCAAATTGTATCTCGTTCATTCTCTGCAAGTTCCTGCTGCTCCAAAATTAAGAAGAGAACGTAAGTAATCTAGTTTAGGTCATGGGCCAAATCATTTCGGCGAAGGAGAATTTGTTGAAAAAAGTTTTTGTGAGTATGTCCCGGCCTCCTGGGTCTTCTTAGCAGTAAATGATTCACAAATA
Source organism: Raphanus sativus (assembly GCF_000801105.2). NCBI lineage: Eukaryota > Viridiplantae > Streptophyta > Magnoliopsida > Brassicales > Brassicaceae > Raphanus > Raphanus sativus. Next base: position 21,238,461 of record NC_079515.1, on the reverse strand, counting down.
CGAAAATAGAGGATTCACAAAAGGAGAGAGCTAAATCCGTATACTATGCATTTTCCAAAACTATCATTGACACTAAGCCCTAAGTAATAACCTCAGTTAACCCTAATGAAAATGATTTTAAATTCTTATGATTCTTAAAGAATCTGGCGTGTTTGAATTAAATTCTTATGATTCTTATGAAAGCGTAGGGTTAGAGATTTTCCTCAGCCTTTTTTACCGGCTATTCAGGGGCCTGCTTGATATTATCAAAATATGAATAGAGACATGCCCATCGATCTAATAAAATATGTTTTCATGTATATTCACCGCAAATTCCCAATTTATAATGCATCTAGACATCGTAAAACAAATTAACAAAAAAAAATCATGTAAATGTCTATTATGTGTGAATATGTATGTACCTTCAAAATACCAAAATTTAATAAATAACTCAGACGACGTACGCTTTTTAGAGTCTTGAAAAAAGCCATGGTTGTCGCTTTTAAATAATTAGCTTTTACATTAGATAGTTTGTGTTGTCGCTTTTAAATAATTTTCTTATAATTAACCATGGTTTATTGTTGTTTACATTTGATAGTAGGTTTTTGTTGTAATAACCTGTTAGTGAATCTATACAAATCTTAAACTCAGTCTGGATATAATGTTAAATCTTAAATGCTAAAGAATATAGAGAAAATTGTCAAAAATGAACAAAAATTTAGCATAGTTGTTCATTGGATAACTTTTTTGTCCATATTTTCTCCCTTTCACCTTTTTCATTTCTAAAAATTAGTAAAACAAAAAGTTTTATAAATAAAAAATTATAAAAAATAAAAAAAATTTGATAAAGCACCCATATACACAAACTGATATTTTTTGGTTGAAAATTTTGATAAACTAAAATTTTAAATTACATTCTACTAAAACTAGATTTTATCATTCTATGAAAAATGAGTTAGTAGAAATTGAAGTCCAAATTAAACAATTTTATCTATTTTTTAGACCAGATAATTTACTTTTAATTAAACTTCTAAATATGGAAAATACGAATTTTACTAATTATAAAGATAGCTACTATTTGCCGAATTAAATTTCTAGCTTTATGAGATATTCTGAAATTTTTGGAATGTGAAATCTAGACTCTATTCAAACGGCTACATGTGGTAAAATCTGTTTATGAGATTTGTGTTTTTCTACGCAGCGTAAAAAGTGTCTTTAACACATAAAAAATCTGATTTTAAAAAAATATTCTAAAAATATTTGTAATATTCTAACTTCCATAAAATGTGTATAAGTTGATTTTCCTTGTCAAAATTATCAAAAAATTATATATTTTCTTATTCATCAATCCATGATTTTTCTATAGTTTGGATGGAGAAAGTTTGGTGTTTACCTTCGATGTTTAGCGATGTCGGAGAAGACGAAGGGAGAGATTCACTTCTGTGTTCGTCGATAGAATCCCTTGAATCGTATATTCGTCGAGAAACAAATATAGTTCCCCTCTGTATTCGTCGAGAGAAAGACAGAAAAACAAAGTATATAATTACTGGAATTGTTTGTTTTTATTATTTTATTTTTTATCTTTTATTTTAATCCTTTTGGTATAATTACAATTTTCTAAATATTAAAAGAAATTTAAAATTATTATTTTATTTGATTAGTCGAGAATTAATTTTAGAATTATGAAAAAATGTATTATACGGACAATGTCAAATCGGCAATATACCAAAATAACAATCATATTAAAGTTTTGTTCTGTTTTGGCAATTTTTCTAATAATATATCACTGATTAACATAATTTTTTTCTTGAAAGCTAGCATATCTTTTGTTGGGAAGAAAAATTAGCATATCTATTGTTATTTGGCTTTTTGCTTTGGAAAGTTAATCATTAACATGAAAAGCAAGAGAAGCCTAAAACACGCTAAATCTGCTCCATGTGCACCCACATGAAAAAAAAAAAGATCAAAGTTCACAAGCAAAATGATTTTTTTTAGCAAAATGTTCCAAGAGATAATCAACGATAACCTTTTATTTTCACATCATTAAGATTATTTACAACTACGTAACATACAAATTTTAAAACATATGATATAGGCTTTTAAGAATGCTATATTTTGGATAAAATTATCCATATATAACTACGTAAAATAAACTTTGCGTTTATAATAACTCTTTAGAACATAAAATATATTGAACTCATATAGCCTAACTTCAAAAGATTGTACAAACGGTGGATAACATATTTATCATTTTAAAAAAACATTTCACTTCTTACCTTTACAGCATTACCCAACTAAATCAATGAAGACAAAGTCTCTTTATTCTTTCTTTCAACACAAAGATCAATCATCACCAAAGAGACCATTACATCGTATTTGCCATTGTTATGCTACAAGAGCTGAGATAGTATCTACATAGTCCAGAGGTTTTCCGAGCATTACTTTAAATTACGGTTTTAGTTCATATTCAAAATTTAGTCAGACTATTACTAATCCGATCATTACTTTGAATACTATTTAATTTATTGAAACATATATAAATATATCAAATATTTGGATGTGCTAGTAACTAATCGCGACTAGTCTTGTTCTTAATGATATCAGTAGCATTTTTAACTGTATCCACGACTCCAGATACAGATCCTTTAGCCTTTTCAGTGACAGAATCCGTCGTTTCAGTAACCTTTTCCGTCACATCTTTTGTCATCTTACTTACCTAATTAACAAAATCAATGAAATATAAACACAATAATAATCAAACCAAATACATACATACGTACGTCTATATTTAGTTAATCAGAATAGTCAAATAATAAAATGGAGTTGTATACCCGGCCAGACGTAGTGGAAGCGACATCTTGGATATACTCGGTGGTTTCCTTCACTTGCTTCGCTCCGTCCTTCACTGCATCTGCTGCTTCTTTCACATTTTTGCATTGATCTGCCTCTTCTTTTCCCTTTATTTAATTTATCATAACCAAATTCCAATTACAATGTATATTATCCTACAAGGCTACAACATATTACAGTATGAAACTCTCTACACTGTATGCATAGTTAATTTCCAGCAGATCCTGTTAGTATGTAATAATAAGATATCAACATATCATAACTTGTAGTTGAATTGATATGATACTACTGGAATAGAAGTTCTGAAAACCTTCAATTATAAGACAGATTTCAAAATATTATGAATCCAATTTACTTGAAACTTTTAAAAAGGACAAGACTTAGGTTCACCCCCTATGGTGAACCTTTAAATTCACCACACCATTTATGACCAATGAAAATGACATGTAGATGATTAAATAAAACATTATAAATTTATTTTAAAATAGTTAAAAAAGAATAATGCCAATTCTAAACCACAAATCTTAATTTTTAAACCCTAAGTATTAATTTCTAAATCCAAACTCTATACCCTAAACCAAAATCCTATACCCTAAACTCAAATCTTAGACCCTAAACCCAAACCATAAACCCAAATCTTAGACCCTAAACTCAAACCATAAACCTTAAATCTAAATCTAATACCCTAAATCCAAATCCTAGACCCTAAACCCAAACCGTATACCCTAAACCCAAATCCTAGACCTTAAATCCAAACCGTAAACCCTAAAATTTAAATAAATTTTAGGGTTTACGGTTTGGATTTAAGGTCTAGGATTTGGGTTTAGGGTATACGGTTTGGGTTTAGGGTTTACGATTTGGGTTTAGGGTATAGAATTTGGGTTTAGGGTATAAGGTTTGGGTTTAGGGTCTACGTTTTGGGTTTAGGGTACTTGGTTTAGATTTAAGATTTATGGTTTGGGTTTAGGGTTTAGAATTTGGGTTTGGGTTTAGGGTATAGAATTTGGGTTTAGGGTCAGGGTCTAGGATTTGGGTTTAGGGTATAGAATTTTGATTTAGGGTATAGGGTTTGGATTTAGAAATTAATGTTTAGGGTTTAAAAATTAAGATTTGTGGTTTAAAATTGGTATTATTCTTTTTTAACTATTTTAAAATAAATTTAATGTGTTTTATTTAATTATCTACATGTCATTTTCATTGGTCATAAATGGTGTGGTGAATTTAAAAGTTCACCATAGGGGGTGAACCTAAGTCTTGTCCTTTTAAAAATATCTCTGTTTCTAAAATCATCATGACTCTACAAACACCAAGTGAGCAGTAAACTTGTGAAATAAAGTTTTTTTTTTTTGACAAAGGGCATTTGTGAAATAAAGTTTTTGAGAGCAAATATGAAACATCTATTGGTTCTTACTTGTAAGGGCCTTGGTGATGCGGAAACGAATGCCCTACAGAGTGGAAAACTCCTTACCGTTTTTCCACTGTAGATCAGCACTTCGGCCAGTTTTGAAGAGAGCATCAACGAATGCATCGTAACTCTTGTAGTACTCTGAGAATATAGAAAACTTAGAGAGAACAATCGAAACCCTCACAATTCAGAACTTCTGATTTTAATCATAATTAAAACGAAAACTCTAGCTAAAAGCTTTATATATATACACGATCATCATCCCTTCCACCGCGGCCCCAATTCTGATCGTCCCAAAACCTTATTGTTCGGCTATAGACTTGTTCTTCGTTTTTACCTACTTAATGATTTTTTTTGTAATGGACTTAAAATAGAATATGTTCGCTAACGTATATAATTTAATAAGTATATATCTATAAAATCTGTAAATTGTTTTAATTTTTAGCTAATAAATCGCTATAATTTTTGTTTTATTATATGGTTTAGTTTTGGTCTGTTTCAAATTTACACTACAAAAAGAACACGATGAACGAATTAAAATTTAGTTCATGGTCTTATCCCGCTTGCTGTAGTGCCTGAAGAGTGAAGTCACTAGCTAACTACAGTTTACACAACCAAAAATGAACCAACATTTGAAATTAGACCAATCAGTTCTCAATCGTATAGTTGTATAGTCAGACAGTCTTTAATAAGGGGAAAATGTTTTCTTTAAATATGGTCATAGCTAAATTTATGACTTTCAACTGTCACCAACCCTACATTTTGCTATATAAATCCTAGAAAACTCATTGTAAACCTCAACAACACACGAGACAATCACTATAATTTAAATAAAAGAGAGATCGCTGAGAAGAGAAAGAGAGATGTCGAGAGTTTTGTCAGTGGTTGGTGTCTTCCTCGCTCTGTCTGTTGTCCATGCACATGCTCGTCAAATGCCGGGTGTGTTTGATGAGAGCAAGACGACGACACATGACGATACAACTACAACGCTCGTGCATGCAAATGCAGCTAATCAGACACCACCAAAAAGCATTGGCGACAAAAAATGCATCGGAGGAGTAGCAGGAGTCGGCGGATTCGCGGGAGTTGGTGGTTACGCCGGCGTGGGAGGTCTAGGTATGCCACTCATTGGAGGTCTTGGCGGTATTGGTAAATATGGTGGCATAGGCGGTGCAGCTGGAATCGGTGGTTTTCATGGCATAGGCGGTGGTTTAGGCGGTGTAGGAGGTGGGCTAGGCGGCCTTGGTGGAGTAGGCGGTGGAATCGGTAAAGCAGGAGGTATCGGTGGTGTTGGCGGTCTAGGTGGAGCTGGGGGTGGTTTAGGTGGAGTCGGTGGTGGAATTGGCAAAGCAGGTGGTATTGGCGGTGTTGGCGGTCTAGGCGGAACCGGGGGTGGTATAGGTGGAGTCGGTGGTGGTGATGGTATCGGTAAGGCAGCCGGTATTGGTGGTGTTGGTGGCGTCGGCGGTGGACACGGTGTCGTTGGTGGCGGGATACTTCCACATCCTTGATTATTCTTAGGGTGATCACTTGATGTATTTTCTCGTTTGGGTTTTTGTAACGTTTCCTTTGATTTCGGCCATTGTGTTATGTAATGTGTGACTATTGTTTAGTCCTTGATCATAGTTACGGTTCGTACTAGTGTATGAAGTTCTCTGCTCCTTTTTCGTGCATGTCCAAAATTAAGCGTGGAGAAATTATTAGGGTTTCTAATTTACAAAATTTGTTTCAAATTATATACTCCCTCTGTTTTTAAAAGATGCATGTTCTGGAAAAAATATTTGTTTCAAAAAGATGTATTTTTTATGTTTTCTATATAAAAATTGCAATTTTCAATAAAATTAATTGAATTTATTAAAAGACTATTGGTTAAAATGCATTGAAATTTGATATTTTCTAAAAACAATGCATGATTAATGTGTTTTCTTAATATGTGTGAAAACTCCAAAACATACATCTTTAAAAAACAGAGGGAGTATCTAGTAACTATGATCTTAAGTAAACAATTAATTCACTTTTTCACAAACACTCTCCATGGTATAGTAGAATACCATGATAATACAAGTTATCTTTTTTAAAAAAGAAATACAAGTAATCTATTGATTCTAACAATGTCTAGAAATATTTGCTTTTCCGAGATTGTTGAGAGTCTATTTCTATCTGAAAACAATGTATATTAAATGCTTTCAGAACTCTTTATCAATTACATCAAATCCCTCTTTTCGTGCCGCGGTTTGGTGATATCCAGAAGCTATGTGCACGGCCCAGCTGAGACAGAAGTCTTGACCGGGGACGAAACACACCGATTCTGTCCAGCCAGTCCTTACCTAATATCACCTCGTAATTCTTTAGATGGACTACAATTAGATTCGCAGGCATTACCCTGTCTGTGATCAACAATCAGATCATGCTTGACTCTAGTCCACGAAAACTCGAACCATCAGCACTGTCAGTACATGGACAATCCTTAGAAATACCGGAAGGATTCAATTCATCCAAAGATTGTTCCCTTAGTAACGGCGAGCGAACTGGGAAAAGCCCAACTTGAAAATCGGACGTCTTCGGCGTTCGAATTGTAGTCTGGAAAAGCGTCCTCAGCGACGAATATTAATATTTTTGGCCCAGCTTGTCCACTGTCAGTACATGGACAATCCATCACAATCCTTAGAATATATCTAACATTGATTATGCTCTGCATCAAGTATTATATTGCTAGCTTAGTATATCGTATCATATAAAGATGTTATATACAACACTATTTAATATTTTTGGCCCTACGATTTTTACCTTTAATATTTAATTATTTTAAAACAAACTAACAAATTTTTATTTTAATCTAAATTAAACTATTGTATAATATTATATTTGTAACAGTATTTAAATTTAATATAATATTAAGTTTAGACAACACCATAATATATAAACCACGAGTCAGTGGTCGGGTACTCGGGTGGTACATGGCGTTCCAGGATCCCTAAGGGACCTGAGTTCGAATCCGTTACCACTCATATTACCCTGACTTGTGGCCACGCGGATATGGACCATGCTTTTGGCCCATTTGAAAATCCGGAGAGAGGGTCCATCTGTGGGCTGCACCTCCCCTTGGAGATTAGTCTGGCCCTCGGCCCTAGATACCCCCAGATTAAAAAAAAAAAGAAAAAAGAAACACCATAATATATCTTAATGGTTAGAGAAAATTCCTTAAAAATACACAGACTGAATTTCTTTTGCTGAAAAAATACACAAACTTTTTTGGCTTCCCAAAAAATACACAAATTAATTTTGATTGTCCATAAAATACACGAACTTTTGAATTTTGAAGATTTCACACCTCGATTTTAACGGTGTAAACAGTGACTAACAAAATAGTAAGACGCCGTTAGACGCCGTTAACTCTGATTAAAAAGTTCATGTATTTTATGGACAACCAAAATTAATTCTTGTATTTTTCGGGAAACCTAAAAAGTTCGTGTATTTTTTCAGCAAAGTTAATTTAGTATGTGTATTTTTAAGGAATTTTCAAATGGAGTTTGAATATTTCATATACTATTCAGAGGCTAAATATCTGGACCCAATACATATCCAAAATTTTATATTTGTAAACTTTTGGTTTGGTTTTGGACCAAATATTTTCGATCTGAAAGATCCATATCCGGAAAAAAACGGCCTAAACCCGACCCAAAGACCTGAAAAAAACAAATTCTCTATCACATGATACAGATCCGAAATTTTATATTTGTAAAATGTCTAGATATTTTAGCCGGATTCAAAAACTTGAATAGGAACTGACCCAAAAATATTCTGTCCAAAACAAAACCAAAAGTTTACAAATATTTGTTTAGTCCAATTTAGTCGAAATCTATCATATATATCTAAAAATTCACAAACAACTCTAAATTTTACATTGAAAGTTTCATATTAATTAAAAATATTTCTGTTACAAAAACAAAACTAAAAAATATTGCAAAAATAATAACAAAATTGTTAGCAGAAAGATCTTGTCGGATTGAATCTATTCGTGTCGATTTTATTAGGCTCAGGTCTATTCGAATCAGTTTTTTTTTGTTTCAATTCTTTCAAGTGGAAGAGTTTTGGATCCAACAAATACTTGTAAACTTTCGGTTTGGTTTTGGACCGAATATTTTCGGGTCAGTTCCAATCCAAGTTTTTGAATCCGGCTAAAATGTTAAGATTAGGTCTAGATATTTTAGCCGGATTCAAAAACTTGGATCAAAACTGATCCGAAAATATTCGGCCCAAAACCAAACCGAAAGTTTTCAAATATAAAATTTTGGATATGTATTGGGTCCAGATATTTAGCCTCTGAATAGTATATGAAATATCCAAATTCCATTTGAAAATTCCTTAAAAATACACATACTAAATTAACTTTGCTGAAAAAATACACGAACTTTTTAGGCTTCCCAAAAAATATACGAACTAATTTTGGTTGTCCATAAAATACATGAACTTTTTAATCAGAGTTAACGGCGTCTAACGACGTCTTACTATTCTGTTAGTCACTGTTTACACCGTTAAAATCGAGGTATGAAACCTTCAAAATTCAAAAGTTCGTGTATTTTATGGACAATCAAAATTAGTTTGTGTATTTTTTGGGAAGCCAAAAAAGTTTGTGTATTTTTTCAGCAAAAGAAATTTAGTCGGTGTATTTTTAAGGAATTTTCTCTGATGGTTAAATTGCTTTATTTTTCTTACTCATTTCTGATGTATGGTGTGTCTAGTACAAAAAGAAAATATTTAACGTTTTTTTATACACTAAGTTTTGTTGCTTACAAAATGATTAATTTATTCATTTGTCATTGTTGGAAAGTGTATACCATTTATTTGTATTGGCTTTTGATAATATTGCATATGCAATTTTAACCATTGATTAGTTGTTCACGTACTATTGTGCATGTAAATAAAAGGTGAAAAAAAGTTGAAGCGAGTCTTGGGGCTGTCGCATTGAGCGCACCTATGCCAAACCGGCGCTGAAGACAGCAAGTGTAGACAATAATATATGACCTAGTTAGTCGCGTTATGATGAGATAGACAAAAAATTTAAGAAGATTCGATGTGCATGTCAAACACTTGTCGTGCCATTTCATGCATCGTCCTCTCTACAGTATATATCTGTGGCCCGGATTTAAATTTACATCTCATGCAATTTATTACGACGTGTATATAAAACAGTCCCTCCAGGCTCCAGTATTCTTTTTTTTTTCTTTTTGGTTTTTTTAAGCTTTTGGCCAGACTATTTTATATATTAAAATAAAAGTCATATGTGTGTTTTTTGTTAATTTAGACAATCATTTAATTTTATGTATTAAAAGAGAAGTCACAACTCCAATTCATATATGATATTTAAAATTGAACATATTCTTAAAAAGTCATGCTATATTTATAACTTTAATGACATCACCTACCAAATATGTACAAGATCTTATCAAAAAATTTAAATATTTTTTTTTAAATAAAACATTAATTAGTTTCGTGATTAGCATTATAATGTTATTACAAATCTCATATATTAAAACATGACTATTTTTTCATGTGTGATTTTTTTTAATTTGGACAATCCTTTAATTTTTGTTAAATATATTTTATTAAGACTAATAATATATAGAATCTTTTAACTACTTTAATCATAATATCTTTTGATATATTTTCATTTTAAATATAAATATATTTTTAATTTTTTTTAACAAATCTTTTAAAAAAGATCTTAGAAAGATTTTAATTTTTAAACATTATATGTAAATATTTTCACTAATTTCAAAATTAGTTATGAAATATTATTATACTTTAATATATTTTTATAAAATTAAAATACAAATTTAATCTTATTTGATCTATTGTATAATCACAATCAATCATTATAAGCAAAAATTATTATATCGAACTAAATATGATAAACTATATTAAATTGTTAAATTTTTATATTTTATTTTTTAAATATTTATGTTCAATATATAATACGTTGGTAAAACGGGTTAAAATTATTAAACTATATAATACATGTAAAAAATTAACATGTATTTCATTAAATCTATAATATAAGATATTTTAATAATGATATCTTTTCATTTTAAATAAAAATATTTATTTTAACAAATATGTTGAAAAATATTTTAACAATATCTTAATTTTCAAAAAAAATTATGTAAATATTTCAACTAATTTTGTAATTAGCAATGAACTATTATCATACATTAATATATATTCAGTTATCATTTATAAAATGAAAAATAAAAATTTTATCTTATTTTGTCAATTTTATAATAATAATTCATGCTAAAATAAAATTATTATATTGAATTAAATATGATAAAATTATATTAAGTTAATTAATTTATAAATTTTATTTTCATAGATATAAATAATTATGCTATAATACAATAACATAATGACTTAACATTCACAAACTATATAATACATGTATAAAAACTGATATATCTTAGACTTGTATATATAATAGTATATTATCTAAAATAAATAAACGTAAAAAAGTATTGGTAATAGAAAATTCAGTTTTGAAGATAGGCAGATCAAAATGAGCATATATTTAATAAAAATAATTTTAAATATGTTGTTTAATGGATATATTAATCTATTCTTTAAATAAACACAAATACAATAAGATAATAAGTATATAATAAGAAACGACAAATACATGTGATAGTTTTGACCAATTGATTAATTATAACATGTAAATTATAAAATTATTGTATTTGAGATACATATATAAATATTTAGAAATATGATTAATGTTAAAAAGTATACCGCTAAAATAAATATATATTTATATAAAACTGAAAATAAACATCTGCGCAGTTGTACGGATCAAAATCTAGCTGTTGTTAATTTTGTAACACCGTTGACTTTTAAACTAAGCTAATCAAATTTAAGAAAATGAGCTGCAGTGCCGTCTTAAAATCTTTTTACCTTAGGCGAAATATAAAATAAAGATTCTTTTGTAAATAAATTTATTTACCTTTTAGATTAAAGCAGAAAAATCGTGGTATTCAAAGAAAAATTGAAAATAAGTTTGTGTGTGTAAATTAGATTTTATTAATGGAAAATTGAGAATGGTGGCAAGTAATTTTTTTTGTTTTTTTGTATTTAAATTAGGTTTAATTAATCATTTTAATATAATTTCATTAATTAATTGATAATTTAACAAACAAAAATAATTTTTAATTAGTAAAATTAGTAAAAGAACAATAAAAAAGTTGGACCAATAGCAATTGTCCATGTTGCCCTGATGAGCTGTTATATTATGAAGTCAATACTTTGTTTTTTTTTTTTTTTTGAATGAATTTTAAATTTATTCAAAAAAGCCTTGCTACATCTTGTGTAAACCAGTTTAAACCTTTAAACAACAATCAAATAAGAGACTACTTATTCAACTACTTCTTGTTTGAAACCAATAGCTTAAAATATCTTCCATGCCCTTCCTCCTCTTCATTTTAACAAGACTAAGCTTGTTTCTGACTCCTTTATCCGTGAGCTTTATGATTGTTGTCACAGGCAACACACTCTCTCCATGCCTAACTCTGTTTCTCTCCCTCCAAATGCCATAGACAGCTGCGTGAAAAGCATATCTAAGGCAGAACAATAGCTTCTTTTCATGACCACCCTTTGAAACTATCTGCACAATCAAAGCCCAATCTTCTGAATATGCATTACCAAGCATGCCTTTCACTAGTGACTTCCAAAGCTGAGCAGAGTATACACATTTAAAGAACAAATGGTCGCGAGATTCAGCATCCAATTTGCATAGAACACAGGTTGTATCCACTCCCCTATCCCACACAGAGATTCTATCCATAGTGGATAATCTATTCTGCATAGCCAACCACACTATGAAAGCAAATCTCGGAGTCGCCATAGGAAACCAGACACCTCGCGTCCACACTTGCTGTATACTAGTTGGTCTTAAGTTGAGCCAAGTCTCCTTGGTAGTGAATTTTGGTTTGTATCCCGACTTCCCTCTCCAAAGACACATATCCTCTTTGTCACTACTCAACTTGTCACTGATAGCAGTTAAATTTCTCTCCACCTCTTGTAGAACTGCAGAGCGATAAGATCTTCTTCGTCTCACACTGCAGACTGCTTCTTCCAGTGTAGCTTCTTTCCTTATCCCCAACTGTAATGTTCCTCTTTCACCCAGGATATCATAGATTATCCCCATATCAGACCAAGTATCATACCAAAATGATATGTGTCTGCCATTACCAATTTCCTTCCTGCAGAAATCCTTAGCAATATCTCTCAGCTTTAGCATCTTCCTCCACATCCAAGAACCAGATTGAGTGTGGTTCTTTATCTCCCAAAAACTTCTCTTCTTCAATAGATAACTCCGAATCCACTTCCCCCACAGCGAATCACCCGTTAACATTCTCCAAATAAGTTACTTTGTTTTTTATGTCTTCTTTGGACGACAAGTTTCACGAAACTCGTCACGACTCACGAATCGGATCTAGCCTCACTAAATGCACTGATTGATTCGCTTGCTCATTTGATAAGTGATACTCCGCATGTTTTATAATAAATGTTATTTTAGTTTTTTTGTTACACAAAAAATCATTTTATAATTTTAACAAAAATTATATTTACTTTCAGTTGAAAATTGATTGTAAACTGCATTGACTTTATAATAATTTTATTTATCTCAAATTTTATTTATCTCAAATATTATTATTCAGAAATGTATAATTAATAATAATTTACATATATTTCCGTCAATCTCTTAATTTATGTGAAAATATCAAAGTAATACTTATTCAGAAACATATTATTACTAGTTCTTTACTACATTCCTAGCGAAACATAGGATTGTAACAATTCCAATGTGGAGTTTTTCCTCTGGTATCTGAACAAAAAGTAATATAAAGAAAAATTTTTAAAAAAAAAAACAGGAAAGAAAAGCAGAAATATCTCAAACATGAAACAATCACTTTTTGGACATTGCTGAAATATTTAAGTTTTCAGAGAGAACTTTTAGAGCATCATTAGAACTTCTTTAGCAGAGGGCCTCATGAGTTTAATATTAATAATTTTATTGTGTAATTAAAATTAAAACAAATAATATGTAGAACCATTCATAAAATAATATATGGCATATGAATCTCTTAACAATCTTAATGGTTAGAATCTGGAGCGGTTTCTAAACAAAATAATATTTTAATTATTTTAGTTAATGTGATAAGTACTAAGAGATTTTTTTTTTTTGAACACTCTAAATTTCATTAGATTGGTTTGGTTTGGTTAAACCGGGTTCAATACAAAGCAATTAAGGGCTTGCTTAGCCAGACCATCTTCAAAAACCAAAGAGCTTCGATGGCTGAAGCGAAAAGAAACAGAGACAAAAGAAGATGAAAGGAGATGGATGTCTGAGATGATTCCGTGAAGATCAGAGAAGGATGCTTTTCCTGCGATTGCTGCTACCATATAACGAAAGAAGATAGAAGTACTAAGAGATTTAGATAACTATAATATACTTTGTATCTATCTCCTTATGTTTAGGAGATCTCGTGTGTATATAAGAGGTCTATTGGCTATACAGATCAATAACAAAAACTATTACTTCTATCTTCTTTCGTTATATGGTATCAGAACCTCAAGATTCTTTGACCTAATTTTTTTTCTTTCTTCCATGTTTCTCACGCAAACATGGCGGAGACTACATCCACTTTATCTTCTTCGTCGACTCCGGCGATTACTACCTCGTCAACTCCGGCGATTACTTCAGAAACTCCGGTTTCTTCTCCTTACTACCTCCATCCGTCTGATAACCCTGGAACTCTTATTACCTCTGTTTTGCTTCACGGTGACAACTATACAGAATGGGCCACTGAATTATCTAACTCCATTCAAGCAAAACGGAAGTTTGGATTTCTCAATGGATCGATACCCAAACCAACTGATGAACCTGACCTCTCGCGTTGGCTTGCAACCAACTCTATGCTCGTTTGTTGGATCCGAACTTCCATTGATCCTAAAATACGGTCAACTGTAACCTTCGTTCCTGACGCTCAGAAACTATGGGAAACCTTGCAGCGTCGTTTCTCTGTTAGCAACGGTGTTCGTATTCATCAGCTACGTGACGCGATTGGGGTGTGTCAACAGAATGGCTAGACTGTCATAGACTACTACGGACGACTTACTAAGCTATGGGACGAGCTTGGCAATCTTAACACAAAACGTTCCTGTACGTGTGAAGCAGCTTAGACATTGAGAAAGAACGAGAAGAGATTCGAGTTGATAAGTACTAAGAGATTTAGATAACTCCTATTATAGTGTTGATAAAGATATACTTTGTATCTATCTCCTTATGTTTAGGAGATCTCGTGTATATATAAGAGGCCTATTGGCTATACAGATCAATAACACAAACTATTACTTCTATCTTCTTTCGTTATATTAGTTTTCTAAAATCAAATGATTTTTGTGTGAGTAACACATATCCTTTACAGTATAAAACCGGTTCTAAAACATTGTTAGGTAAGAACTTTTGAGTTATTCTCTTTGTTGATTTGTTAATTTTCATTTATGTTAAATGTTAAGAACTTCATTTAGAAACTCCGTTAGTGTTGCTCCCTCTCCGACTAAACGCTTCTTCCCTTTTTACATTCTCTCCCATGCTTTATTATTTTTTATTATTTAAATATGAGAGATTTCGAGAGGTACCCTTTTACTACAGGTGTTCTTAGAGCATCTGCATCGACAGGATTTTTAAAAGTCCTCAATTTTTAATTTTTTTTTTTTTTTTTTTGTTTTCTGATTTTTAAAGAAAAAAAAAGTTAAAAAGTGAAGCAAACACCTGAGGAAAAGTGTGGGACGCTTCTTATGTAAGGACAAAATGAAGACAGTTTGAACATTTATTCGTGGGATCCACGCCGAATCACCTAAGGACGAAATGTGAGACGTGCCGATAATCATGGTCTTATAAACCCCATTTAGAACACTTCTAAAAAAATATATTAATGGAGTTTTTATCATTAAATAAAATGATAAATAAATAAAATTGAGGAGAAAAACCAAAAGTTACTAAACCCCC